>NC_091243.1:12864910-13232410 GCF_040958095.1 Procambarus clarkii | reverse complement strand
GAATTTACCTCGAAGTTAGTAAAAGAAGGCTCAGGGGCTCCAAACCCGGAGACCACCGTGGTCGGGGCCGGAGAAGAAAGACCCCAGCCTCCTGAAGCATGAAATTATGAATGAAAAACGATTTACACACGATTCACAACTGATGACGTTCAAACACTTCCGGAATAAGTGCTTCGCTGCAACCCATCCTCGACTCAAGTCCATTACATTCAGCGGTCAACCCCACAGACGCATTCATAAATTTTAACATACTGTTCATCCAAAACGGGAATTTTCTCAAGTATAAATTAATATTATAATATATTAGGATATTGTGTATAAATAGGCATAGGTTAGGTTAGGTCAGGTGTTTAGGTTCTGTTGGCGATTATTTGTATTTGTAGTACGTGGGTGAAGCATTTACAGCGTTGTGGTTCGAACAAAATTATTCAGTGAAGCACTTGTTCCGGATATGTTCGAACGTCAGCAGTTGTGAGTCGTGTGTAAACCGCTTTTCATTCATAAACAGGGGGTTTGGCGGGTGCATTGAATCACTTTTGAATCTTTGTTTGGAGGACGGGCTGTTCGCTGACGACTTTTGTTCGAACTACAACACTGCAAATGTACGTAGCTCGTCTTCCAAACAAAGACCCAAAAGTGATTCCATCCACCAGCCAAACCCCCCGTTTATGAATGAAAAACGTTTACATATGACTCACAACTGATTTCGTTCGAACACTTCCGGAACAAGTGTTTCACTGACGAATTTTGTTCGAACCACAACGCTGTAAATGCTTCGCCCACGTACTCCAAATACAAATAATCGCCAAAAGAACCTAAACACCTAACCTATATATACACAATATGCTAATATATTATAATATGAATTTATATTTGAGAAAATTCCCGTTTTGAATGAACAGCATGTAAAAATTTATGAATGCGTCTGTTGGGTCGATCGCTGGATGTAATGGACTTAGAGTCGAGGACGGGTTGCAAATGCTTCACCCACGTACTTCAAATACAAATAATCGTCAACAGAACCTAAACACCTAACTTATGCCTAACTATACATAGATTTATTATGTATAATAATATTAATTTATATATGTGAACAAACCAATTTTTAATGCACAGTATGTTGAAATTTATGAATGCGTCTGGGGAGAACAGCCGCTGCTTTAAACAGCCTAGTGTGAGGACAGGTTGGTAAATGCTTCACTCACGTATTACAACACGATGACCGTACTTGGATGTTGTTGTTGTACTTGTAGACAAGTACAAAATCCCGTCTTCATTAACAAAAGCCAAATGCTCGCTAATCTAGCAACCAAACCCCATTAATGAAAAACAGATTACGCAACCCATCCTCACACTAGGCTGTATAAAGAATATATTTATATATACTTATGATGAAGTGTTGATTAACACGAAAATGCCTAAGTAATTTCTTGTTTCGCTTTCTTTTGTGGTTAAACATTGTCACATTATTCATCACGTGTTAATTTTTCGTGATTTACACACATACTACGATTAATGTATATTTGAGTAAATGCTGCTTTTTAATACACAATACGTTAAAATTTCTGAATGCGTACTTTTCCTCTTAAAAAGAACGTCGCTTTTGGCCGTTTGCCCGTATGGCCGAATTTGGACGTAATTTGAAAATGAAAAAAAATGAAAATAAATTTGTTTTTTTTTTCAACAACAGTAAGTTAAGGGCCCTCTGATATGTTAGGTGGCCAGGAAAGTCTCATAAAGTTTCAAAACGTTTTGAAAAACGTTAATTTAAAGTGTCCTTTTATAACCTCTGCGCGTACGCCGGACGACTCAAATAGAAAACGGAACAGAACGTCACTTTTGCGAGTCGATTTCATTTCAAATTACGTCCAAATTTGGCCATAGCGCGCATACGAGCCAAAAGTGACGTTCTTTTTAAGAGGACGGGTTGAGTTGGTGTCGATCGTGCCTTGGATGAGCATGGCTGGAGGAGGGGTTGTATTGTCAAAACAGGCACCAATAGGGAGATGGTTTTGCAGTATAACTTGGGCACTTATTTATAAAACAAAATCCAATAAATTTCGAAGCTGCATTTCTAATTAAGAATTTATATTTCCCATATAAGAGATTAATATGTGTAATGTCATCCTTAAAAATAAGGATGGGTTTTGGTGAGCATTTTATAAAAAAAGAAACTATGCAAATACTTCATCTCAAGGTCAAGAAGTGTGTAAGACAATACAAATGCATCTCTATTATTTTCATCTGGCACGTGATTAGGGAATGATTGAGCTTGACAGTGTAATATGCCTCAACAATGCCAGCCACTCAAAGTCTATCAGAGACGTCCGGATGTGTCGCACTCCACAACATAACCTGCAGACGGCAGTGACTTGACACTCCTTCCACTCATTCTCACACATCACATCCAATTATTTCTAACCGAGTTATCCAAGAGGGACTTTATGTCAGGCGTTCTTGTGTGTGTGTCCATCCGATACCTTGTATCCTATCTGATTCCCTTCACAATATATTTTGAATTATTTGAGGATATGCAAGAGTTCGATGACCTCACCACAATTTTGCTGCTTATATACCTGCAAACTAAAACGTAATCTCGTCTTAATACTAACGAACACAACTTTCCCGTTTGTTCCAATTATATTAATTTTCACAACAAACTTCAGACACTTGGAAGACATTAGCGTGGTAATGGCCGTCCCAAGAAGTCCACATATATTAATATACATTTTACAAACACTAAGTCATAAACGGTTCAACTACGTGATCAGTATTTCTACAAGTCGTTCAGTTCGATGTTAACTTTAGCAATCTGCTGGAGAACTCTCTCAAATAGCTATCTACTGGAGGACTCTCCCACAGCCATCTACTGGAGGACTCTCCGATAGCCATCTTTTGACGGACTCTCCCACAACCATCTACTGGAGGACTCTCCCACAACCATCTACTTGAGGACTCCCATGGTCATCTACTGGAGGACTCTCCCATGACCATCTACTGGAGGACTCTCCCATGGTCATCTACTGGAGGACTCTCCCATGACCATCTACTAAAGGACTCTCCCATGACCATCTACTGGAGGGCTCTCCCAAGGTCATCTACTGAAGGACTCTCCCACAGACATCTACTGGAGGATTCTCCCATGGTCATCTACTGGAGGACTTTCCCTCTCCCATACCAATCTACTTTAAAAGATATGAAGGAACTAATGGTCGTGCATTAAGGCAATAAGAAGGAAATGATAACATTTAAGCGTACAAAACAGAGAAATACAACAAAACTATTCACACTATTGGTATATTCACTTACAAATGAGCCAAGTTTTTCGTTCCTTGTCTCTAACCCTTCACCAGCAACAAGTATCTTGCTGGTGAAGGGTTTCAAAAGAATATGAAATTCTTTTAATTTTGTGTAAAAGGTTTCTGGACTTAAATTTGATTTTCCAGATCGAACGACCAGCTTTGATATAGATTTTATTTACCAATATTCCTTAGGGAGGAGAACCGAAATATTCATTACACTCCAGTAAGATATCAGACACTAAAATAAACGTGTCTGTAAAATACATTGTAATGACTTCCTTGTATCTTAATAGCCTGGCGGGCGAAGAGGAAACATAACTAAGTCGGTATCCAGTGACGGATTAACCTATTAGCAAAAGTAGTATATGCTACGGGCCCGCACTAAATGCTTTCAAGTTCTCTGGCGAACTCTGCGTCTCACGACCTGGCGCCGCTGTTTACATGTCGGGGAAGCTGCATGCTCTACGTGATCAATACCAACGACATTAATAACTTTACAGAGTTAGTTAACTATGTCTATGTAACCACCCGTCAGTGTGGGTTTTTCAAATTTAGACTGCGCTATGTCCTCATAGCGCAAAAATACTACTCATAATACTATGAGTAGTATTTTTAATAAATATTTTGTATCTGTATTTACTAAAGAGGAACTTAACAATATGCCTTCAGCCGAACAAGTCTATGTGGGTGGGGACGAGGACAGGTTGACGAGTTTAGCAGTTACCAGGGAGGATGTTCTTAAACAAATAGTAAAACTCAAACCAAACAAATCCCCAGGGCCGGATGAAGTGTTTGCTAGGGTGCTTAAAGAATGCAAAGAGGAGCTTTGTGACCCACTGTCAACCATATTTAATAAATCAATAGAGTCAGGCAGAGTGCCAGAGTTTTGGAAAGTTGCTAATGTGATACCAGTTTTTAAGAAAGGAGATAGATCACTTGCGTCTAACTATCGACCAATTAGCCTAACGTCTATTGTGGGAAAGTTACTCGAATCTATAATAGCAAATAAAATTCGTCTTCATCTTGAAAAACATAAATTAATAATTGAGTCGCAACATGGTTTTATAAATGGCCGTTCATGTTTAACAAATTTGTTATCTTTTTATTCTAGCATTGTTGAGGCAGTTGATAGTGGTAAGGATTGCGATGTTGTATACCTTGACTTTAGCAAAGCTTTTGATACAGTGCCACATGAAAGACTGATTAAAAAAATAGAGTCTCATGGTATTGGGGGTGCTATATTAAGCTGGATTAGGGCATGGCTATACCAAAGGAAACAGAGAGTTAGTATAAATGGAATCAAGTCAGAGTGGGAAAATGTTGTAAGTGGAGTGCCTCAAGGCTCTGTCCTGGGACCTCTGTTGTTTATAATATATATAAATGATTTAGATTCAGGTTTGAGTAGCAACATTTGCAAATTTGCCGATGATACGAAAATCGGTAGGGAAATTAATTCGGAGGAGGACTCACTATCACTTCAAGTTGATCTAGATAGGGTTTTGAAATGGTCAAAGGATTGGCAGATGCAGTTTAATGCTGATAAATGTAAAGTTCTGAGGTTAGGTAATGATGATAGAGTTACAAGATACGAGCTAGATGGTGTTGTGATTGCGAAGTCGGATTGCGAAAGGGATCTGGGAGTTATGATTAGTAAGAATTTAAAACAAAAGGATCAATGCATAAATGTTCGTAATAAGGCAAATCGGACACTTGGATTTATTAATCGCAGCGTTAGTAACAAGACACCTGGTGTGGTTCTCAAGCTATATCTTGCTCTAGTTAGGCCCCATTTAGATTATGCAGTTCAGTTTTGGTCGCCATATTATAGAATGGATATAAATTCACTTGAACGTGTCCAGCGTAGGATGACTAAGTTAATTCCCCAAATTAGAAATCTTTCATATGAAGAAAGATTAACAAAGCTTAAGTTGCATTCACTGGAAAGGCGAAGAGTTAGGGGTGACATGATAGAGGTTTACAAGTGGATGAATGGACATAACCGGGGGGATATTAATAGGGTATTAAAAGTATCAACACAGGACAGAACACGAAACAATGGATATAAATTGGATAAGTTTAGATTTAGGAAAGACTTGGGTAAATACTGGTTCAGTAACAGGGTTGTTGATTTGTGGAACCAATTGCCGCGTAACATTGTGGAGGTGGGGTCCCTCGATTGTTTCAAGCACGGGTTGGACAAGTATATGAGTGGGATTGGGTGGTTATAGAATAGGAGCTGCCTCGTATGGGCCAATAGGCCTCCTGCAGTTACCTTTGTTCTTATGTATGTTATGTTCTTATGTCCTATTGAAATGAATCTTATAGTTTTGATCGATAATCTTGAGTGGCCCGGCCTACTGATTATATGACGGCTCTCCAGGTACTGCGTTATTTGTTTTTATTTAAGTACTGTGTGAAAAAGTTTTCTTTGTTTGATGAAAAGGAGCAGTAGAAGAACAGAAGTACACTTACATCGCATCAGCTTGGATACCCATGTGCATGGAAAATAGACTTACAGGTTCCGGAAGATGAGAGGAAATGTCAGCACTGTGGAGAAATGCCCAACAGACCACTGGAACATTATCTAACACAGTGCAGAGTTACAAACCCATTAAGATTTCAACTTAGATTCAACAGAGCAGAAGAAGTTGTTAAACACATGGAACAAAATCATACTGAAGCGACCATACGAGTCATAAATACTCATACTCCGCCCAAGTAAAACAGAAACAAGCAACACTTAGTGAGCCAGCCAGAGGCTTAGGGCCCGCGCAGGATTATCCCTGCAAAAAATAAAATGTAGAGCCGAGGCTTGCCACTTGTCAATCATACCTTTTTATTTCCTGAAGTTCACATGTTTATTTACATAAACTATTAATTTTTGTATACATATTGTTTTCCAGTGTAGATATCAGAGTAATACTTACGTCATTATACTTCTGTAAATGCAAAACGTAAAGCGAAAGAAGAAAGAAGAGTCTAACTTGCAATGTCAAAAACACGCAAGTTGACAATATTTTGATGTACATGGAGATGATGATAGTGATATAACGTCTTAAAACTGGAAATATTGGAATAACTAATGCGGCAGTCATGATACAACAACAGTCAGCATCCATTGAATGCGAAAGAACAAGTGAAAAGAACAAGTACTCTAATGATACTAACGAATGACCAAACTTTCCATACGATTGCGATCGTGAATATTGGATAACCAAGGGAAGTAGTGAATGTCAACATACTAGTGACTGTCTTCATCCATGAGATTGTATGACAATGAAAAGAAACCCAGGCACTGTCAGAAGTCTTATTCCATATATGCTCATTAACCTACAAACAAGATGCAAGAAATTGGTTATGCTCTTCAGAAAGCAAGGAAGCCTATTCTGTTTCATTTGCAAGGTTATTACGTCAGGATGTTTATCAAAGTTTAGTGAAGGGTAAATGATTGGTGAAGAATTGGAAAATGATTTAGTGAATGATTGGAAAATGCAAGCAACATACTACTGTAATTTCTACAGGATCTCTCTAGTACTAAGACTGAATATATTACAATAATCTCTGCCTTATCTCTCTAATGCTAAGATTCAGAATATATTACAGTGAGTAATCTCTACATGACCTCTCTAGTACTAAGATTCCTGTTTCTTGAAATGTTGATTATGACGCTTTAAACTAATTAATTGGTATATGATAAACATAGTACGAATACATTGCCTCTATTCACAGTACTAGATACCAGCTTTTATTCCAACCTCTTTCATATCAAACTTTTCTTTCAACAAATGATAGCAAGCTCTTTTCCCAAACTGCTTTTTTGTAAAAGCCTTTATTTCAGCGAGTCTTTTGGTAGCAGGATTTTACTGCAACAAATCCTTTGGTAGCAGTTCCTCAGTAGCTACACCAATGTAAGTCCTCAACAGTGATTGTAGCATATACTGATGCAGCTCCTCAGCAATACTTGGAACTCACCGATGCAAAACGAAAGACACAAAAATCCTAAACTAACCTCACAAGATCTAAACTTTATACTGTAAATAACAGTAGTTTAAATCACTTGCGCACAATAATGCGTATGAGGAGAAAACACGTATAAAGATGATGTCACATACAACTAAAGTGTCAGGTGAGGGTGCAGGTGGGCCGCATGTTAAACCGCTAGTGATGGTAGGTAATATAAGCAATTCCTAGATAACAGCTGTCTGGTGAAATATACTGAGCTACTAAGGTGCTTCCGTATCGCTATATCTCACCCACTCTATTGTCCTGTTGTCTGGTCACTACCACCAGGTGTGACGCATCGCTAATGACAAGGCACAACCAGCCACGCCCCCTCAACGACCAAATGAATGAACTCTGTTGGGTCCCATTCATTTTATGAGTGTGGGCGGGGCTGCGGGTGTCGCAGGCTACCTGACGAGGGTAGATGAGATGGGGTTGAAAATGAATGTATAGCAATGGATTCCTTAAGGAAATATGTGGGTGGACAGGTGGGTGGTGGAGTGGGTGGCACCTCCCACTTACCTCTCCGCCGCTCCCTCCCTCAATTATTAGGAGCGGCAACGGGTCTGGGCTTCCAGTAGCGCTGCTCCCGTGGCCCGACGCACTCCTTCTCCAGGACGACCCGCTGTATACACATAAGTGGTATAACTCCTTCATTGAACCAGTATCTTCAGTCGCAGCTACCAGAGATATGACTTCAAAAAGTTTCGCGTCCCTTTTGGTGTTTACGATGCTTCTGATGCTTATGATGGTTCCTCTTGCAAGAGGTACGTTCATATTCAAAATGATTCAACTTCTGCAAAGTTAGCTCTTTAAAGATTTTTAAATTAAGCTCCATTCTATAATTTCTGCAATGTATAACTTTTCGTTTCTGGTTATAGCAAGGATCTTCGGGATGGAGGACATGACAGAAGACTCCCAAGAGGAGACCCGAAGTGTGAGCCTGTCTTCACGAGACCACACCAACTGCTGCATTCGCCAGGCCAAGATGAAGAACATTGGAGTCTCAGGTACATCCAAATATCCTTTATTGAATTTATTTAGTATCATTCAGCTCTTCAACTAATGGTCTGTAATTTCCTGAAAGAACCAAGTTCATTTAGCCGTTTTCTTTGCCCGCGACTGGCTAACCAGACAGGCTGGACGACTCCCACGCTCAGCAGTCGTTCTTTTTCAGTTGCAGGATGGACACTTGACAGTTCTTGCGCGCAGATTTTTTACCCAATGATTCTCTTTTTGGGCTCCATTTATCTGAGCGTTCTAATCTCTAATAACTTTTAAGGTGCCCTGGTTATCTTAGATAAGTATTTCCCCTGCTGCCTTAGGTATCTCAAATGTCTTTCAGTGTTAACCACCAGTCAGTCCTCGGCTTTTGTAAATTGTACTAGTATTTCTAATCTCCTGTAATAGTGTGTCAAATTATTGCTACTTTAATACAGCCCATTCTGGATAAAAATCTCTCCTGTGCATTGGCCCTACCTCAAGTTGCCATCTTGCTCACCCATTACCGTCACTCACATCCCCAACTTAAGGGAGGTTCTTGTCGTTCACGATTAGTGTTTTAAAACTAAAACACACATCTAACCTCCTTTCGCTGATATTTAACTAATACTAAGGTATAATACTATTATACAGCAAACCATAAGTGTATATAATACTTCTGTTCCGATTAACTAATTGTTTTCGGCAATATTTCTAAAAAAAAATATTTCATAATGAATTTATCACCTTCAGATTTTTCATAAAAATATTAAGAAACGCTGAACAGAAAACTAAAAAAAAGTGTACGTAAAGAAACGATGAAGAACAACGAAGAGCAGCAATACTGAGGCCTTGATGAGGTTTCCATTTATAGACATGAACCTGTATTTGATTCCACCAGATGCTACCGGCGAGGAGATTCTAATTGACGTGGGTCACTGCCGGAAGCACTGCAGCAGAAAACAGCAGCTTAAAAGGGTCGAATTCGAACGTCTACTTTTGGAGAACCCTGAAATGGACCCGCGACTGGTATGTTAATGCTGATATTTTAAATTAAGTCATAGAGGGTTGTTTCTAAAGACTCGGTTATGGGGATTCCCGAACAGAATACATATATATATAATCTGATTGGATTGCGCATTTATGATGTAAAGTTTGTGGAGCATACAAAATAAATTGTTCATAGAAACGTTGACAAAACTTTCGAGTTCGAGGGTATCTAACACTAGCTTTGGTAGAATTCTTAGATAAATATAAAGAGGTGTTGAGTAAGTGTTAAAGGAGTTCTCAAGTAGATGTAATCATGGGATCAACAATTAGCATACTTCAAGAGATTGCAAAGAGGACGTACTTAAGTAATTATAAAGTGAGCAGCCCTAAGGGACTGTAAAGTAGACGTTGTTAATGGATAGTGAATTAAGCGTTATTAAGGGATAACATAATTGGATGTGACGTATGAGCTACTGGAAAACTCTTAATTTCGAAATTAACTCCTAATGAATAGTCATTTTAACTATTTATTTATAAAACTTTACAGTTAAAAAATAATTATCTGATGAAGGATGATCTTGTTCAAAATATTTAATGTAAAGAATTTTTTTTAATAGACACCGAATTAGAAAAATATATTATGGAACGTAGGAATTGATTAATGCTACTGAATTGTCGAGTCACCATTAGACAATCTGATCTTATATAAATATTCATGACGGATGAGTAGCCGGAAGGGCGAAGTACAAGTTAGGGTGTATAGGCATGAAGGCGATGAATGATCCATACAGAGCTTTCCAGATGGACAAAAAAATACGACATTTGCAATTAATGTTCAGCTCAAGGTTACAGCGGCACGCTAATGTCAACCCAGCCTCCTAAAGTTGTGGTACCTATAGCTACTACGGATGGCATGTAAACAATATGGATTGTTGTACCCCAAATTCAGTTCACGTTTTGTACTATTGGAATACTGCAGAGGGCACGCCAAAAAATGGAACATTAACTATAAACCTAATCTAACCTGTCCTAGGCCTAAATAAATAAGCCTCAAGAGAGTGTAGTCTTTTAGGGACGCGAGTCTCATTTACTCAGCGTCACCCTTTCTCTTTTTATTTCTGAACTATCGGAAATGAATCAGAGGTCCTGTGTTGCCCGTCGCCTCCTCGTTGACGGAGAGAAGTGACGACCGTGATTTGATCCTCTTAGGCCTGATATAGTACATATATGTGCTATACTAAACCTAGGGAAGTTTAAGAATATAAGTTGTTTGTTGCCTTCTTTCTCGAGCCCTTTAGAAAATTACAAGTACAAAATATGGTCTTTCTTTTGTTTTGCTTACAACAGACATATATTCTGCATATTTCAATCGTTATATAGTACCTATTATTACTATTTAAATGTTATGCAGGACTTAGAGGCACTGTGATTGTCTGCAGGCATTCTACTGGTTTATTCAGTAATTGTATGAAACGGAACGTATTACTCTGAACAATAACATTTTGCATGTGTGTAGGTCCCCAGTGCGATAAAGTTACCCACTTACTCGGCAAGAACCAAAAGTACTCAGAAGTGAACCCATATATGAGTTTAAATTCAGTACCGCAGCCTGATTCAAACCAGCAGGATATTTACAAGCTGGTAGATACATGGCTATATTCCCAAAACTAGTTTTAACAAAATCTGAAACTACGCTTCCTTCTCAAGGTGAAGCGACTAGGGATCGTTGCAGTGTTAGGCTAGCACCTTAACCACATTTTCCATAAATAACCCAATCATGGGAATAAAGTAATGGTGCCGATTACATCGTTGAATAAATAATGGCCTGATTTACACGAAAGGTACTCGTAATTCCTAACAATTCCACCATATAACGTCAAATCAATTTTATTTTCCAGCTTCATCATTCTGTGTGATTCTGATACAGAAATATTGTGAAAGTTAAGAGCCATTCACACGAGCACTAACAATGTGTTTAGCTTTATCTCCTATACGTAAGATCAGTTTACACCGTACAGACACACACGTCCAGATTGACACTGGGCGTTGTGTTGCAATATTATGGCCTTCGATAATAAACTGCATTACATTTTTTGTTGAAAGATATGGCAAAGTTAGTAACTTCAAAATATTTTAGGTTTAATATAATGAAATTACTTGCTATATTTACTCATTTTCATTGGTTCTTTCAGTTATTCCTATTGAATTCTGGCCAACAACGTGGAAGCCCGTCGTGCCCAGAGGAGGAGGCGTGCACAGCGTCTGAGTCGCGAGTGGAGCGCCTGGCGACGACGGAGGGCGTGGTGAGCGTGACGGTGACAGAGGCATGTCAGTGTCAGCCACGACCCCACTCCTGCCGTCGCCAGCCAAGACCCGTCACCCTCCATAAGGGTACTCCGCTCCAAACTACTATCGACCTTGGTGACTGCCAAGGTCATTGCTTTCATGGTGAGAAATGCATTACTGAATGCTAACTGTATATCAATATCATATAAAAATAAAATTGAAAGAACGTAAATGCGCAACAATATTTGTTTTTAAATAATACTACAAGAAAACGCCGAACTCGTAAAAAACAGTTGTTATTCTTTCAGAATTGGGTTGTAAAGCAATCAAGTCGAAGACAGTATCAGTGGAAGGTCCAAATGGTTAGTAGCAACACTTTTTTTTTTTTTTTTTTTTTTTTGAGATATATACAAGAGTTGTTACATTCTTGTACAGCCACTAGTACGCGTAGCGTTTCGGGCAAGTCCTTAATCCTATGGTCCCTGGAATACGATCCCCCGCCGCGAGTAATTATTCTAGTAAGTAATGTAATGTCTTCTCACAGACATAATAACATAGGATAAAAACCCACACGTTTTTATCCTGCGTTATTATTAAAAACGAGACTTACATCTCAACGTCTAATCATTAGACGTTGAGATGTAAGCCTCGTCCTAACCACATACCTTGACAAAGCACTCAGGAGAGTGCGATAGACTTGGCGTAATTTCTTTACATAAATTTCACAAATACTCACGTGGGGGGTTTTTATCCTGACTTATTATAATGTTGCTGAAACATGGAAGGTTTCCACGTTTCCACTTATGAAACGTGGAATAAGTGCATTTGTCAAATAACACGGAATTTATCCACTAAAATAACTCATGTATGTCTTGCAGGATCAGAGTGTGTGTCTGTGGTGGAGGAGTGTGGTTGTGAGTCCTCCTGCTACCGGGCCGCCCTCTACCAGCACCTCTACAACTACACCACTCCCGACGAACCCACCATCCAGGTCAGGCCTCACTATACCCACAATCAACCTCTGTCCTCATAAACAAAGGCCTAAGTCCATTCCATACAGCCGCCCAACCCCCTTGTTTATGAATGAAAACGGTTTATACACGATTCACAACTGATGACATCCAAAAACTTCCGGAACAAGCAACCTGTCCTCGGACCAAGTCCATTCTATCCAGCAGTCGACCCCAAAGACGCATTCATCAATTTTAACATTCTGTTTATCCAAAACTGAACTTTTCTCAAATATAAATTAATATTATTTATTAGCATATTGTGCATATTTAGGCACTGGTTAAGTTAGGTTAGGTTACGTGTTTAGGTTCTGTTGGCGATTATTCATATTTGTAGTACGTGGGTGAAGCATTTACAGTGTTGTGGTTCGAACAAAATTCGTCAGTGAAGCACTTGTTCCAGAAGTGTTCGAACGAAATCAGTTGTGAGTCGTGTGTAAACCGTTTTTCATTCATAAACAGGGGGTTTGGCGAGTGCATGGAATCACTTTTGGGTCTTTGTTTGGAGGACGGGCTGGAATAAGTGTTTCGCTGACGACTTTTGTTCAAACCACAACGTTGTAAATACTTCACCCAAGTACTACAAATACAAATAATCGCCAACAGAACCTAAACACCTAACCTAACCAATGCCTAAATATGCACAATATGCTAATATATAACAAAATTAATTAATATGAGAAAATTCATATTTTGAATGAACATGCTAAAATTGATGAATGCGTTTTTGGAGCCAACTACTGGATAGAATTGACTTCGTCTGAGGAGGGGTTGAATGAGGACGGGCTGGATTTCCATCTGATCTCGTTCAAACTTTTCTTTAATTGTGTATCTCACACTTCCTAAGCTGAAATCGCGTTAAATGCTTATTTTTGTCTAGTAAACACTTTCTGCATTAATTTCTAAGGCCTCCGCCAGCTATCTTCCCCACTCTACAATTGAGCAGCAATTAAACTAATTACCACCAATTTTCCTCAATTTGTATTCCGTCAGATATTATTGAATTTCTGCATTGCTTAGCCTCGTAATTTTACTTTTCTACTTTCCTATTATCGCAATACTTCGAATGAGCTTTATAGTTGCTGACGAATATAAAATAAAAGTTCAACAGTATCATAAAAGTAAGTGTTAAGCTGCACGTTTGTTTAGTTGTAATTTATTTGTAAATCAAGGGTTATAATTAGTACTTAATATTACAGATAAACTATCATAATAGAACGTTAGAATTGCAAATTTGTCAAAAACAATGGTCCCATATATTATATATTCATTGGATTCCTCCACATTGTTCATTTCATTCAGTTGTCTGATAACGTAACATTCTCAGTTGTGATGGTAGTGATGTCGCAAAACTACAATGTGATGTGAATGACGCAATAGACCGGCAGGGATGTGGGAGACATATGTCTCCTGCATGTATGTCTCCTGTATGTCTCATGTCTCCTGTATGGATCTGCATGATAGACAATGGACCTTGGCTGACAAATTAAATTGTACCCTATGGAGGTTTTTTGCAACCTTTATTACTATTTTTACTATTATTTGTCTGCATGTCACAACAAAGCATTTTGACAAATGATTTATATTCCAAGCATGCAACGAAATCCTTATTGCAGATTTCCTTTAACAGATATTTACTTTCATCTTGTATTACTCATTCATTCAGTTCTTAGTTAACCTGTTGGAATTCAAATACTTCAGAACACTATAGCCTACTGTTTTATTCAGTTAATCAAAAGCAATTAAGTTAATTATTTCATGTTCAAATGAAAATATGTAACATCAGGAACACTGACGGAACAGGTCTTTCTTACATTTATATTATATATTTTTATATGCATGTGCATATAAGTTTACATTCAGGAAAGACCTGAATAAATATTGGTTTGGAAATAGAATAATTAACTCATGGAACAAATTACTGGGTCACATAACTAGGTATTTCATTTGAATGAGTTTGGGTGGATTTATTGTATATAAATAGGAGCGGTTTCATAGGCCTTCTGCAGTTATTAAGTAACCTAAATTATTTTGTAATTTAATAACTTAAGGGTATTAAGTCATTCTAAACATTTTAATCGCCCGTTATTGCACTTCAAACTTCAGTAACATATTTTTCCGTGCACTAATAGTAAATCGAACTTACTCCATAGGTAATTGATGTCGGTACCTGCATTGGGGAATGTGACACGATGCCAGAAGATCATTGTGTCTTCAGGTAAGTTAAACGCTATTTCAGTACTACCTTAACTATCATTATGATATGACAGATTCAAATATTGCCGAGTTATATTTTCTCTAAATTTCAATACAACAAGTAATTGTGTGTAATTATATATCTTAGGGAGTCGAGCGGCGGGTGCATGATGTCCCTGGTAAAGAGAAGCTCGAGGTGTTCTCCCACAGGCATAAATAACATCAATATTACACAAGCAGACGGTTCCAAGCGTACCCTCACCACTGTCACCCACTGTGGCTGTCATTGATCCCTCTCACCAATATCACCACTGATGCCACTGAAACCATCACTCGAACTTCACGAATATCTATCTATTGTACTCCATATTACATTGTCAGTCAATCTGTTACTAGTGACGGTTATCATGGACACAAATTCAGTTCCAAATTCTAAATGCAATACTGTACTCGTATTTGAAATCATATTAAAAACAAAATTCTTATAAACAGAGAGCATTTTCAGACCAGACACAGCCTAGCATATAGATTTTGTTTTAGCATTTCCATTCAAGAAGGCTGTTTTTATCTACGGTAATAGTTGTCTCACTATTTAAGCAACATTCATTTAGTATTCCGCTGATATTTCAGTTAAAAACAATTCCATTATTTTTGCCACTATTAGTATATATTGTAAACTTACGGAGTTTTTATAATTGCACGTAAAATGCAGTTCCTTATATTTGAAATAAATACGTTTTATGTTTGTTTCACTGGTGTCTTAAAGGTTTTATTTACTCTGAAACTCTGCTATCAATTTCAGATATTTCATAGACTTAACAGCTAATTACATACTATAATTAAACGAGACGTGACGTTTGAGGCTTCAGTCAAGGGACCAAGAGCACAGGTATAACGTAATCTGTCCAACCCACCCGAGGTTGATTTAAAACTTAAACCCAAATTTTATATAACACGTCTGGCTGCTAGACCGACAGTAATGCCACCCTTCTCCCCTCCCCCCCTCTTTCTTTTCCATTGTATATCCCTTTGGGACAACGTGAATAGGGCTGTTTATCCAGCTTTTGAGGCTTCAGCCATAACGAGGCTAATACACATACAATTGTTTCATCCTTTAAAACTTGTTTCCAATAAAACAAGGATGAAGCAAAAACATACAACTGTCAAATTAGACTAAGAAATAAAAAACGCTTTATTATGCTAACAATTTGAAAAAAAATTGTCAATTATGTGATACTGCGAATGTTTTTGTTGTGCTCATTGGCACGTTTCTTGGTTGTATTGATAATTTCAGAGATATTTTAAATGTGTATTTGTTAAATACTCATAGGTACATTTTACTCATTGCAACATATATTAGAAAGTAAAATACCTTGTAATACATATACTGTGTGTGTGTGAAAATTATATATATATATATATATATATATATATATATATATATATATATATATATATATATATATATATATATATATATATATATATATATATATATATATATATATATATATATATATTCAGTATCATTAAAATCGTAGCCATATGTATTAGAAAGTAAAATTTATAACATTATGTTCAGTAATTAAATTTCTATATTGATTACATATTTTTCACACTTGAATTGAAGTTCACTGTTGTGTGCTTCCATATGTCCAAGTACGCACTCCCTCACATATGCGTGAGCACACACACACACACACTCACACTACAAAAGTGTTTTTACAAATGTTTTCTGTGTGAATCTACAAATTCCGGATTCAAGTAGTTCCAATTTTATTATTTTTTGTCGAGATTCGGGTTCATTGAATGATATATGATTGTTAAATGTCATGTATGAAATAATTGTATGCATTATATTAAGCAATAATAATAGATTTAACCTAAGAGGCTTCTCTGTACAAAATTGTTGTAAAAATAAAATACAGTAAGGTGAACGGAGTATCCCTTCTTGACCCTTCTCGTTGCATCCCTAAGTTCTCCACTTAAGAACATTCTAATTTAGGAACTTTTGTTTCATTGTCTATATAATTACACTAAAAAGTTAAACAAGGTAATCCGTGACTCACATGCATATTGCTATTTTTGCAAATGGCTGGCAGATTTTTGAGTGCGTACTTTATCCAACATATTGGGTTACTCCAACTGGAGAAAACTTTGTAAAGGTGATAGTGAGCCGTGTTGTCGTAGTGGCTGTGTTGTGTGCCAGCCCCGGCAGCCTCCTAACGTGACAGTACGTGTAGCAACTGTCTGGTTGAACGGATACAAATGTATTGTTACAGCCAACAACGTTCACGTCTTCGACTATTAATATTGTAGTGGGTACGAAAAAACAAAAAATTAAACTTAAAGATTCCTAGGCCAAGTACTGTACATATAGGGTACTATATGTACCTAAGCCGGTCGGCCGAGCGGACAGAACGCTAGACTTGTGATCCTGTGGTCCTGGGTTCGATCCCAGGCGCCGGCGAGAAACAATGGGCAGAGTTTCTTTCACCCTATACCCCTGTTACCTAGCAGTAAAATAGGCACCTGGGTGTTAGTCAGCTGTCACGGGCTGCTTCCTGGGGGTGCAGGCCTGGTCGAGGACGGGCCGCGGGGACGCTAAACAGCCCCGAAATCATCTCAAGATAACCTCTCAAGAAGAAGCCTAAGATAGAGTATATTAGGCCTTATACTAGGATTGCTTAGACAAGTTAGATTAGGTACGTTTCCATATTTTGTGTACCATTCAATTAAATAAAACGTGAATTAGTTTGAACCCAACAGTCCATTTGACCAAATAGTTGTTATTATCATTACTGGAGGACAGACTGTGAGACTACACACAAATGTGCCCACGTAACTAGATGGTAGTAGACTACACAGGGCGTCTATGTACCTATCGTCCTAATAAGCTGTCTCCACGTTCCCCGTGTGCTATTTTACACCAAGGAATATAGGAAATGATTAGGATAAAAGAAGTACGTCCATGATAAACATAAAACTGAATGTGGACCGTTGGTCCGCCCGGTATGGAGCTAGAGAGGTCGGGAAAGATTATATATGCTACATTTTAACCTTTCATTTACACTCAGATGTTAAAACAGACGAAAACTTGCCTCTGTTACAGTGGAATAATATTGAGGGGCAGGGGTTCTGGTCGTCGACTGCTAGTAACGAAATATTAAGCCAGACTTGGAGGAGGAGTAGCACGCACCCACCTCGGGAGGCTGTCATGGCGCCGCTAGCTTTACAATGATTCCTAAATATTAATAAATTCAAATTCCATGTTTTTCAGTATATTTAAGATATATTAAAGGAATTTAAATTAAGATTTAATATAAATTTATAATTAAAATTATATTTTGTTATAAATAGCATTTACAAATACCTTAACATAATTAGGCATTTAGTTAATTATCGAACTTGCTTCCGATGTTATCTATGACAACACAAAATAGATTATACATTTACGGGTTACTCATGCCAGTGCCCCCTCTTGGGGTGGCTTAATCTTTATCAATCAATCAGATTACACGTAATAGGGCTTCTTAAAATAATTGAGGGAAAGAATATTGTTAAATAAAATGTTTTCAGCAAGAGATGTATGAATTTTGTGGTGAGATTGGCCTGGCGGTGGACGACCCTCATGTGGGGCCAACGTAACAATTCGATTTGGACCTGGAACAAATTGTTCGCCTTTGTGTTGCTCGCGTGGCCCCACAGAGTGAGGCGATTCGATGAAATATCTATGCCCGAGTTGACCATCGAGTGCTGTCGGATCTTGGATAAATAGTCTCACGACTACCAATATTTTTGTACAGTCTTATGGTATAGTGATTAAAGTACCACCGACGCACCCTACAAAGTACCGTTATTGCATGAGAATAATGGAGACACAAAAGCCACATCCGCACATACCGGTAAATCTAATAAATACAAATTCTTAAGCGACTGTAATTCAATCCAATCACCGACACCATCGAGACGTGTGTATGTTTAAATATATTAAAAACCAAATTTTCGAATGTAACCTACATCCTTTCTCAAAGTACTGTGTACAGTACCTTGAAAAAGGATGTAGATTACACCCGAAACCTTGGTTTTTAATACACTTAAACATAAATTGGGTCTTTCCTTCACCTTCATTAATGACGATGCTATGCTTGAACCTTAACCTCTGTTTCATGTCCACTAAAACCAATCCAGTATGTTTTATCACATGATGCTCAAAATGAAAAACCTTGTACATGATATACAAATAACTAAATATATATCTGGAATCCTTATGAATCAATCGTGTAGCTAATGAAAGTTTAATAGTGATTCGTTTACTTTTAAGGTAAGTTTCCCCTTGAAGGCAAGGACCGTGATGTAAAAATATTGTGACTAATTAAGTACAGAATACTTGTTTTTGAGTGATAATGTATGCATTATCGTTCATATTATTATTACCAGATGCCCTGGTCATGTCACGCCAGGAGAAAAAATATCTTTAAGCAATCGGGGGTGCATACTGGGGCTGTTTATGTAACTGGATCATTAAAACATTTCTAAATAAAGCAGCGAATTAATCTTTTACGAGTAAACCACACGCTGAATTTCGAATCTATTTTGTTGTTATTAAAGCACAACTTTTAATGATTCATCAAACAGCGGAAATTTTCACTAATTATATTTTCTTTCGTTCAATTGTAAGCGCAGACGCACAGACCTCTCTGGCCTCAGTGACGGCCAGATTTCCTTTTTCTTGTGACTCCCATGTGCACAAGAAGACGAAGAGAATGTGGCTCCTTGACGTTTACAGCTGCAGACGCTGACAGCGCTCCTGCCATGACCACCTCCCTCGCTTGTGCAGCGTCACCCCCACCGCTACCCTGCAGCTCGTAATATCAAGATACTATCAAGCAAAACAAAAAATATCACTAGATATCCCATAAAAGGGTGTAGAACGATTTCTCCTCCATCTGAAGACGTTTTAATTATGTAACATAAATAAGCAAACAAATGACGACGATAATTAAACATGTCGTTTTGTTCTTGCAATGTAAATTGAGAAATTGTGAACACGACAGACTGGAAGTTGCGGACATGTGCTCCAGGTTCTTGGGCCAGGTGGGCCGCCAGGTGCTGCCAAGGTACAGTATGTGACAGGTGAGCAATCCAGGTGCGGCCACTGACAACTGAAGCTAATGAGGTCCAACAAATAAATGTGGTGAGGGGGAGAGGAGGGAGTGTGTATGCGTGCCCTGCCCCAGCAGGATCTCCGGGTAGTGGACCTCTGTTGGCTCAGAGTGCATGTCCTCGTCCTGCCCTCTGTGTTCCATGACCGACCCCTACACCCATCCCGGCGCCCCTCCGCCTGGCCCACCTCTCTGCTTTTACACGGACAAGCATTCATATCCTCCCCCCCCCCCTCACCAAAAAAAAAATGCGTCCAAGAAAAGAAGTACTGATGACAAAAGCATTTTCATTATATATATATATATATATATATATATATATATATATATATATATATATATATATATATATATATATATATATATATATATTGGTGTATACTGGCAGCAGGTTTTCTTTCAAACATGTTTCATTGAATATGACCGCATATTCTGTATTTATTATTTTCTGGTTTAGGGCTTCTATCCCTCTAACTATTTTCTTAGCATCAGTGCTTAATTGAAATAGGAGTTCTCCAAAACTCATTTTCGTACTTTTAAGGTGAAGAAAAGAAGTGATTTACTATAGAGTGTATTACACTTATTTGTATAATTTGCACGACGTTTCGAACCTCCATGGTTCATTCTCAAGTGAACAGATCTTACAATACTAGTTGATTTTATACCCGCATTAGGTCAGGTTAGATGAAGGTGAAAACATGGGGGGATACATAAGGGATAAACATAGGGGCTGCAGAAGGCTTATTGGCCCATACGAGGCATCTCCTATCTAAACACAAAGATTAATCCAGTGTAATTGGCCTGTTATGTTGGACATTGTCTTCTGTGTTGGCATCGATATGTTCTTGTCTTGTCCTTACTCTCATGGTGGGTAGAGTAAATAGTTCCGTGATTTGGGTGTTCATGGTAGGTCGCTCTATTCTTATGTGAATTGCCTCAAGAATTTGTAATCTTCTTGAATCTTGGGTTTTGTCTATTATGCAAGTATTCTTGTTCAACATTTCTCTTGTTAGAGTAATGTCATGGGCTTGTCTCATGTGATTCCTAGGGGCACCAGATTGAAGATGGCCTGTCAAACGCCTCGTCAGCTTGGTCGACGTCATACCTATGTACTTACATTGAAGGTTACATCCTTCGTGGGGGCAAGTGTACATGTATACATGTACACTTGCCCCCACGAAGGATGTAACCTTCAATGTAAGTACATAGGTATGACGTCGACCAAGCTGACGAGGCGTTTGACATGCCATCTTCAATCTGGTGCCCCTAGGAATCACATGAGACAAGCCCATGACATTACTCTAACAAGAGAAATGTTGAACAAGAATACTTGCATAATAGACAAAACCCAAGATTCAAGAAGATTACAAATTCTTGAGGCAATTCACATAAGAATAGAGCGACCTACCATGAACACCCAAATCACGGAACTATTTACTCTACCCACCATGAGAGTAAGGACAAGACAAGAACATATCGATGCCAACACAGAAGACAATGTCCAACATAACAGGCCAATTACACTGGATTAATCTTTGTGTTTAGATAGGAGATGCCTCGTATGGGCCAATAAGCCTTCTGCAGCCCCTATGTTTATCCCTTATGTATCCCCCCATGTTTTCACCTTCATTGTATTATCACCTGACCTAATGCGGGTATAAAATCAACTAGTATTGTAAGATCTGTTCACTTGAGAATGAACCATGGAGGTTCAAAACGTCGTGCAAATTATACAAATAAGTGTAATACACTCTATAGTAAATCACTTCTTTTCTTCACCTTAAAAGTACGAAAATGAGTTTTGGAGAACTCCTATTTCAATTAAGCCCTGATGCTAAGAAAATAGTTAGAGGGATAGAAGCCCTAAACCAGAAAATAATAAATACAGAATATGCGGTCATATTCAATGAAACATATATATATATATATATATATGAATGAAAACTCACACTCCAGAAGTGACTCGAACCCATACTCCCAGGAGCAACGCAACTGGTAACTACAGGGCGCCTTAATCCACTTGACCATCACGGCCGTCAAAAGGAAGTGATAGCCGAGGCTATTTGAGCCACTTCCCCGACGGCAACTCGGATGGTAATCTTGGGCATAGCATTTCACCAAATCACCTCATTCTTTGGGGCACACGTGAGGAACACAAATGCAAACAAGCCTGAATGGTCCCCAGGACTATATGCGAATGAAAACTCACACCCCAGAAGTGACTCGAACCCATACTCCCAGGAGCAACGCAACTGGTAACTACAGGGCGCCTTAATTTGTTTTTTGTTTGAATGAGTTTTCATTCGCATATAGTCCTGGGGACCATTCAGGCTTGTTCGCATTTGTGTTCCTCACGTGTGCCCCAAAGAATGAGGTGATTTGGTGAAATGCTATGCCCAAGATTACCATCCGAGTTGCCGTCGGGGAAGTGGCTCAAATAGCCTCGGCTATCACTTCCTTTTGACGGCCGTGATGGTCAAGTGGATTAAGGCGCCCTGTAGTTACCAGTTGCGTTGCTCCTGGGAGTATGGGTTCGAGTCACTTCTGGGGTGTGAGTTTTCATTCGCATATAGTCCTGGGGACCATTCAGGCTTGTTCGTATTTGTGTTCCTCACGTGTGCCCCAAAGAATGAGGTGATTTGGTGAAATGCTATGCCCAAGATTACCATCCGAGTTGCCGTCGGGGAAGTGGCTCAAATAGCCTCGGCTATCACTTCCTTTTGACAGCCGTGATGGTCAAGTGGATTAAGGCGCCCTGTAGTTACCAGTTGCGTTGCTCCTGGGAGTATGGGTTCGAGTCACTTCTGGGGTGTGAGTTTTCATTCGCATATAGTCCTGGGGACCATTCAGGCTTGTTCGCATATATATATATATATATATATATATATATATATATATATATATATATATATATATATATATATATATATATATATATATATAAATCGGGTGAGGTGGGTATGAAAACATAAGAATGAAAGTAACTGCAGAAGGCCTGTTGGCCAATACTTTCTCTTGCTGCTTCTATGTTGGTTCGGGATCTTGAAGTGGGTAGAATATAGTTGTGCGTTAATTGGCTGTTGATTTCTGGTGTTGACTACTTGATGTGTAGTGCCTCGCTGATGTCGAGTCTCCGGCTATCGCTGTATCTATCGATGATTTCTGTGTTGTTTGTTAAGATTTCTCTGGTGATGGTCTGGTTGTGAGAAGAAATTATATGTTCCTTGATGGAGCCCTGTTGTTTGTGCATTGTTAATCGCCTAGATAGAGACGTTGTTGTCTTGCCTATATACTGAGTTCTTTGGGGCTTACAATCCCCAAGTGGGCATATGAAGGCATAGACGACGTTGGTTTCTTTCAAGGCGTTCTGTTTGGTGTCTGGGGAGTTGTTCATGAGTAGGTTAGCCGTTCTTTTGGTCTTGTAGTAAATTGGCAATTGTATTTTCTGATTTTTGTCTGTAGGAATAATGTTCCTATTAATAATATCTATCAGGACACTTTCCTCCGTTTTATTAGCCGTCGAAAAGAAGTTCCAGTAAAACAGTCTAATGGGGGTACAGGTGTTGTGTTAGTTGACTTTTCAGAGGTTGCATGGCATTTCACCTTTCTTTTTATGACGTCTTCAATCTAACCGTTAGAGAAGCCATTGTTGACTAGGACCTGCCTTACCCTACAGAGTTGTTCATCGACTTGCTTCCATCCTGAGCTGTGACTGAGAGCCCAGTCAACGTAAGCGTAGACAACACTCCTCTTGTACCTGTCTGGGCAGTCACTATTGGCATTGAGGCACATTCCTGTTTGTTTCTTTCGTGTAGACTGCAGTGTGGAAGCCTCCGTTCCTTTTCGTGACTGTTACATCTAAAAAGAGCAGCTTCTCATCATTCTCCACCTTATAAGTGAAACTTAACACAGAATTCTGCTCGAATACCTCCTTCAGCTGCTGCAGACGTCTGACATCAGGTACCTGCATAAAAAGGTCGTCAACATACCTGCAGTATATAATAATAATAATAATTTTTATTTAGGTAAGGTACATACATACAATAATTTTTACAAAGATTGGTTGACTTATAGGTAGAGCTAGTACATACAATGCCTAAAGCCACTATTACGCAAAGCGTTTCGGGCATAAATATGGCGGGTTTCAAGTCCATGTCAACCAAGACCTTCTTCCCTATGGTACCCACGTAAAGGTTCAGACGGTGACGACATTTTTATGAAGGTACCTGATGTCAAACATCTGCAGCAGCTGAAGGAGGCATTTGAACAGAATTCTGTGTTAAGTTTCACTTACAAGGTGGAGAATGATAGGAATCTGCCCTATAATAACTATGAAAGTGTTAAACATCTCCCTGAAAGATGACCAAGAGCGGCCAGTTTCTTGTTCCAGCGCCTCAGTGTTGCAGTCCAGAGAGGAAATGCGTGCTGTATCTTGGGCACGCACCTAACCTCCGAAGAGCTGGATGGGGTCTTCGAACAGTGATTGTTATATGTGTGTGTGTGTGTATATTTTCTGTAAACTGTAGCAATGTAACTTAAAAAATGGAGATGGTAAGAGAATATATTTAAGTGTTCAGTGAGAATCCACAAGGTCTTCCCTGAATACTCTTTATTCTTTTCTCCGAGGCTATGGGTCCCTCGAAGCTACACTGTGTAATCTTTCATATAGAATATGGTAGCAACACATTGTTGTGTATACCTAAGCATGTTAATAAAAAAAAGTTTGTGTTTTGTCCGGATGGAAATTAAATTGAAATTGAAATAAGTTTATTGAGGTAAAATACACACAAAGGGATGAGGTAGCTCAAGCTATTCTCACCCCGTTCAGTACATCGTGTTAATACATACATAGACACACATCACAAGCAATAAACGTATTACCGAACATTCTGAGAGATGAACATGGATGGAGGACCATGGCAGCTCCCGGCGCCAGCAGTCAGGGTCTGGTCGTTTCGGACACGAGACTATTGGGCGAAACTCGTTTTCTGTTTATTAAAATCATGTATATTGCTGTGCTAGGCTGTATTAACTTAGATTAAACAGTAGGTCGCTCAGTTGGGTTAGGTTAAGGTAGGTAAAGTTCAAAATCGGTTGGCGAATGGTGCCTTGCTTGGCGAATGGTACGAGGTGCCTTGCTTGGTAACAGTCACCACTACTCAGCAGTTGTCAGCACGGTCTCCTCCTCCTACCATTATCCTTAAGATAACCTTGTACAACAAGTCAGTATTTATCTATATCTACCTTCACTCAGGTACGAATGTCATCAAATCCGTTACATTTTGCAGCTACAATTGTCATAAGACTATAATGAGCAGTTGATGTAGGTATCAATATCTGATTTCTAAAATCATATATTGTACACCTCGTCCTGCCCTGGTGACGCTCTATTACTCTCTCATCTATCCTTATCTCAATTATGGTATCTGTGCTTGGGGTTCTTCTACCCAAAATCATCTACGTCCTCTAATTACCTGACATAATTCAGCTATTATAATACATGTGAAACTCTGGCCCCAGGCAGGACTCTTCCCCCCTTATATCTTTGAATATGTTAGATATTAAGTCACTTCACAACCTCTCAAGTGTACGCTATATAGTATATAAAACTCTGAACTGTAATACCAATCCTGACATTAAACACTTCCTAAAAGGTCGTAACAGAACCCATGGGCACCGCACTAGAGACAAATACTTATTTGATATTCCAAGAGTGCGACTTAACTAAACTAGAAATGCTCTACAAATCAAGTGACCCAGAATGTGGAATGACCTTCCCAATCATGTCCAAAGCTGTACTTCTCTCAACCAGTTTTAAGTGAAAAACTAAGTACTGTGCTACCTAATAAACTAACCTACCTTACCTCCTAAATGTCAACCTATGTCTTGCTATTATCAAATATTAATGATTAGTGACTAGCAAAACTGCTAATAACTTTATAAAACTGCTAATATCTGCCATGTACAGTTGCCCGAAATCCTTTGCATAATAATGGCTTCGTAAATTGTGAAACTCCAGTCCCTACAATTTGTACAGTACTCCTTTGTTAATGTACACATTCTTTTGAATAAATTTGTTCAGACAGTATTGTATTGTATTTTAAACTTAAGAAAATTGTAGTCCATTTGTTTATTTACAGTATTCAAAATTACTATCTGCTCCTCAGTTCCAATTGCTGCTGTTAATTCAACATGTAATTATTGTCATTCTTTTCTTCTACTTCAATTCAATTTATATTTTTGATCTCAATTAGTCTTAAGTCTTAGTTTTTAAGTATTTTCCCACATCTTGCCTGAAACGCTGCACATATTAGTGGTTTAGGCATACGTAGTATATACAGTACTAGCTCTATCTAGAAATCCAACATTCCGCTTGTAAATCACTATGTATGTATGTACTTTTAGCTAAACAACAAATTTAAATTGAATTTTTAATTTAATTTTAATTTAATATCGTTTGGAAGAAAATATTTCCGATTTGGTAGAAATAAACTTTCAGACAAAAAATTTATCCACATATAGTAACATTTTAGTTGATAAACCAATAAGGAATTGTTTTACCTGGCAAATATCTATTCAAGAAAATGCTATTTAGCCATGCCATAGTAGAAGTTATGGCTTGAGGAATCAGGTTTTGTAGTCCTAGAAATGTTACAATGTAGAGTGTATATACTGTACAGTACTGTATAGTACAATATACATTATATTATAGTACAGTACAGTATGTTACACTTTGAAAGCATGATATAAATTTTATGTAAGATTTATTTATTTATTTATTTTTCGTTACAGTGTGTGATGATAAACGTTAATTGAATGTTTCGATTAGCCGCCTCCTTGTTGCCAGAGAAGGCTGTCCAGAGTCTCACTGCTGCTTATTTTCGAGGTATTTTTCCATCAACTTTTAAAAGTGTTAATCTAATGATTTTTTTACTTGCCCCATATAGGCCTTTATAGATAGAATGTACTGTATATATTATAGTACTGTACTGTATTTAAAAGTAGATATAAAATTGAAAGAAATTACTGCACCACACTGTAATTTACAGATTACCATTCAACATAAAAGGTGTTCAGAGCTGTGGAAGTTGTTTCTCATGCATTATTATAGTCTTAATTTCTTAACCTTACAGTATGATATTATTGGTTAATTGGATGCAAATTATGTATACACCTATAATTTATATATAATTTTCAAAATCTGGAAGACATCAAGAAGCAAGTACAGTACAAGAATCCATTCACTGTGCACTAAAGAGGCGTTCCAAGTAAGCTACTTGGACAACTCTGGCAAGGGGGGACCTCACTAAGCATACAAGGCTTCTTTTTTGTGAGTTATATATGGTACAAATATACAAGAACAATATCATTGTGTATTCCAATGACCTACCTTACTAGAAGGTAATCTTGTGGCCAGCTTTCCAATTGATTAGTCACTTATATGAGAATATTATTAACCACATCAGATTTATAGGTGACATTTAAGATCTATGGTAAAGTAGGAAGCAAATATGATACTGAGGCCTTACAGAGCTACATGAACTTAACAAATAGTGGAAAGACTGGCAGATGCTTTTTAATATTGAAAATGCAATACCTTGCATGCAGGGCATAACAATGCACATTACAACTATCAAATCAATAACACTACCATACCGCAGATTGGCGTAAAGAACCTAGGAGCCAGAATCCACCAGTCATTGAAAGTTGCTCAACAAGTGGAAACTGCAGTAAAATAAAATAAAAAAAAACTGAACCCTAGGAATAGTCAAACTTTTGGCTTCAAGGAAGAGAAAGTAGCTTTTCAACTTCCTAAACTTCTGGTGCACCCCCATTGGGACTACTGTATCCAACCATGGGCACCTCATCTTCAGAAAGACATAGCTGTTTTGATGGAAGGTTAATACAGAGCAACAAAAATCATCCCAGAATTAAGTAGACTGTCATACCATTAATGGTTGAGGGCCACAGGACTGATACTTCAAGCCAGACATGATGGGGCTGATCTTATCAAAATTACTAAAATACTGTAATGAACAAATTGGAGGACATTAGTCCAGAGCCCTTATTTAAAAGGTTAAATGTAACACATACTGTACAAGGGGCAACAGCTATAAGCTCAACAAGTCACATTGTAGAACAGAAATAGGAGATGCTCTTTCATCCATAAGAGTTGTAGGGTTGTAAAACCATGGAACTGCCTACCCACTGAAGCTGTAAATGCTAAGACATCACTGCAGTTTAAAAATCCAGTTCGAAAAAATCCACTGGAAAATGAGGGAGGGAGGGGGACCTTTAACAAGTTGCCGGTTTCCTTTTCTTGTCTGCGTTACTAGATGTGGTTTTCAGGTAAATTCAGATAATATTTGTACTGTACCAACAAATAAAATATTTACTTTTCAGCTAACGCCTGGTACAACATCGGTGGGGGTAAATTTCACAGTTCTCAAACCTCTATTGATCACGCCACAATGAAAATACAAATTTTGCCAGCACTCTCTGATAACTACATGTACCTGGTATGTAGAAATTATTATAGTTTCATTTCATTTTACCCTATGATTAGTGTAACTGTAGGTATTTAATTTGCTTTATCTACTGGACAAATCCACAAGGGCCATGACAAGGGTTTGAACCTACATCCGAGAGGATCCCAGACGCTGCCTTAATCGGCTGAGCTACAAAATGGTAAAAGTATTGCAACGGGGAAATCATTCTGACCTACCACGGATCCTGCAGTCTCCCGAGTTTTAGTTTTAGACAATTTAGAGTTTTACACAATTCTCCCGTGCACCCGAGCTCTGCCAATAGGCTGTTCTACCTATTCGCCCTTACTTCATTACACACAGAAATCACAATAACATGATGCATCAAATGAACAAATCCACAAGGGCCTATGTAGTGAAGTAAGGGCGAAGAGTTAGAACAGCCTATTGACAGAGCTCGGGTGCATGGGAAATTGTGTAAAACCCTGGTTTGTGTCTCGGAGAGACTGCAGGATCCGTGGTAGGTGTGGATGATTTCCCGGTTGCAATTCTTTTACCATGTTGTAGCTCAGTCAATTAAGGCAGCGTCTGGGATCCTCTCGGACGTAGGTTTGGACCCTCGTCACAGCCCTTGTGGATTTGTTCATTTGATGCATCACGCTATTGTGATTTCTGTGTGTAATTATCTACTGAATTTGGATACTTTATACAAAAACTTTGCAAGCACTTAAATTAAATAATCTTTGGATGTAAATAGGAGATAACATACTGTATCATCTTAATTATTTATTGGAATAGGTTCTCAAAGTATTTCATAGAAAATCTTGAGCCATGAAAATAATTTTTGGTTTGAGGTATAGTCAATGGCCCTAATTAATTTTTACCATGATGGGTCATGGCTCTACTTTCAAAAAACAAACTTTAGAGGTTGGATCCTTGGAAATAGTAGTCAAGAGAGAAACCTCAGTACTATACTGAGAGGCTTTCTGGTAAATCGGACATCATGGCGCCTGACAGCTGAGTGGACAGCACTTCGGATTCGTAGTCCTGAGGTTCCGGGTTCGATCCCTGGTGGAGGCGGAGACAAATGGGCAAAAAAGTTTTTCATCCTGATGCCCCTCTTACCTAGCAGTAAATAGGTACCTGGGAGTTAGACAGCTGCTACGGGCTGCTTCCTGGGGGGTGTAACAGAAAGGAGGCCTTGTCGAGGACCGGGCTGCGGGGACGCTAAGCCCCGAAATCATCTCCAAGATAACCTCAAGATAACCATATGATATGTTGGAATTAAACATTTTATGCATAGATTAGTGAAATTTTCTGACTACTGTATTTTATTTCCTATTGATAACAAAGCACACAAAAAGTATTAAGGAAGTGTCTTAAATTAAAATATTTGGTCAACATAAATTACTGTATTCAGCATATATAATTTTTTATTTTAATGTTTTAAATCTTCCTTTTTGCAGTTAATGGATGAAAGTAGTAAGGAAGCAGCTATTGTAGACCCTGTGGATCCCAAAACTGTGTTAGCAGCTGTTAAAGAAGCTGGAGCCACCCTTACTACAGTTCTCACCACTCACCACCACTGGTAGGCTTCAATGGCTTTACACTTGGACACACACGAGTCAGTTGATCATGCCCTAACACCTTTCCTAAAGGATTCTTTATGCCTCTACTTAGCACGGGTCTGAAGGTTATGTGAGTAGACTAGTTAACAGGAATTTTTCATGATCGTATCAACCAAGTTTTGCTGACCACCATTGTTTTGGAAATTGCAGAGGTAGGCAAGCAGGTTGCTGATCAAGACATTTTTTGCTGCTTCCACTCCTAATGGGGAAAATTAGAGGCCAATTTGGTGAGGTGTGAGAACATTACAATTGATCCTCAAATTCATACAATCATAACTTATATACTTTAAATCAACATTTAATTATTTGTTCTTAGTTAATCCCCTTGTCACTAAACCTAGGGCTTTTTATTACCCTGTTAATTAACCATTACTAAGCTAATTATCTTCAAGATCATTTTTTTTTTTTATGATTATTATTTTTCTTATTATTTTTTATTTTACATTTATATTGTCAGTCTCTACTGATTTTCTGGGGGGAGCCCCGTCGGCTCCCCGGAGCTATCCCAGGCTGATATGCTAATGTCAGACTTTGGCATCAGTCATGTGTATGGAGTTCTTAGGCCTACCGGGGACCACGGCCAGAACCGGGCCCCCTCAGAGAGGCAAGGGGAGCAATGGCCTATAGAAGCCCCCGTGTAGTTGGAAGCATTCTATGTCTGCCATCGACCGGAACAGGCACCCAGAAAGGTAAGCGCCCCAAAACAAACCCCTATTCTGGTTAAAATTGCTACCTAAAACCGAACTAGTGGATAGAACTCCCCAACCGAAAACAAGCAAACTAGTGTGACGTCACACACTGCCGCGCCGCTGTCTGCGCAGCTCCCCCCTCCCCGGGAGGGGGAAGGGGGAGCCCCAGACCCCCCGCGCCGGCTACCCACACCTCAGTTCTTGAGGCTGATGCTATAGGCGATGGTCGTGTGCTCTGGCTCCGGTGTCGCTACTGCACTGTGCTTTGAGTGTGGTGTTAGTTTTGGGGGTGCATCATGTTTTGTGTCCGGTTGCGGCGCTTCGCCGTTATTTGCGCGCCACAGCTTCTGTGTCCGGGGACGCGCTGTGGGTTGATCCGGTTTCCCTTCTTCCCTGTTCGCGGGTTCGGGTCTCTCAGGTCGTCCGCAGGGTTATTAGGTCCAGCCAGCCTGCGGTCTATCCCCGTGCCCATGACGTTCGTAAGTTCGCGGCTCTTGCTGCCGTCTTTGGGAATATGTCTTGGTCTGATATTCGGGCGCGGGGATTTTGGCGGTCGAACAGGGTCCTGGCTGCTCGTTACCTTGTGAATGTCCCTGGGCCTCGTCGGGCCTGTGTTGCTTTGGGTCGGCGGTTGCAGCCAGTTGTCTCGGCTTCGAGTTGAGGGGTGAGCGACGACCGCCTCCCGGGTAAGTCCCTCTTTTTCTGTCTGTGGGTAGTTAGCTCCGGGGAGCCGACGGGGCTCCCCCCAGAAAACCAGCGTTGACTGTAATGAAACGCCATTTTTTGGGTGAGTCCTGGAGGCTCCCCGGCATCCCTCCCTCCCTCCGGTCGGCGGTTTTTCGCGTTTTTGACATCCAGCCTCAAGAACTGAGGTGTGGGTAGCCGGCGCGGGGGGTCTGGGGCTCCCCCTTCCCCCTCCCGGGGAGGGGGGGAGCTGCGCAGACAGCGGCGCGGCAGTGTGTGACGTCACACTAGTTTGCTTGTTTTCGGTTGGGGAGTTCTATCCACTAGTTCGGTTTTAGGTAGCAATTTTAACCAGAATAGGGGTTTGTTTTGGGGCGCTTACCTTTCTGGGTGCCTGTTCCGGTCGATGGCAGACATAGAATGCTTCCAACTACACGGGGGCTTCTATAGGCCATTGCTCCCCTTGCCTCTCTGAGGGGGCCCGGTTCTGGCCGTGGTCCCCGGTAGGCCTAAGAACTCCATACACATGACTGATGCCAAAGTCTGACATTAGCATATCAGCCTGGGATAGCTCCGGGGAGCCTCCGGGACTCACCCAGAAAATGGCGTTTCATTACATTCAACGCTGGTTTTTTGTGTTTTATTTTATGTAACTTCTGTGTCCTCCCTGGCTATCTATTGGATCTTTATTTTACTTCTAAATTGTTACTATTTTATTGTATCTGCTCTTATTCTTGTGTTTTGCTTTATCGTGTATCTTGTATCGTGATCCCTCTGCATCTCTATGCACACTGATATTGATCCTGATCAAAATCTTCTGTCTCATATCTATACCAACCAGCACATTGATCATCATTATTGTAAGTATTTCACAGCACACCAGGCTAAAAACAAACTCCAAAATAGAACCTATCTATCAGTTTATAACCAAAATGTTAGATCACTTGGTAAACATTTTGACGATTTAAATGCACTACTCACAGCACTAGGTACTAACCTATCGTTCATTATTTTAACAGAAACTTGGCTAAATAAAGACTATACCCAACTCTACAACTTAGCTGGTTATAAAGCCATTCATAACTGTAGGCCTAATAAAAAAGGTGGTGGCACAGCTATATATTACAGAGATACATTTATCTGCAACAGTGTTATTAGTGACAGAGATGACTACTGTGAATATACTTTTGCTCAGTTTACAATTAAATCCCTTAAATCCTCTTTGACTATTGGAGCCATCTATAGATTTCCTAATACTAACATAGCTTCTTTCTCAGACAACCTAAGGAATCTTATTATAAACAACAATCTCAACAAAAACCACATCATTCTGGGAGGAGACTTTAATATTGACCTGGGTCAACAAAACTGCTCTCAAGTTGACTATTTCCTTAACAGCATGAACTCCTGTATGCTAATCCCCACTATCACCAAACCTACCCGAGTCACTCAAACATCAGCCACTACCTTGGACCACATATGGACAAACATAACAGCTCCCCTTGTATCTGGTATAATCTACGACAGAACAACTGACCACTATCCTACCTTTCTCATAGCGAACATGGACATAACACCACCAAAAAGCAAGAAACTTTCATTTAGGCTACACAGTGAATCAGCTTTAGACAATCTTACAGAGGCACTTCACAATATTAACTGGGATTCTGAATTCAATAATACCCATGATATAAATTCATTAGCTAACCTCTTCCTCTCCAAAACTCTAAGCCTCTACAACCTTCATTGTCCCCTTCTTACAAAGCAAGTAACTGACAAAAGATTAAACAATCCATGGCTCACAAGTGGCATTCTCAACTCAATCAACAAGAAACATGAATATGAAAAGAAAGTTAGGATTGGCCTAGTTTCAAAGGAAGTAGCTAAAAGGTACTCATCAATGCTTACCAGTATCATAAGAAAGGCAAAACTTGCATATTATGTGAATAGATTCAATGAAGCAAAAGGCAACATGAAAAACACTTGGAAAACTATCTCTAGTATCCTAGGAACTAAACAACACTCACATAACCAAATTAAACTCTACAAGGATGGGGATATACCGTCAACTGATTTAGAAATGGCAAATGAATTTAATAGTTTCTTTTCATCGGTTGGTGCTAATCTTGCCAGTAAAATCCCACAGACTCAGACACATATTAACACATATCTCTCAGGCAGCTATCCAAACTCTCTTCTCCTTTCACCAATCAGCCCGGCAGATGTTGTGTCCATCATACACTCTCTAAAAACCAAGGCAGGGAACACCAGTGAAATTCCGTCCATTGTGTACAAGAGAGCCTCCCATGCCCTTGCCCCACCCATAGCACTACTGTTCAACAAATCTATAGAGTGTCACACCTTCCCTGATATCCTCAAAAAAGCAAGAGTAACGCCAGTCCATAAAGGAGGCAATCCGGCGGACATAAACAATTATAGACCAATATCAAATCTACCCATTCTATCAAAAATATTTGAAAAAATTATTTACAAACAGCTCTATTCCTACCTCGTAAAATTCGACATACTCAGCCCCTGCCAGTTTGGCTTCCGGTCCCAAAAGAGTACCAATGATGCAATCATTAGTCTCCTTGACATTATCTACTCAGCCCTTGACAAAAATGAGTTTCCGATTGGACTCTTCATTGACCTAAGAAAAGCCTTTGATACTGTTAATCACAACTACCTCTTACTTAAACTCCAGCATTATGGAATCCGAGGCCTTGCCCTTGACTACATCCGATCCTATCTTAGTGACAGACACCAATATGTAACCATCAATGATACAACTTCTTCCACTCTACCAATTACCGTTGGAGTGCCACAGGGCAGCATCTTAGGACCTCTTCTATTTCTTATATATATAAACGATCTGCCTAATGTCTCTAATATTCTCAAACCTATATTGTTTGCTGACGATACTACCCTTATCTACTCAAACCTCAACCCACATACACTAAATAATGTTGTGAATAATGAATTAAAAAAAGTCCACTTATGGATGTCAACGAACAAACTAACATTAAACATCGAAAAGACTTGCTACATCTTATTTGGAAGCAAATCATCAAATGCAATTCAGCTACAGATAGACAACATTAACATCAGTAATAAAAATGATGGCAAGTTTCTTGGCCTATTCCTAGACAAGAGACTCAACTTCAGCACCCACATTCAACACATAACTAAGAAAGTCTCTAAGACAGTTGGTATACTCTCCAAAATCAGATATTATGTTCCTAACTCTGCTCTCCTCTCACTATATTATGCACTAATCTACCCCTATCTTAATTATGGTATCTGTGCATGGGGGTCTACCACTGCAAACCACCTTAAGCCCATCATCACACAGCAAAAATCTGCTATCAGAATAATAACTAACTCTGCTTTCAGACAACACTCAGCTCCCTTGTTTAAATCTCTAAACTTGCTAAATATTAACTCCCTCCACACATTCTCTTGTGTCAACTACATTTACAAAACCCTGTTCTTAAATGCAAACCATGCTCTGAAACTCTCCCTGGACAGATGTAATAGGACCCATTATCACCACACCAGAAATAAATATCTCTTTGATATCCCCAGGGTCAAACTTAATCTGTGTAAACACTCTATGCAAATTAAGGGACCTAGTCTATGGAACTCACTCCCTAGTGAATTGAAAAACTGTAAAACTTTTGCCTTATTTAAAAGCAAAACCAAAAAGTACCTAACTTCATCTATTTAGTTTCCTACACTGAGCTTTAAATTTGCTCTGTACCTAGTGGTACCCAATCTCATAATTTTTATGTAATATCAAACAACCTTATCATTGTGTTCATTGCTGTCTTCTTTTATGTGCTAGCCATATGCTGTATTGTGACTACCAATTTTTGTCAACTACCATTCAAGCTGTCATTGCAATCAATCTTATATTGTTTCTGCTGTATTGTGCCTACCAATTTGTTGTCAACTACCATTTTAAGCTGTCATTGCAATCAATCATAGCTACCTATGTGCTTTAATATACTGTACCTATAATTTTCTCTCATCTTTTTTTTTTTTTTTTTTTTTTCATTCCATGTAATCTGTTATCATTTTTTTGTCTATAAATTTTGCAAGTATTTACCTCCTTAAAATTTTCTTAGATTAAGGACCTGCCCGAAACGCTGCGCGTGCTAGTGGCTTTACAAGACTGTAATTACCATAATTGTATCCTCTCATTCCTTATGTACATTCTTGTATATGCATAAATAAATAAATAAATAAATAAATAAATAAATAAATAAATAAACATCATAAATATACAGTACTGTACAGTATTAAGACCCATGAACATAATTTAGGTGATGAACTGTAACTTATAAAGTTTGCAATGCGTTGGAGTCCTTGGTGCTAATACTACTGTCATATTTTCTTCCTCACTGTCATTAAATATTGCTTTAATGTGTTGTTTCGAATTAGCAGTAGCAGCAGATGGAAATCCAAAGTGATATCTTGTACCTAAGTAAGTTTATTGCCATACTTGGGTAAGGAGGCATGTTAGGCCAGTTCATCAACAATCCTTGAAGAGCAACTCACGTTAAGTACACTTAACCCATGATACAACCAGCTAATATCTGTACGTATTGACATATACATGAACATACTACTGTACATCTGTACGTGTGTAGCGGGACTGAAGAACCAAAGCTCAACGCCCGCGAGCACAACTAGGTGAGTACACACATGTAAACAGAACACAATAAATAGCAGTCAGTCCCTAATAATCTTAGAATGAAAAAAGCGGCCTGGTCCTCGACCAGGCCTCCTTTTTTGTTACACACCCCAAGTATAGAGGCCTGGAAACTTTGTGAATATCTCTGTGGTACCAGAGCCAATATTCCAAGGAGCTACTGATGCTGCTCAGAAAAGGACATTTCATTACATTAAAAGATTGATTTTTGTCATTGTATACTTTGTTTATTTACAGGGACCATGCTGGAGGAAATAAGGAACTGGTTGAGATGTTTGGAAAGCCCCTGAAAGTAGTGGGAGGCGATGATCGTATTGGCGCACTTACCCAGAAAGTCAGTCATGGAGACACTTTTAATGTAGGTTCCCTGAAGATAGAGTGCCTTTTCACACCATGCCACACTCAGGGACACATTTGCTATAATGTTACTTCTGATGACCCTGAGCACAAACCTGCAGTATTTACAGGTAGGTATGTTTTTGTGTTTCTGGGCAGGTTTCTTAATTAATGTACTTACTGTATGAGTTTTTCATTGTATAATCCAAGGATCCTTACATTACTGTATTTGCAAATTTAACATACTAAGTATATATTACAGGGGATACTCTGTTCCTTGGTGGATGTGGCAAATTTTTTGAAGGAAATGCTGTCGAGATGCATAAAGCTCTGATTGAAATACTCGGTGCTTTACCAGATCCCACAGTAAGTGTTATTTAATGTCTATTACTGTATTATTGTTTGCAGTAGTATCTCTAGTGAATCTTTGGAATTTAGTCCAATCAGAGATGATGGTTTATTTTCTCAGTACATGTTTCCTAAGGAAAACAGACTGCCTGAAACTGTTAATGCCAAAAAAGGTTAAGGGCCGGATTTATCAAGCAGTTACTCAAGAACTTACAAAACTTTGTTCTTATCACCTTCTTGGCAGTTAGGTTGCAATTTAACAAACTGTTTATAAACACTGATCTTTTTAAGAACAGTGAAGCCAAGACACCTCCAGAGCACTCATAACTTCATAAATGCCATTAAAGTCAAGTTTTCCCGACTACACAACTGGAAACTCAGAATGCGGTACCTTCCTCAGCAGATCCCATCATGCCAACAATATATATACTTTGTGTGTTTGTAACTCGCAATAAATAGGTATTTTATGGAAATAAATAAATATTAGCATAGCAAGTTTTATATAAATACGTAATATGTCAATATTAACTGCTATTCTTTTAAACTAAGAGAAGCCATTAGTCAATGTGTTTTTTGTAACAAAAATAGTTCACCCATAATTAAAGTTGTTAAGTATTTTAGTAATTAGAGGCCTATATATAAAATTATCCATGGCAAATTAAAATGGCCAACGAATTTGAATTAGGAAATCTCGCTTAACTTTTTTAATAATTGCAGCATTCAAATACTTTTTATGCTTGAAATCATTTACCAATATGTGTAAATAATATAAATGCCAAGTAATAAAGACAAAATCTTTACCTAACCTCACCTAGACCAATTTATTGGAGTGCAGTGCAAATTTTAATGTATAATACTCTCAGCTATACTGTATATATTATTTAAAGTACATTGATGTACTTAAAATAATTAATGTTTTTTAGATCTTATATTTACCAATAATACTGTATTTATACCTTGGCAATATTATAAACATTTGGAAGCCTGAAATTACTAATTTAATAAACAAATTACCAGAACCATCTTTAATTCAGTACATGCAAATTTGGAGCCACAGTGCAAGCATAAGATTAATGTGTAACTAATTTGCATTGTTTTGTTTCAGTATGTTTATTGTGGACATGAGTATGCCTTACAAAATCTCATGTTTGGCTTGCATGTAGAACCAAACAATACTGCAGTGTCTGAGAAAATTGCTTGGGTTCAGAAGCGACGTGATGAAGGGTTACCTTCTGTCCCTTCTACTATAGGTAATTATAACTGTGAAGTATTATAGTACCAATGTTTCCCAACCATATGTAATAATGATGAAAGAACGTACATATATGTAGAAGAAACTAGAAGTGGAGAGAATACTTTGAGAATTTGCTAAATTGATGAGAGAAGTGAAATGTGAACATAACTTTGGAAGATATCTTTGGAATAAGCAAGTGCATCTGTGCAGAAGCTAGAATGTTGGAAAGCTGAAGGTGTACATGGAAAAGACATAACAGAAAACCTGTTGGTTTACGACATGGTAATCTGATAATAGAGAGATACTGTTTACAATAAATTATATATAATTATTTCTATAAGGTGAAAATGTCAAGACAATATGATTAAGCTCTATAATGATATATGGAGCAGCAGATCTCCCCACCCTCTTGCTCATACTGCCAGCTGGAAAAACTTTTAAGACTGTAGCACCATGCTACAGAGTCAAACATCCCGGAAGCTTGACAGGAAAGGGAATATGAGTCTTGTCTTACTATTATTAAATATTAATAGTGCTAAGAATAGTCACTGCTGTTACTAAAATGAGATACACTAGTTTAATCTCTACCATTACTACCAGCTCTCTCTCGTCACATGAGCCATATGATTTAAATTTCTCACATTTTAATATTCAACAAAAATTGTGTGGACAATTTATGAGAAGTGATAGGGAAAAGGCCTAGCTGCTAGAAGTTTGTGAAGAGTACACACCCAGTCTTACAGGAGTTGGGTGTTGCTATGAACAGTTGCATGGAATGGGGTTGTGATGGTTCTCCATAAATACTGTACTTAACATTCCTCACTTCTTGTCCTGCTAACATTTCACATCAACTATCATTGTGTGTCCATAAGTACATAAACTCATCATCAGTCTAGATGTACAACTTTAATATATTATTTACATGCCACATTGACCTTGTCATTACAACCCTGCCCCCATGGAGGGTCCCACTTACAAAGTTTTACAAAGCCTTGACCCACATGGTCAACGCCTTTTTCTTTGAACACTATTAGCATAGTAACATTAGTGACGATAACAAATTGCATTTGTATACAGTATTAAGGTAATCATGAAATGATAGCAGGATTTTTTCATGGCTCAAGTTAAACTCTACTAATTCCATATAGAGCTCCATATTAGCATCATGAGTGCAAAACCAAGACAGCAATACTGTATTTTAAATCAATATATGATCACTGCATTACCCCCATGAATCAACACATAACCACATTTTAAAGATTAAAATGAATATTATACATTGAGATGTATATCATGTCTTGAAAATCTGAAGCCCTTCAAATTTCAGGTGAGGAGAAGCAGATCAATCCCTTCATGCGCGTAACAGAAGCTACAGTCCAGCAACATGCAAAAACATCAGATGCAGTAGCAACCATGGCTGCCATTAGAGCGGAGAAGGACAACTGGAAGGCACCCAAGCTTTAGATACAGTATGAAGAAATGTAACTTATCAGTTGGCAATAAACTGGGTTTTTAATGTGAAAAAGATTTTGTTAATGAAGTACAGTATCTATAACAGTGATAATCATAAGTACTTTGAGGAATGTCAAAATCTACTGTATTACTCCACTGCCACTTGACTTCAAAGAACACCTCAACCCTTGCAATGTCTGTCATCAGAAAAGTAATATCTAAGACTTTCCCAAGCTTATATTTGATTTTCATTAATGATATAAATTTAAACACTGTAGTGGTACATGGTACTAAAAAAAAATATCTTGGTTAATATGTGGTTGTATAGTAAAGTCATATTTGTATTTAATTTTATTTTATTTTCTATTCTACTACAAGTGCATATTTTATCAGCTTTTGGGATATAGTATGGAGCAGGTACCCGAAGCAACTCTACTTGTTGTTGTGTATAATTTTCAATATTCCTTGTCTGAGTTTGTAGGATGGATTTTAGGCAAAATAATTTCAAATTCAAGTTCAGACTTACACAAAATTGCTTTGAGCCATGGACAGACTAGACCCTACATTGATATTATTAACAAAGGTTCTGCTAGCCATCTACAAAGTTTCAAGCAGTATACAAAGGTATTTTGGAAGGTACAGTATTTCATTTCTGTATATAATTCAATTAAGTCTATTCTGTATGTAGTAATTTGAAAATATGCACAAGTCCATTGCTCAGGGAAATATATGATAAAACTCTTTAGTATCTAACTACAAGTAGTAGTTTAATTAATAAAGTTTGAATAATAGTCATGCAAAACTTGTTTAGTGTGCATGGTTGATATACATCAACAAAGGGCCATAAAAAAAGATAATAAACCATTACATAATTTACAGTACTTCACTTCCCACTGAGCACACGTTAAATGTAGAAAAATCAAAATTTCAGCATAGACTTTCCTAGAGATTCACGTTTCTTTATATCTTGTCTGCAATGAGAAGCCAAAGTGTGGTGAAATCAAATTCTCAAATTTTGCATGTATGTCAAATGGGAGGTCAATGCTGAATATTACAAGACTGGTGGTTTACCGTTAAAGAATCTACAAAGATCTTGTTTAATGCTTTCTTTACCCATTTTGAAGGACTTTATCCTACCAAGGGTCAAAGTGAAGCCCCCCGCGCAAAAAAAAAAAAGCTTTTATAGTAAGCAAACCACCCGCTTCTTCCAGTTGCATTAATTACAATCTGCCTTTTTTTTTGTACATTTAAGTGGGATATTTCTTAGTTCTCTTATTACAGTTCTAAAGGGTTTTCTTTTTCTAACAATAAAAAATGAAGTTTGGCAAAAAATTTAAAATGGCAGAAGTAACTCGACATAATGCCATACATATCCCAACTTATTTTTGCATTCTGATGCAAAATCATGTTATCCACACACTTAAAAAAATCCGATAACTTTTCATTAGTGTCATGCATAATATAGTATTGCATCTGTTCTGTAGAGAACTAGTCTGAACATTTTAATACCAAATTTAGTTATATTCCAAATATAACTATAAATTTAATCCAATTGTAAAAAAAAAATCCAGAAGGCCAAGCAGCCTGGAGAGCCCATGTTTGGTTTGGCCTTTCCACGCATTCCTAACTAAAGTATTAATACAGTACTGTGGTCGAAGTTCACAAAGTACGGGACTAGGGTCTGCACAATGTATTGAAGGCAATACCAACACTTAAATTTTCTACATAAAGGCCCAGTTGTGAAAGAACAAAAGGTTCCTGTGCTAAGACAAGCCCACATGATTTAAAGCATGAAGACCATGGGTGAAAGTCCAGTTTACAAAATTGCACATTTCTAGGCAAGCTTCCTTTATAACTACAGAGCAATGAGGCAATCTACTAGTCTTCAATCCCTTTGCATACTGTGGTAGTAAACCTCCAATATTGTCCATTTATACTCTTAGTATACCAGTATTTAAGATGGAAATTCAGGCGATTGTTACCTCAAACGAGTATTCCGACTGATCTTGTCATGGGTTCCTAAGGTCCCTCTATAGAAGCCCATTGTAGATACAATGCCTTTGATGTCACTTATTGGCATACAGAGTGATGGAGTTTAATATCCCACAACAGGCTGCTGGTCTTCCCAGTTATGTGCCTTGATAATTTGAAAGTGGTTCAAATTCTGCTGACTAGGAAAGTTATTGGAAGCAACTACTGTAATCAGAAGGCCCATTTACTATAACTTTCATGCAGAGTGATGCAATTTTCATGCACCAACTTTCGTTATTCGAGGTAGACTGCCTTCAAGGCTATGGAACATTGAACCTAACCAGAGTGATCAATGTCCAGCACCAGTTGTCTAACCATAAATTATTTTTAGCGGTTCTCTACAAGACGGCCAATGCTATGCATAGGAACCGACTTATGGATGCTCCATAGTAGTTCTTTATTAATACTCTTTTCTGCCTTTTTAATCATTTGAAAAAATAGGGGGGGGGGGGGGGCCTTATTGGTAAGGGTCATTTACATTGTCATTTGCTCCTATGGCCCTCCTGCCACTTATGATAAGTGGAAAACTTATTGAGCAAGGTTACATTTGTCCCTGTAAAATTCAGAGATATTTCAGTTTCCCCAGGCATGACATTTTACACAGTTGTCAAGAGGTATCAAAAACAATGGGCAAGGCTAGTTAGATTTTATACAAGTAATAAAAAACTTAAAGCAAAAGGACTTCAAATAAAAGATATTTAGGTAGAACATTTGCAATTATTTCGTCCCAAATTGGTAACCAATGGCAATACGGTAATCTATGTAATTCTGCAAGAGGCGAGTAATCACAACAGGCCCTCAAGTGCAGTTCGTTACATTTCCACCCAGGGTCTAACATGTTTATGTGGCAACAACCCATTTAGAGAAATTTCACAAATAGTTATAATGCACCTGCAAAGATTTGATACGTGTTGTCCATGAAAAATTATTTTCTAGCGCTTGCCAGTAGCCATGCTATTAGTCTAATAAATTACCCCATCTCCATCCAGTTTGAAATTTCCATAGTGACTACACAAACAGCAAGGGAATGGGGTGTAAGACTAAAGAAGGTTTTGAACATGCTCCATAATAGTTATTTATTAACTTTACAATAGTAGGTTATATTTAAAATAAAATTCCACTTCCATGAAACTATTAAATTTATTACACGAGGTATAAATAGTTTATTATTTGGCGTTACCTGCATAACCATAAACATAACTTACTATATTTTAAGCTAGATGTAAAGAGACCATAAAGGTAACTAAATAAATCCAGTAATGAAACCTTTGACATGTTAAGGCAGCTAAACATTCGTGTTTAATTTCCCTCAATTCTCGCTACTGAAGTATTCCTTGCTGCCAGTAGGGTCTGCCTTCATAGTTTTTGCTCCAGGCTTCCACCCAGCTGGACAAACTGCAAGTAAACATTTTAAGGTTTAAAATTCCTGTAGTTACAATTACAATATTTACAATTTAAAATTAGTTACAATAGTTAAACTATTGACATGGTATTTTAACTACAGTATTGTATTGCAGAAGGAAGCACTGTACAGCAGTTCCAAATACTGCAGGAATAAAAGCTGCACATTACTACTAATAGGCCCAAGTTTGTGTAGGCCATTGCCTCCAGGGTGTGACCATGATGAGAGAAGCACAAGTGCTAATCTATACCAAAGACATGAGTGGGTTTAAGTCTAGTACCAAGTTTTTAGGAAAGTAATGTCAAGGACACTTCAATTTTGCACATGTAATGCAGACTATTTTGCTTCCGAGGTAAAATCAGAAGCCAGTATCTGGGCTTTGGTTGTATGACAAGAAATTTATAGCAAGTTATGGAAGTTAACCCCAAGAACTAAACTAGGTACATGGCTGCAGTAGTCAAGTGGACATTGGTCTTAAATAAAATGGAAATGTCAATTTACAAAATACAGAGCAACTAGAAAAATTCTATTCCCCCCCACCCCCTTTTTTACAGTACATGCCGAGGATTATTTCTTACCATGGAATCCAGCTTTGTGCCTTTTGATAATTACTTTATTACCATGGAGAAGAATTTCCAGCACCAAGTAGTTTAGTGTTACCATTTTGTTTTTCAAAAACTAACCCTTATCCCACTTTTTTAACTGAATTTTGTTTCACACTAGTGTCACAATGCCCATGCACTTCTAGGAGAACCCAGGAAACAGACTTTGCAATCTTTATAAAATTATAAATTTAAAACCTACATTTTTCTAGCTACAATAGTCGGTCAGGATGCCTCCATCATGACTTGCATTATTACAGAGACTTAACGTGCAGTCCCAAACAGTTCATGCTGCCACCCCCATGCACTACATTATTTTGTGCTCACTGAATTTTATGGCTTAGTTCTCAAAATTATAAAAATTTTGGCATGCTAAAGTGTCAGGGAGAGGCACTACAATTAACCACTGCACTGCGCAAAGCACCTTTAGGCACTCAAGAGTTGTGCTTTTTGTTTTTTAATTTGGCTATATTTTAATGTTTTTTAATGTTTTCATTACTATTTGTGTTTTGAAATGGAAATAGTTGACTTTGGAAACATTTTGACATTAAATTTACCTGAACATTTGTAAAAATAAAAATATGTCCTTGTCAATTGCACCAAGACGTTTTTGCCGAAAATAGGTGAGCAGTGCAAGGGTTAACACCCATCTTACCTTCCCCATGTTCCTCAACAAACTGAAAAGCTTGCACAAGGCGCAAAGTTTCATCTACATCACGTCCCACTGGTAGATCATTTATGGTTATCTGTAAACATTAGAAAAACATTAAGCAAAATGTTTCTGCCCAATTTAATTTGACAATTTATTACATTCTGCAAGACCTGTTCAAAGTACTGTAAATCAAATTAAAGGCAACATCAAAAAAACTTAAGTTATATCTAGTCAATTTAAAATACTAACGTGGGGAAGAAATTATTCCCCCAGCCCACATTGCTCTAAATTCAGTTTTATGTGCATTGGTTATTACTAATTAACTTGTTAATGGCACAAGCTGCCTGTATCAAACAGTAAGCATCCATTACAGTAAATGTTTTGACGATAACTTGCCTGACGTAGATTTTGCTGGCCATCAATAATGAAAAGTCCACGGAAGGCTACGCCATCATCCTCTTTAAGGACTCCATAAGCCTTGGAAACTTCCATAGATTTGTCAGCCAAGATAGGAATGTTCATATTTCCCAGTCCACCTTCCTTGCGAGGAGTGTTAACCCTGCGGGAAAGAAATAATTCTGCACTACATGGCCCTTTAGCAGATTACCATATTAGGTACTCTATGGGGTGCCTGGGACAATTTTGTCACCAAGCCTCACCCACACCCTCCATGGCTTACTACATGGACATTTCCCCATCACCCAATTCCACACTTATCCAGTCAACCTTCAACTACTAGCACTACTATTATCTGTTTACCACCCAGACCAAAGTTAAGGCGGTATGCCACTAGGCTGGATTATTTAACAGGTGGTACACACACACACATGGGAACTCTGGTGGAAGTCAAGTACCCAAATGAGCTACAGACAAGGAAGAACCTTTGTCTGCAATTAGTAAATGGAATGCACTAGGAAGTGATATGAAGAGGGCGACTCCGTACCATTTTAAATGTATACTGTATATGATAAAGAGCTCGAGACACTCGGGAATCTACACCAGGTATTTTTTTTTATTTAAGTATGTAACACGAGTGATCTTCAATAATGCCAACTATACCTTCCCAATAATTGATCAAAGGCATGGGGGGGGGGAAAGGAGGATTAAATCTTTGTACATTAATAGATGTTTAACATTTTATATAGTTATGGAATTTTGGCAACAGGCCCTCTACAATTTTTGTACATAAATCTATCAACAGTGCCAAGATACATACCATGCCAAGTGAGAAAAATGAGAGTCAGTAGAACACGCCACCACTTCACAACCAATATTACGAAATTCTTCTACCCTGTCCGAGAAGGCAATAATTTCTGTGGGGCAGACAAAGGTGAAGTCAAGTGGATAGAAGAACAAGACGACATATTTGCCTGCGTAGTCTTCTAGTGAAATTTCTTTGAAAGCACCATCCACAACTGCAGTGCCTTTGAAGACAGGTGCAGGCTTGCCAATAGCAGGTACTTGGTTACTCATTATTAACTTTCGCTGCAAAGCCTGTGGAATTAAAGTTTTTATAAATTAAAAATCTACACAGGCAAAATTCATTGTGCAATAAAAGTTGGTGTCAAAGGATAAATGGGAAAGCCAATTTTAATTTTAAGCTAATGTAATGCCATTAAAGAAATTTACCAAAGTAGATATTTGTACAGCCAGGGCCAGATCAACCAACAGGCCCCTCTAATACCCCCTGGTAGATAAAGGTAGTCACATCAATGACCATTTTACCACAATGCTATTACTGTAGTCCAGAGTGCATCCTTTGAAGGGACAGATGGAAATTGCCATGTGGGCTTTAGCGAAAGCCACCCGAAGTACTGTACAGTAATAGAAGTCATCTGAGCCTCCTACCCAAATAATTAATAATTTCTGGCATTGAACAAGCATGTTTGACAAGATGACTTAGATTGGTTAATGTTGGTAATTTAGGGTAGACTGAGGTAGACATTTGACAAGCAGCAGCAGTTAACCAGTTTAAACAAATTGCTGTGGTGAAGGTTGATGTAGGGTGGAAACATGGCATGCATGTAAATTTATTTTTATGCAATAAAGTAGATATACATACACAACTAGAAGCATTTGTACTGGTTTGCATTTGTAATGGTTTAATTTGTTTGGCATTTGTAATGCATTTGTAGCATTTTTAATGGTTTAACCATTTGCAATAAGCAATTCTTCCATCTTTGCTCATCACACAAGTCATGGAAAATTTTAATTTAGAGGAACAGTTTCCAATATGTTTGAGCATTGTTTGCCACTACCAGCAATAATGTTATTCTATGCATGACAATCACCATTATAGATAGAGGCTATCCTGAGAATGCCTTCAGGACTGAAGGGGCATATGGGCATACACTGGGATAGTCTCACCTTATGAATTAATGCCATTATTTTAGCATGGTTTAGTGTTGCCTTTTCTGTTAAAGTAGCAATCCTAATTTAGGGCCTTTATTTTAAACACTGAAAACCTACCAAAAAATGCTAACCTAGGTGCTGTGCCCAGGAACCCATTGTCTTATTATCCAACAATAAGGAAGTCGCTACCTGGGCTGGAAACCAAGGCATACAGTGCAAAGCTACACAATGCCAAGTTGGCATTGAGAGTACAGCTGCACACAACCAAAGAGACAAAGCAGGTTAATCTTATTTAAGTTACTTTGTAGCATGGTTAATTTGTCTTAATTCTGAAGGGAATAATGCACACTAGAATTAATCACTAGTGGGAAGGTCTACACCATACCTCCTGCCACAGACTTTTATAATTTATAGTTTCCATTGGCTTCATGTAGTTTTATATCTTACACCTGTTACTAAAACCTTAGTCAAGTTTGTACAAGTTTTAAATGAAATACAGTAGTCAAGGTCTAAAGTTTACCATCTTACTTTCACAATGGTGATGTGCAAGACATTAATCAAATAGTGACCAAATTCTGCAAACTCTACAAACCTGCGAGTTGTGCATCTTCACACCATGCTATGAGGACCAACATTTGACATGCTATAGTCTAATTACATTAATTGTAACTAAACTAAAAAAAACTATCACAAGTGCAGATTTAACAACTGATAAACTTTAGTTCTTAAATAAGTGGTGTGGTACTTTAATAGTGGCAGTTTGTAAATTTTTGTAAAAGCCTGGAAAGATTTTTTAAAACCCTTTACTTACTACTACAATGAATTAGGTTTATTAGAATTAATGTCACCAAAAACAGAAGTGTCATTCAAGAAAAATTAAAATTATGTTTTAAGTAATGTGCAACTTTCAAGCTCCAATAATTTCAAGACGACAATTGGATGAAATTATTGTCAAGCTATTTAAAATTACTCTTCAAAATGGTGAAGTTCAAATAAACAATGCGACAGCTTAAAATAAAGCTATTTTTTTTTTCATATGCAAGTATCAAGACTAACATCACAGTGAGGGTGTGCAACTGCCTATTTTTTGCAGTTTTAGACCATTAAATAGAAACCAGGTATGTGACTTGCAATAAAAAAAATCAGTACAGTACACAGAACATCTGTAGACAAGTTACATCTTCAAACATACTTGCTCAAGACATTGAGGTTCACAAACTTGGTTCTGCCAATATGGAGATATCTCGGGCACATCAGCTTTAGAGGCTTTTATGCACCCCAAACCCATTCTGTAGGCAGCATTGGAAAAGGTACAAGTGTGCAATAGGCAAAGGTAATAAAACGCAACTGCCAAGCCAGTATAACTTCAAGAGAATTCAAAGGACAGTTTGGCTGCAAGGACTGACTAACTGTGCTCAACCACTTGGGCTATCTGGAATCTAATGCTAACCTTGCAAGAAGTGGCCTTCACTAAAAAGTGGTTCAAGTTGATAGACAATGTGCTAAAGTTCTGTAGGTTTGGGGAACGCTAGAAAACTATTTGGATGCAGATAAAGTCAAGAACGTGGCTGAAGTGTTGACCAAACCACACTAGACGAGACTATAATGGCATAAGATTGACTGAAACGTCGTCGTTTCTTCATCTTTCAGTGTGGTCTGGTCAACATTACTGGTATTTAGATATTACTTTTAACAGATTATCAGTGCTTAATGCCTAGCAACTAAAAGAATCTTTCACTTTAGTGATTACATCATTCTGTTTAACCTAGATTACTATTGCAGGTTTATCTTCAAAGTCTAATTTAAAAATAAACTTCCTATTTGGAAAGTTAAGAATTTTTAAAGGCTTCAGAGTGTTACATGCCACAATAAGAAAATGTGGTTCCTTTGAAATTAAACTTTTAGCCAGCAGTTTAAGTGCCAACATAAATAATCTGTAATCCCCTAAAGTACAGCAATTACAGTACAGTATACTTATCTGGACCCCTTTCCTAATTCATTTTTTTTTTTTAAACTAACCATATGCATTCTATGCAGAATTTCATTTTTCCACCCCCCTTGTTTACAGTAAGGTTAGTTACTTACAGAACCCTTCAATGCTACAAATCTACATTATTGTGGTAGATACAAAGTTTATAGGCATTTATGGATTTACCAATATAGTAACTAAATGTCATGGCTTACTGTAGTTTAATAGTATTTGAGCAAGCGGTACAAATGACTAATCTACATTGTATTGTACATTTAATATTTGAAGATCTAGTTACACAGCATTAGGTATACAATACGTACTGGTAGCAAAGTTTAGTTCATACAAAGATTTCATATTTATGTAGCTACAATTAATACTCAAATAAAAAGGCCACATCTGGTGTTAAATCACCCAATTTAGATTTTAAATACAAATTTAAATTTTAAGTTTTTAGGCAAGTATCTTTAGCCATAGAACATCTCCCCCCCAAAAGAAATTTTCCCAGTAGCAGTACAGATTATTTGACTAATGAATATGGCTAGATACATAGCATAGCCATTTCTGGCCTTCAAATACCACCTTGCCATCTTTTACATCTCTGGTTCTCGTGAGTGGGTATATTAACTGCCAGATTAATATACATGGTTACAGAACTGAAGAGGAATGAAAAAAATTAAAGGAGGTGAAGTCTTGGCAGTTGGGAAAAAAGCCACTTTTCAACTGTACCTCAACCTTTGTTAACACGTGGGTACAGGAACAGACTGCTTTGTTTTTTTTTTAGCAGGCCAAGAGCTCTCATCCAATTGCTCATAATAGGCTTTGCCCATGATCTTTGAACAACCAGCCAACACTTTGCCAGGCATCCAATTACTGTACTGTTGGGTTCACAGGGGGGAAAAGCTAAAAAGACTGGTGCACAAGTCAGTCCTCCCTGGCCATGATAGAAATTTAGACCACATCACTTTCTAAAAATTAACACATGATGAACGTTCCATTACACAACTAGCATTTCTAAAAGCTAGAAATCTTAATATTCTTTGATTATTAGTTTAGCAGAATAGCTGGATACAGCATCTTAACCTTTGAATAACCATTTTCAGATGGCCCAGTATGTTTCGGGTACGATGGATATTTAAAAATCAATGCTGGATCATTACCACATCCTCCAATTATCAAGTTAAAATTAAAGTACCTCTTCCAGAGATTCTGTTCCACATTGCAAAGTACAGTATAGGCACCCCTCAAGTTGCACTATAATGCAACTTTGTGACTACTGTATATAGCAAACATAGCTACATCAAATCTACATAGAGCGGCTTTAACATTACAGTACCACATTACCCAGGGGTCTTTCCGGCAGTTCCCCTCACCCACTTTCCTTTTAAATAAAAAGTAAGTTTTACATTTATAAACCTACCCCTAGTTAAATCAATTAACAAATTTGATAAAATTTTGGTACTATAAACATTTCAGCAATTATCACAGGGTACAGTAGTTTAAGTTTTAATACAAATATTTAAAAACCATCCACCCCCTCCCACTCAAATTTGTGGCAGTTACACAATTCTTTTCAGCCACTTTAGTTTCATTAGTACCACTATCCTTACTGCACAAGTATTTTAGTGAAGTGGTTAAAACCACTTCCTTGATATGATCCATTTTTTACACTAGCTAACCTGAAAAGTTAAGGCTTCCTTCAACAATGTTAAGCACTAATTTTACGTTTAACAGTAAAATTAAGAATAGTTTTAAGCCAAGATACTATTTTAACGTCAAAATTGTCAGACTAGAGGACAAATCTTGTCGAATAGTGACCGAGGAGACCTGTAGGAGGCCATGTAGAGGCCAGGTAGAGGCCGGGCTCCAGTAGAGGCGGCAAACTTCCCGGGCGGGTTGTGTAAGAGCCGGTTATGGCCTCAGGGCTCCTGCCGCCGCCACCCACACTACACATCACCAGTAATATTGCAGAAACTCTGCCCACTTAGTGCCACCACTTGTGGTACTAGGTTAGTTACAATCACCTGGCACAACCCTTAGTTGTCCGGGGACAACGCCACCCACCCACAAAGGCCTTACCCCTAGTACCACCCTATTGCCACCGTGTCACCTCAGGATGATTACAAACTCCGTAATGTTAGTCCGTAATGTGAGAGTTAGTGCGAGGTGTGAGTAATGCGGGGAGAGGTGAGAGAGTGACTGGTAGAGACCAAGAAGGATCAATAAGGCGGGAACCCGGCGGCGGGTCCTCACCCACCCGCCACCCTCGGGTATCAACTCTAATTAATGTCAAACATCACACAATGGCCTCCCACCATAACTAACCATCTCCACCTACTAACTAATAACAAATACATTATTAAAATAAGTCAAATGAAACGTTACTATTTTTTTACCAGGAGACACTAACGTTGTGAGAGAGGAGTAGTGCGCGGACCTGCAGCCTGGGCGGGAGTGGTGGTGGGAGGCGCCGCCACCACCAGCCACAACCCCACCTTCCCTACCACCATTACCCCCACCTACCACCCCCCACTCCACCCCTCCTCCTGCCCAAAGCATGCCAAATCCCCCAATTGAATCGTCCGGCCCTAACATCCGGGAATACTGAAGAGTTTCTTAACATCTTCAAGACGAGCCCTCTCCTCCACGAGGACACCAGTCAGGGAACACTTCTTCCCTTTCATAACGGACAAATCCCCCCTAACACACCCCACCTACCAGACTACACCCCTTCCCTACCCCCACCTAGCACAACCTTCCGACCACGTATTAATTACCAACCACACTACCACGGCACTTCCTATACCCTATACCTGCAGAATGTGTAGTCACATGCTTATACATGAAGATTAGAATTTGGGATGCTAGAGAACATTGATAGCTTTGTTAAGTGTTATCTATTCATGTGTTCATCTAAATGACTTGAAAGCTTTAGCTCCCGGAATCCCGCTTGTCTAACTGCACTTTAAATTATGGTGTCTATCTCCACTTTAATTATCACATACTATTTATTTTATGCTCTAATACTAAATAAGTTAGACAGTAAACACTAATGTCTACTTATTGCCAATATAATTCGTGTGCTTAGCTCCTCCCTTTGCCCCTTGCTGCTGTACCCCTTGTCAAGCAATGTCCTTGTTTTTCATATCTATTTCCTGAGAGTGTTTTGTATATGTGATTATTTCTCCGATATTTCTTGTCCAATTACGAGAGTTTTAATTTCTTGAGTATACCTGAGGACCATTCATAGTAAGGGCAAGCTTGCATAGTGGCCTCATGCAATCTTTTCTTCTGTATTGAGCTAAAAGAAGAAGTTGTGGAAGCCACCGCCATCCACAACTTCAAAATTATATTCGACAAAGAACACGAACGTCTTTTAAAGTAAACAAACACAAAAGTTACGAAAAGATAAGTGGGCGGGCATAAAGTACCTCACTTCCCCTTAACCACAAGTTAGGTAAAAATACACACATAATGATTCATAAAGGTCTTGAACCTAGTCCGCGAGCTATTGTTATTATTACTATTATCAACAACCTTCAATTAGTTTAACTGCAATACATTATCTCCGTTGTATGTGTTGCTTGACATGTCATGTATGTCAGTTCAACTTCCATCCCCGCATGACTTAATGCCTTGTTTTCATGCATGGCTCAAAGTGGGGGTAGGTGAGCTGGCACGTCTTGGTGCCCCGGGAGAGGTCCTCGCCAGCACCATGCAACATAAATATGTTGAATGCAGAGCTTGTGTGTAAGTGGGCGGAAGAGAGCTTCAAGGCCGTCTAGCCTAATCAATATTATGTTGACCTACTTGTAAGGGAATGGGATAGGTAATGATACAGTTGTTCTTGTTAGTGTCCTTCACCTGCTGAACAAGAAGAGGAACTTGGCATAATGGTGAAGATGTTGTTAGTACATTGACAAGAGTGTTAAGAATACACAACAGAAACATGGGGGGCCCACGCTATAGAGATGTGCAGACTTTTGAAGTACAATGTTAGCTTGCAAAGTATAAAGTTGTGAAGTGGATCTAGTACCAGAGAGTAATGATGGCAGGGACGGCAGGGAAAGAGATACCGAGTACAAGGGGAGGGAGAGGTATTGTGAGAGGCTGTAGGCCTCTGAAGCCTCTTCTGATATGACAATTATGACGTCATAGTGGAGTTATGCATCTTGTACGCCCATGTATAAGACCCATTATATCTCGTATTTTCGTTAGGTTCGGTTAGATTAGATTAGGATAGATTAGATTTGGTTAGGTGTCGCATGTAGGATGAACAAGAAGTTTGTTTGAAAGAACATTAGTGACAGCTTCACTATATGTGCTAGGAACATATAGTGAAGGTATAGCCTACAACACACACGGTGCTAGGAACATATAGTGAAGGTATAGAATACAACACACACGGTGCTAGGAACTATAGTGTACAGATTCAGGAGCCTATTGGGCTCTATCAAATCTACATTTAAAACTGTATGGAGTCAGCCTCCACCACATCACTGCCTAATGCATTCCATTTGTTAACTACCCTAACACTGAAAAAAGTCTTTCTAATGTCTCTGTGGCTCATGGAGCATACATACACCAGGCTGTGAACATTTATCATAGGTTTAATATTTTAAAGACGCCATTTTCTACTGTCACAAGCTATAAATAAGAGCACCGGTGTATAAATCCATTACGGGCTATTCATGCCCGTGCCTCCTCTTGTGTGTGGCTTAATCCTTTATCAATCATAAATCCAATGCAGCCCGTGGCGTAGCGGTAAGACACTCATCTGGCGTTTCGTAAGCGCTTTGGCCTGGATTCGTATCCTGGGCTGGGAAGATTTACTGGACGTCAATCTTATCCTGGCGGGTCGTATTCCTGGGAAAATTAGGATTAAGGACTCGCCCGAAACGCTATGCGTGCTAGTGGCTTTACAAGAATGTAAGAACTCTTGTATATAAATGAGAGCACCGGGGTTTAAATGAGAGCGCCAAGAGCACCTTAAAGAGGATGTAGTTGGTTTGGTTCTAAAATAAAAGATTCTGCCGATTATATGCATAGGGAGAGGGGGGGGTGGGGTGAGGCAGCGAGACGACCAACTGGGTGGTACTGTGTCAGGCTGGATCGAATACCAGAGTGGAGGGCACGCTGGAATACCAGAGTGAAGGGCACGCTGGAATACCAGAGTGGAGAGCACGCTGGAATACCAGAGTGAAGGGCACGCTGGAATACCAGAGTGAAGGGCACGCTGGAATACCAGAGTGGAGAGCACGCTGGAATATCAGAGTGAAAAGCGCTCTGGAATCAATACGGTGGACGAGACTAATGTACTGCAGTTTGTTGTGACGGAGACGTTAATATTAGCTAGATGTGTTGGGTGGTGAGACGAGGATCAGCTCCTGCAGAAACTTGCTCTCCACAAGCTCACAATGTACATTAGTACCAGGCAGTGCCACTACATCCCCCATTCACTCATTATTATGGTGCAAGATACAGCAAATAATTGTGTGTGTATATATGAGACAATGATTATATGACAATCATTTTGGGAAATGGGGTGACTTGAACCGGCGTTCTAGTGATTCCCAGGCACCTGCCTTAACCCATTCGGTCATGATAGGACAAAATCTAACCAACTCGGAACTCAAATGAATTCACTTGGGGGGTTCAGGATGCCTGAACATCCAGAACCCGGTTCAAGTAACCTCATTGCCTCAAAATGATTTTCTTGTATGACTTGTATGGAACAACAAAATGTCACTCCAAAGTTAAAATCCAGTTTAATCCATAACAATCAAAGCGCATCAGGCAAATTCTTTTGGTTTATGTGACATTGTTCTTCTATCTTACTGTTATGGGTGCAGGTGGGTGTAGCCAAGAGTCAGCAGGAAGACGACGTCAATAATGGTGTCCGTCGTCATGGTGACAGAGTAGGTCAGTGGTCCGCGTATGCGTTGACCTGATTTACAAGGACAGTATATAAGTGAGTGACCTGTATGTAAGGGGGATGAGGTGTACGACAATATAGGGTTGTGGGGTGATAGGGCACCACTCTTACCGGTAATTCATTTTTAATAAGTTATTTTGTCGGGGGACAGGCAGCCAGTTTATATATGCATGTTAGACTTATATCGAGGTCCCCTTCTGAGGTCGAATTACTGGTCCTCCCTAAGATGTAGGGAGGATCAATAAGGGCCCATAAGGGAGGCAGATAAGCCTCCCCTTATGTTGCCATAAGGGGCAGATAAGTCTATGATTGCTGGTGTCATAAGTGAAAGGTACGCCTTTGATTATTTTAACAAGCCTTCCGGCCTCAGTGCAGGAAGGCTTATTGAAATACTATGCAAATACCAAGGTCTTAGACTCAAAGTCACCTGCTCCCTTTTGTGCTGAGCATGTGACTGGTGACTGAGCATACATATATATATATATATATATATATATATATATATATATATATATATATATATATATATATATATATATATATATATATATATATATATATATATATATATATATATATGTCGTACCTAGTAGCCAGAACGCACTTCTATGCCTACTACGCAAGACCCGATTTGCCTAATAACCCAAGTTTTCATGAATTAATTGTTTTTCGACTACCTAACCTACCTAACCTAACCTAACCTAACTTTTTCCGCTACCTAACCTAACCTAACCTATAAAGATAGGTTAGGTTAGGTTAGGTAGGGTTGGTTAGGTTCGGTCATATATCTACGTTAATTTTAACTCCAATAAAAAAAAATTGACCTCATACATAATGAAATGGGTAGCTTTATCATTTCATAAGAAAAAAATTGAGAAAATATATTAATTCAGGAAAACTTGGCTTATTAGGCAAATCGGGCCTTGCATAATAGGCTGAGAAGTGCGTTCTGGCTACTAGGTACGACATATTTATATATATATATATATATATATATATATATATATATATATATATATATATATATATATATATGTCGTACTGTAACGGGGGGTGGGGGAAATAGCTCTAGGGAACAAAGACGATTTAAATAATAAGTTCATATATTTCACATACTAAGTATCATAATATAAGCAATCCACTTAAAATGTTAAAGATTAATATTCAAAGTGAGTCATCCTCCAAGAATCTGAGAACACTACAACTGACTGCCCCTGATCTTCACACAACACTTGTAAAACACGACCAAGTCACCTTACTGCTCAACTCACCAAGTGTGTGCCTATAGCTGGATAGAGAGGGGGGGGGGTCCGTAGTTGACAGAGACTCCCGCCCTGCCGGCCGACAGCCTCCCTGATAGGGCTGTCTTCTCTGCTCTGCTCTGCTGTTCTGTCTCTTTATGCTCCAATGCTCTATGCTCCCTCAGTATATATTGGGGACCCTAGTACTAACTCCGCCCACAAGTAGATAGCCTCTGGCACTACTAAGCCACTCCTTAAACGTCGGCATGTTTGAAGGCTACCAGACTACAATTATAAGCTTAGCGGAAGCAAGGTGAAATTCTCATGATCTGACCTCAGGTCACTTGAGGTCATTAACGCTTTGAGGTGTGAGATCTCAGGCCGACAAACTGGCGCCTCTCAGATCCTTGTCTGTGACTCATGTACTCTATGTATGTATTAAACTAAACCAAACACTTTTACAGTGTTACAGTACCTAGTAGCCAGAACGCACTTCTCAGCCTACTATGCAAGGCCCGATTTGCCTAATAAGCCAAGTTTTCAAGAATTAATTGGTTTTCGACTACCTAACCTACCTAACCTAACCTAACCTAACTTTTTCGGCTACCTAACCTATAAAGATAGGTTAGGTTAGGTTAGGTAGGGTTGGTTAGGTTCGGTCATATATCTACGTTAATTTTAACTCCAATAAAAAAAAATTGACCTCATACATAATGAAATGGGTAGCTTTATCATTTCATAAGAAAAAAAATGGAAAAAATATATTAATTCAGGAAAACTTGGCTTATTAGGCAAATCGGGCCATGCATAGTAGGCCAAAAAGTGAGTTCTGGCTACTAGGTACGACATATATATATATATATATATATATATATATATATATATATATATATATATATATATATATATATATATATATATATATATGTCGTACCTAGTAGCCAGAACTCTCTTCTCAGCCTACTATGCAAGGCCCGATTTGCCTAATAAGCCAAGTTTTCAGGAATTAATTGTTTTTCGACAACCTAACCTACCTAACCTAACCTAACCTAACTTTTTCGGCTACCTAACCAAACCTAACCTATAAAGATAGGTTAGGTTAGGTTAGGTAGGGTTGGATAGGTTCGGTCATATATCTACGTTAATTTTAATTCCAATAAAAAAAATTGACCTCATACATAATGAAATGGGTAGTTTTATCATTTCATAAGAAAAAAATTAGAGAAAATATAATAATTCAGGAAAAATTGGCTTATTAGGCAAATCGGGCCTTGCATAGTAGTCCAAAAAGTGCGTTCTGGCTATTAGGTACGACATATATATATATATATATATATATATATATATATATATATATATATATATATATATATATATATATATATATATATATATATATATATATATATATATATGTTGTACCTAGTAGCCAGAACGTCGTACTCGGCCTACTCTGCCAGACCCGATTTGCCTAATAGGCCAAGTTTTCCTGATTTTATATATTTTTCTAATTTTTTCTTATGAAATAATAAATCTGTCTATTTCATTATTTATAAGTTAATTTTTTTAAATTTGAGTTAAAACTAACATAGATATATGACCGAACCTACCCAACCTTACCTAACCTAATCTAACCTATCTTAACCTAACCTAAACACAACTAAGTGAATAAATTATGTTCCTAATATAATATAATAATAATTCCATTAAACTAATTAGAAATAATTTATTGAAAATAAAGAAAATCACTCCTCTTATATCATATATATATATATATATATATATATATATATATATATATATATATATATATATATATATATATATATATATATATATATATATATATATATATATATATATCACTAAGAACTCTTTGACCCGGCCAGGATTCGAACCCATGCCGTCCAGGATCACCCCTAAACGTACACAGTACCGTGACTACCGCACCAATGATCGTCTATGGGGTGATCCTGGACGGCATGGGTTCGAATCCTGGCCGGGTCAAAGAGTTCTTAGTGATATATGGCTTGCGCGTTCATGCAGCTTTCTCATATATATATATATATATATATGTCGTACCTAGTAGCCAGAACGCACTTCTATGCCTACTATGCAAGGCCCGATTTGCCTAATAAGCCAAGTTTTCATGAATTAATTGTTTTTCGACTACCTAACCTACCTAACCTAACCTAACCTAACTTTTTCTGCTACCTAACCTAACCTAACCTATAAAGATAGGTTAGGTTAGGTTAGGTAGGGTTGGTTAGGTTCGGTCATATATCTACGTTAATTTTAACTCCAATAAAAAAAAATTGACTCATACATAATGAAATAGATAGCTTTATCATTTCATAAGAAAAAAATTAGAGAAAATATATTAATTCATGAAAACTTGGCTTATTAGGCAAATCGGGCCTTGCATAGTAGGCATAGAAGTGCGTTCTGGCTACTAGGTACGACATATATATATATATATATATATATATATATATATATATATATATATATGTCGTACCTAGTAGCCAGAACTCACTTCTCAGCCTACTATTCAAGGCCCGATTTGCCTAATAAGCCAAGTTTTCCTGAATTAATATTTTTACTATAATTTTTTTCTTATGAAATGATAAAGCTTCCCTTTTCACTATGTATGAGGTCAATTTATTTTTATTGGAGTTAAAATTAACGTAGATATATGACCGAACCTAACCAACCCTACCTAACCTAACCTAACCTATATTTATAGGTAAGGTTAGGTTAGGTAGCCAAAAAAAGCTAGGTTAGGTTAGGTTAGGTAGGTTAGGTAGACGAAAAAACATTAATTCATGAAAACTTGGCTTATTAGGCAAATCGGGCCTTGTATAGTAGGCTGAGAAGTGAGTTCTGGCTACTAGGTACGACATATATATATATATATATATATATATATATATATATATATATATATATATATATATATATATATATATATATATATATATATATATATAACTGAAAACTCACACCCCAGAAGTGACTCGAACCCATACTCCCAGAAGCAACGCAACTGGTATGTACAAGACGCCTTAATCCACTTGACCATCACGACCGGACATAATGAGGTGATAGCCGAGGCTATTTGAACCACCCCACCGCCGGCACTCGGATAGTTATCTTGGGCATAGCATTTTACCTTGGGCATAGCATTTTATCTTGGGCATAGCATTTTACCAAATCACCTCAAGAATGAGGTGATTTGGTAAAATGCTATGCCCAAGATAACTATCCGAGTGCCGGCGGTGGGGTGATTCAAATAGCCTCGGCTATCACCTCATTATGTCCGGTCGTGATGGTCAAGTGGATTAAGGCGTCTTGTACATACCAGTTGCGTTGCTTCTGGGAGTATGGGTTCGAGTCACTTCTGGGGTGTGAGTTTTCAGTTGCATATTGTCCTGGGGACCATTCAGGCTTGTTCGCATATATATATATATATATATATATATATATATATATATATATATATATATATATATATATATATATATATATATATATATATATAGGCATGTGACCCAGAACAGTACAGGTGTGCTTGAGGCCAGACGTTAGTGTTATAACTCCTGATAAGTTCCCAAGTGGGGAGAACAATTAAAGAGATAACAAGGAGTGTGAGATAAGGTCTGAGGTGATGAACATTTGTTCTTTCTTTGTAGCTTTTTTTGCATGTAACGGTGAGATGCTAAAGCCTATTTGTACACTAAGAAAAACACTTGAAATGTACATCAACTCACCACAGTTTTGTACGTGTACTTTGTACCTACATTATTAGTACAAACTGTACATGTAATACAAGTATATAAGAATATATAAATATTTATGTTAGGTCAGGTTTCTAAGTTATCTTTGAGTCAAAAAGAAATCTACATCGTGAATATTATAATGAAAAACTTATCACTAAATTATATAAAAAATGAAAATGCTTATACACATAAAAATACGGCTTCAAGAGTAACTGCTATAGATGCCTACTGTCCCCAAGTGGGCGTGTTCAGGCATGGACCAAAGTCTACGCTTGGCTGCCTCCCTATGGTCCGTGGCGGGGTCTGAAGCAGTAACTGCTGCTTCGTGCATGGTCCGTGGTGGAGCCTGAAGAAGTAACTCCAGCTTCGCGCATGGTCCGTGGCGGAGCCTGAAACAGTAACTTCAGCCTGGTACATGGTCCGTAACGGAGTCTGAAGCAGTAACTTCAGCCTGGTTCATGGTCCGTAACGGAGCCTGAAGCAGTAACTGCAGCCTCGTTCATGGTCCATGATGGAGCCTGAAGAAGTAACTGCAGGCTCGTCCATGGTCCGTGGTGGTTCACAAGAGGTACTATACACCTTGCCTTAAGAAGCGGTGGATAACTGCTGGAATGTGATGGTGCACGGAGTGTGATTATATATTCTTATATACTTGTATTACATGTACAGTTTGTACTAACTGTACTTACCCCTGTCTTATGAAGGTTGCTGCTGTGGATGACTGCACGGGGAGTTTGGGTGTGTACGACTGATGTGTGGTAGTATTGTTTATAGTGAGCGGACCAGTGATATTTGTAATGTTTTTATTATTTGCATTTTTAGTTACCTTTTCTATCTAGGCTGCTGCCTCCCATCCCCATGAAAGTAGTAAATGAGTTAATAATATTGTATGTTTTAGTCAAAGAAGAGATTGGCTCGTAGGATAATTGCTCAAAATTTAAAGAAGTCTCTGCTCCCCACGCTGCAATTCTTTGTGTTGAGGATTGATAAAAAGAGAACGACCCCTAGCGAAGACTCTCTTGTTCCAATGATTAGCTAAATGAATTTTGCGGTTCAGTCCTTGGGCCCATTATGTGCCTGTGTAACCCTTTGCGCTACCGCCCTCAGAATGGGTATGGGGTGCATAATAACGTGCCCAATCATTTCTGTCCCACCTGGGAATCATACCCGAGATATCCAATTGTGAGTCGAGAACAAGTATCTAATAGCCAAAACAAAATCAAATCAAATCAAATGTTTATTTAGGTAAGGTACATACATACAAGAGATTTTACAAAGAGTGATGGATTTATCGATAGGGCTAGTACATACAATGCCTAAAGCCACTATTACGCAAAGCGTTTCGGGCATGAAAAACTTAAATGACTAAAGCTTAATACTAATTGAGCATAAAGAATAAAATGACTTGAGAACAAATACAAAAAGAGATAAGAAGGGGGGAACATGGCTGAAAAAGCAGTACAAATACAATTCGGAAAACCAAAACTACTTGGCCTAGTAAGCAAGGCTCGATTTGCCTAACAGATAGAGGAATTTAATTTTCAAGTATTTCTTTCCGAATTAGATAATTCCTAACAATAATAATATATTAGGATTAGGTTCTGTTAACTTAGTTATATTGGGTTAGGATATGTTAGATTTGGTCAAATTTTTACATTAATTTTTACTAAAAAAATATATATCAGTAAGAGATTCCTTTGATAAGTTTGTCAATTCTACCTTTAGTACTCTTTCGGACCTGTCTGCCTTCATGGGGGCTCTAATATTCCCGTTCTTGACAGTTTGTTTTCTAAAAATCACCACCTTCCTCGTCCCTTCCAGCTTGCCCTTGCCTCCCTGAAAACTAACAACTCTATTTTTATCCTTCCTTCCGACAAAAGCAATTCGGTGGTTGCCCTTGACCCCTTGACCGTGTGGACTCGCTCCAGAAAGCTGATGTCTTGCTCTTTGACTCCCGTACATATGCTCCTCTGAATTCTAACCCTTTGGATCGCCTTAAAACTTGCTTCAACCGCAAACTAAGACAGCTGTCTAGTCTTTGCACTTCTGATTTAGATATAATTCAACGTTTCCGTGTCATCTGCCCTTCTATTTCTTATTTCTATGGTCTACCTAAGACTCATAAACCTGGTGTTCCTCTTCGTAATATAATTACTTCAAGTGGCTTTGTCGGCTATCCTCTTGCCTCCTGGCTTGCTGAAATTCTGGCGCCTTACCTTGACATTTTTTCTCCTGCCCACCTTCGTCTCTCTCATGACTTCATAGAAAGACTGCGCCTGCAGCTCTTCTGTAAGATGTTACGCCTTAATGTCGACTCTCTGTTTACTAATGTTCTCCTTGATGACGTTCTCTCTTTCCTTAGTCATAAGACAATTGAGGGCTGTCTTCATCTCCAGCTCTCCACTGACGTTTTCCTTGAACTCATCAGACTCTGTGTTGACTCTATCTCCTCTTTTAATGGAAAATTCTTCCCTCAAACTTTAGGTGTCGCTATGGGTTCCCCTCTCTCCCCTGTTCTCGCCAATCTTTATATAGAATATTTCGAAACCGTTCTTCTTCCCACTACTAATACTCGTCCCTCTCTCTGGCTTAGCTATGTTGATATTTTTGCTTTATGACCTCATGACCTTAGTCTTTTCCAGCCTTTCCTCTCCTCTTTTAACAATCTGGCTCCTTCTATACATTTCAAAGTTGAATGGGAATCTAATTCCCTCCTTCCTTTTCTTGATGTTCACATTCACAGCTCTGTGTCCGGTTTCTCTTTCTCTGTCTACCACAGACCCATGCATAGTGGTATGTACATTCACATCTTTAACTACCATCCTCCTTCTGTTAAGTGTTATGGTAATCCCTAAATCTCCCGGACAGGCCCCCACTTTAATGTGACGTAAATCTGAAAATAGAGCAGTGGCTATTCTGGCTGGTGTTATGCCAACACATTAAATAAAATACTGTGTGAGAGCTGTGGGTGAAAATCCAAAAGAATGAAAAACTTTAAATATTTAGTATAACAAAAATTACTTTAATATCAAATAAAACAAATCACATCATCCACTTTGCTATCACAATATAAAATACAGAGGAAATATAAACATGTGACAGTTACCGTAATGGCAAGAGAGGTGCAAAAAATGCAATATACAATAGGTGTATGCATCTACTGTCTCCTGGGAAGGCTCAGTATATGTTACTGCTTGAGAGCACAAAGAGTATTATTCTGAGGACTGGCTGTTGGTAAGCTGCTTATATATGCGGTCCAGACCTAGTGTAGATGGCGCTGACGTTGCAGGTACCAATCGGCCGGCAGTCTTAAACAAGCAGTTAACTGGTCGACCGGCGAGTGGCGCTGGGCCCCAGACAGCAGGTGTTCAGGTGTCTTGGGTACTAGAGGGTGGAGGGGGGGGTGTGGTGTCTTGTCTAGACACAGGTTTCTGAGCACGTATTGCTGTTGATTTCTTATACTGGAGCATGCAGATATGTTGGTAAACAGGCAGGATCTTCTGACTAAGCAGGAGATTACCGTAACATAAGAAAAGTATTCTCATCTCCCTCTTCCTCCATGCTTTACACATCAGTGATTATGTCTTCTTCTAAAATAATCTTTCCTGCCTCTACTCTTCACAGATGCCGTCTTGTTGACTCTGCTCTGATATACAACCTACCCAACATGAACCTTGTCCTAGCGTTGGTGTTGACTCTTCCCTTTCACAGTACATGCTCAAATCTTCCTAACAAACGTGACTTAACATAAGCCTACCCTTCCCTTTTGTTTCTCCTCTTATTCTTACGTTCACTTTCTTGTACTTATTGTTATACCTTAATTACACCCATGCCATCCGTATCTTTTGCCTTGCTCTTACCTTCCTCTAAGAATTTTCTCTTTGTCCAACCACTTGGACTGGACGGTAGAGCGACGGTCTCGCTTCATGCAGGTCGGCGTTCAATCCCCGACCGTCCAAGTGGTTGGACATTTCCGTTCCCGCATCCTCGTCCCATCCCAAAATCCTTATCCTAACACCCTCTTCCAAGTGCTATATAGTCATAATGACTTGGCGCTTTCCCCCGATAAAACCTTCTCCTCATCTCTCTCTTGCCTTATTTAATTCCAGTGTCTCCCTCCTTCCTGTTACGTGCTATTCATGCCCGTGCCACATCTTGGGTGGCTTAATCTTTATCAATCAATCAATCAATCTCCCTCCCGTGCGGGAGGGAGGTCCATATAGTCCGTGCTACATGAACACTTCGTTCTGAGTAGCTAAATCTAAAACAACAATAACAACCTCCCTCCGCCAGTTACAACCCCGCTCTTGTGCCAGGTAAGTCCACTACGGGCTCACCATATCCCGTGCTACTGTCAACTTTTTTGTTCCCAGTTGCTGAATTTAAAACAACAACAACTCTCTCCCATCACAATCGACTTGATAATGGTCCAGGACGGATCGAAACGTCGTCGTCTGTTTATTTTCTGGTGTGATTTAGTCTTCATATCAGTAAGAGAGAGTGTGTCTGTCCCTGGTTGAAGGCCAGACGCCTGGGGCTATCCTCACCCAACTTTGCAGGGGGAATGGCCTGGGTAAGAGACGGACATAGGCTGGTCGGGGTCGGCAAAGTTAAATGTTTTAAGAAATATTAGCATTTATAGAGATCCCATGTAACTTTCATAGTCAAGTGTTAAACATTTAGTGTGTTTTCCGTAGATTTTCAATGCTTTGTAATTATAATTTTGTTGAGATCCAGCTTGTGTCAACTTGTATGAGTGAAATATAATTACTAAGTCGAAGTTCAATTTTCTTGTCCTCAGTTACAACAGGACAGGAAAATTCCATTATTATTTAATGAATAATATTCATTGTGAATTCATTGTGTCGGGGGACAGGAAGCCAGGTTATATATACAGTATATGTTAGGCTGATACATAGGTCTCCCGCCAGGATGCAATCCCACAACAAGCTGATTTTCTCTTGGGTTCCTATTTACTGCTTGGTGGACAGGAGCATGAGGTGAAAGGAAACGTGCTCAACCATTTCTGTGCCGCCCAGTATTTGATCGCAGAATTCTCGATTGTGAGTCAAGAACGAACCCGACTGTACCACGGGGACCTTCCAGTTATGGGGACACCACACCCTGCCCTGCCTCCGACCCGTCACAATATACATGTAAACTATTGCCTCTTGGTAACCGAGGTAGCTTGCCTCCATACAAACACGACAGTTGTCTCAGATCATTTAGAGCATTTTTCAGTTTGGGTAGAAGATATAAATAGGAGCTGCCACGTATGGGCCAATAGGCCTTCTGCGGTTTCCATAATTCTAATGTTGTTATGTATGGCAGGAACTCCCACTACGGTTCCTCAACACCCCAAGGCTATATATATATACAGAGGCTGCCTGTCCCCGACAAAATTAATTATTATTTAATAAGGACTAATAAAATAATTGTTGATACTTATTAAGTGTCAAACACACATTAAAATAACTGTATGCACTTATGATAGTTTACAATAAAGATAAAATTATTTTGACATTGTCAATCAGGCACATAAATTTAAACGAAAATCCTGAACTGCCTTAAGATGACAGTACGCCATAATAGCCATCGTCTGAGGAAAGTTAAGCGTGGTGGAGCAGGCAGCGGTGTACGGCAACAATCTTACCCTCCCCCTCCCCCAACCACCAGTCTCCCCAACACTCACAGCAGACCCTCTCCCCATCCCAGGGATGCCCTATTCTCTCTGCTGCCCCCTACAGGTGCCTCTCCAACCCATCCCATCCAAGGCACCCATCCCGTCCCTCCCAAAGCCATAGGATAGGACCCTCCACCCAAGGAGAGGAGCCTCCACCACCGGTGTGCCAGCCCCCTCCCCCAGCCAGTCACGTGACCACTCATTCAGCCAGCAGCGGCCGCCGCTCAGCTGCTCCAGTTAGTTATAAACAAACATGGCTGAGGCGAGTGTGTGCGAGGGCTAGCAGCAGCGAAAACATTAATTGTTATAAATTCTGAGGCAGCTAACTGGAGTGCTATTAGGTCAGGTGTGTGAGGGTGAGCTAGAGCATTGTGCAGTGCTCTTCTACACACTGAAAAGGTCTCCAAATCGTGCAAGTTCAGTGTTGTGTCCTGATTTCTCCAGCTTTCCAAGATTTCCGAACGACTAAAATTATACGAGCATTTGGTTTTAACTAGGAAGCTCACAAGTGCTCCGACATTCAAAATAGGCTGGCATATACCTCCGTGTAACGCCCAGTGAGCTAGAAATACCCGAGTGAGGAAAAGGAGGCTGCCAGGAATAAAGGCGAGAAGGCTGGCCTGGACCGTGATTGGTGCGGGTTATTTTGAGTGAAGCACCAGCCTACGGTAAGCTGGTGCTGGTGGCCACTGTCTCCGACAACCCTCCATAACCACCAGTATATACACTGAGGTCCTATATTATAGTCGAGAACAGTTGAGAGGTAAGAATATGCTTGGGTGTACTCGGCGCCCCCAGTTATAGGGGGGACATTAACTTGACTCACCAGTGAAACGTTAGTCTGGTTACGTATCGTCCCGGCTCAAGCTGAAGATCTCCAGCGCTTGTCCACCACTCCAGAAGCTTGACCAATATTATAGCTAAACTAGGCTTGACAAGTTCCTACGACAGGAAAAATGAATTATTGTTGTGGTGGCGATTGTTGTATCAATAACAATTTACATGAAAATCTTAATTTTCATTTGAAACTAATTTGAAGGGTAATTATTCTCTCGACCTGGAAGTGGTTATCTGGTAAAGTTGAGTTGTTACTTGGTGAGCTGAGCGTCACATACGGGCAGGAGGTTGCTAGGCACATTGTTAACCAACACGTGAGAAAGCCTGTCAAGTGTTTAGTGTTGTTAAGGAGCGAGTGTAGTGTGGAGATAAACACAGGAGGGTGGGAGCTACAGGTGTGTGTGGTGGGCCGTCACTGACCACCCTGGCCTGTGCTGGTCGAGGCTGCTGCTATGGTGTTGCGGCTCCAGGTGCTTCGCTCATGACTTCTCACGGCCAACATGAATATTATCTGGGCTCGAGTTCGCCTGTGAACAATGAGGAAGGGCAGTCCTGGACGGGGGCCGGCGCGCCCCGTGTCTTGGTGCATCGGGGGGACCAGTGGAGGCCCCCTGGCACGCCATGACTCCAGGTCATCAGAGGACGCCAGAGCTGACCTGGCTGGCCGGGGCCTGGCCAGGTCAACCTCTTACCAAGCACTACACTCGGCCCTGGCACGACTCTATCGCATCGACGATTTCAACATGGAACGAATCGGTTCTGGGTTTTTCTCCGAAGTTTTTAAGGTAAGAGTATGGTCCAATAATAATAATAATGTGAATAATATAGTTCATTTTTCATGGACCATATTATTCATTGTACAGTTAAGAAAAAATGTCAGCCGACTGAATAGCCTAAGTTACTTGGCTATGCAAGACCACATTGATAAAGGAAACGGCAGAAGGCCTATTGGCTTATACGTGGCAGCTACAATTTATATCCACCCAAATTCTTTCATGTGTATGTCTTGCCTACGCTTGAAACAATCCAGCAACCCCACGTCTATTATTACCATAACTGTGTATCATGGGTTACTAACTGTTCAATTTGTTACTTTGAAATTATCTTGCAGCTTGAAGTTTATAATGCATACTTCTTTGACTATGAACCCCGAAAGTATAGCCTACCATAATGTTTCTTGGAACTTCGTTTTATGTTTCTCGATCCAGCCCGTCCTTATAAACAAAGGCCAAAGTCCATTTAATGCACCCGCCAAACCCTCTGTTTATGAATGAAAAACGGTTTACACACGACTCAACTGATGACTTCCAACACTTCCGGAACAAGTGCTTTGCTGACTACTTTTGTTTGAACCACAACGCTATAAATGCTTCACTCACGTACTACAAATACAAATAAGCGACAACAGAACCTAAACATCTAACCAATGCCTAAATATGCACATCATGCTAATATATAACTTCATTTTTATTTGAAAAAATAACTATTTTGAATTAACAGCATGTTAAAATTGACGAATGCGTTTCTGGGGTCGACCGCTGGATGGAATGGATTTGGTCTGAGGACGGGTTGCTCGATCAATTGAATAATGCATCCAAAACTTTAATGTATCCAAACCACATAAAATAAAGGTTTCCAATGGGCCTAGCAAAACCATAATGCATGTTATACGAACAGAACATGGATTATTCCATAACAGTGAACATTCCCTCGACAGTGCTGCGGAACATATTGGAGATGCTAGAGCTTGTCGCGTGGGAATTTTCTCTTAATTATGGCTGCCTCTGTAACCCTTTCCACCACCGACCACGGGATGGGTATGAGGTTCACAATAAATGACTAAATTAGCTGCGGCAGCACACCAGCAAGTCAATGTGGCCTTAATGATCTCAGTTGGCGTACGAGGCTTGGGGGAGGGGGTGGAAAGGCAAGACACGACGAGGCCAACGGGACCATGAGGATAAATCTCGTACTGGATTCTTCGATACAGAGCAACCGGTTTTTTGTTTCGATATTGTTTATACTTGCATACGACACTGTACTGTGTTCAGATCTTCGCACTTTATCAAGAGGTTTAAATTATAAAGCCACCCCTCGTATCAATTGAATATTATTTGCATCATGCACAATCGAATTGGAAGAATGAATTCAGTGGTAAAACCGAAGATTAACTTAACCTAGTGGAGTTATAAGATTAATGGGCTTAACCTAGATCAAACCAAATCGTAAGATTAAACGGGGATTTAATTAACACAATCGTTAGATTGAGGAAGGACTTTAAGTGTGAGGATGTGATCAACTCGATTGTAAATATGAGGATAGACTTAACCCAGCTGTAAGCCTGAGGATAGGCTTAATCCAGCTGAAAGCTTGAGGATAGGCTTAACCCAGCTGTAAGTTTGAGGATAGACTTAACCCAGCTGTAAGTTTGAGGATAGGCTTCACTCAGTCGTAAGCAGCTTGATGATGGGCTTGACTTGGTGGTACCTTGCGGTTACCTTGCCATGATTTCGGGAGTAAACGTCCCCGCAGCCCGGTCCCCAACTAGGCCTCCTTTTTGCTGAACTGGTCAACCAGACTGTTGGACGCGGCTGCTCGCAGTACGATTGAGAATGGGTTTAGCCTAACAGAATGGTAGCCTATAATGGAAAGGTGAACTTAATATCGGAAATTTGTAAGATTGATGCTAAACTTTACAGCTTATAATGGTAGCACTGAATGTGATAGTCATGTAGTCAAGGCCTACAAGACGAACTATCCATCTACTACTCGTTGTCTAAACAAATCCAAGCGACACTTTATTTCAAACTGGCAGACTCTGGGTGCATTATGAGGATATCATCATGAACACGAGTGAATGAGGTAGCTGTGATAGTGTTAAGCTGAGGCTAAATACAGCTGGTGATTATAAAGATATAATGATAGGTGACAAATGAACCAAACCGTTCATAGTAAATTAGTTTTCCAGTTGACGCAATGATGTACACAAAAATTCCAACCAAGTTAACCTAAATGTGTGATCTAAAATGAAACTCAAAACTTGGCCAAATAGAGAAGTCACAATAACGTGACTGAAGCATTGTCACGACTCGATAGAGAGTCCACGGCGGATCGAAGCCTCGTGGCTTTCATTTTATTTGTCGAATTATTTACCAAATGCTCAACAGGACGCTGGAAAACTCTCTGAATAAGTTTAGACTGGTAATATATAGCAGGCTACCCAAGAATTCTGATTGAACACTTGTTGATAGAGTTTGAAAGACGAGTTGTGTGAAATCAAGGGACGAGGGAGATATTGCGTGCGTCTGCTTGCGAAGGGATGGATGGCTGAATTAGGTGCCGGATGTTTACCGATGGAATAAACTGGTGATAGGAAAGCGGGAGTATGAAGGTGTTACAAGGAAGGAGGGTTTGCTCCAGACATATATTTAGCCTATAGGTTATTACCTATGAACGTCAGGTAAATTGTGGACTGATGAGCCACATTTACTTTAGTTTCCACATAAAAAATATTTGGTTTTCGGTGTAGTATGAGCTAATACAGGAGAGTGTATATAATACACTCACACCTAATACAGGAGAGTGTATTATATAGGTTGGTGTAGTATGAAGTTCAGCAGGAATGCACTCTTCACACACCTGTTGTGACATTCCAACATTCTTTTGTTTCTCCAATTGTGCCCTCGTCTAATAGCTCCATTGCATTTGACTTTGATGGCTGCCGCTGAACCGTCCCAGGCAAGTCATCAGGTGGATCGGGTTGGGTCAAGTATGTTTGTTTCAGATTTAGCTACTCAGAACGAAGTGTCCATGTAGCACGGGCTATGGTGAGCCCGTAATAGGGTCAAGTAGTCAGCAACGCTAGAAAAGACTATTTCACTTCACTCTTTCCAGCTGCTGCTTAATCACTCCAACTCTGGGGTACGTTGCCCCTATCGACGCGGAGTAACCTATATCACTCCCATCAACCCCTCTGCTTGTTTTTATAGATTAGCTGTAAACTATATGGGATTATGATGGCTTCCGTAGAGCATTTCTTTGCTTCCAGTGTGTGTGTGTGTGTGTGTGTGTGTGTGTGTGTGTGTGTGTGTGTGTGTGTGTGTGTGTGTGTGTGTGTGTGTGTGTGTGTGTATATATATATATATATATATATATATATATATATATATATATATATATATATATATATATATATATATATATATATATATATATATATATATATATATATATATATATATATATATATGGAGAGCGAGTATTGTCTACAATTGGTTCAATGGATAAATGATTATTGCAGTAAATATTACGATGTGTATAGGATATGAATCATCGTCCACTCTGTCTCACATTTCCCCATAAACGTTCAAAATGTTATTTTTCGTTATAAATTGGTTAACCTGCTTTTCATATATCTTAGCTTACCAGCCCGATGTTATAGGTCGGACCTTTTACCTTTGCATTCCATTACTTTTTACCGAGCGAATAAACGGTTTTCTCCAGATAACCTGGACTTCCTTTCATCCAATAGACCTAAATCTTCCTAGATCAAGATCTATTAAAATCAATTATACGACAAATTTAATCATAGACTAGAGGCTACTCCTAAGATAACATCCTTAGCCTATCGTGCCTGCTCCCCCCCCAGGCCTTCCCCCCTCCCTGCTCCCCCCAGGCCTTCCCCCCTCCCTGCTCCCCCCAGGCCTTCCCCCCTCCCTGCTCCCCCCAGGCCTTCCCCCCTCCCTGCTCCCCCCAGGCCTTCCCCCCTCCCTGCACCCCCAGGCCTCCCCCCTCCCTGCTCCCCCCCAGGCCTCCCCCTCCCTGCTACTATAATGATAGGGATAATAAATTGAAGGAAGGAGCTGCAAGAGCAGAAGTGGGCGGGTGTCATGGATGCAATCCTACCTCCCAAAATAGCTGGGCGGGCGGGAGGAGTATCTTGATGGTACGCTCTTTAAGACCTGTGGGCGTGGTAGCCCACAAGGGTAGAAGGGAGGCTCTGAATGGGTGCTTGTGATAGGTGGGCGGTGAGGCAGGTGGGGTGGGTGGTGGGCGGTGAGGCAGGTGGGGTGGGTGGTGGTGGTGGGCGGCGAGGCAGGTGGGGTGGGTGGTGGGCGGTGAGGCAGGTGGGGTGGGTGGTGGTGGTGGGCGGCGAGGCAGGTGGGGTGGGTGGTGGGCGGTGAGGCAGGTGGGGTGGGTGGTGGGCGGTGAGGCAGGTGGGCGGTGGTGGGCGGTGAGGCAGGTGGGGTGGGTGGTGGTGGTGGGCGGCGGCGAGGCAGGTGGGGTGGGTGGTGGGCGGTGAGGCTGGTGGGGTGGGCGGTGGTGGTGGGTGGTGAGGCAGGGGAGGAGTGTGAAGCCATAATCAAGCAGAGAGGCAGGGAGCTCGGGCTAACATTTGATGGCCTGCAGATCGATACTATTATTTAATCTGGTGAGTGTGATGGCCTAGTGATAGCGATATTAAAGTGGGAGAGGAGGTGGTAACGGCGCCCACGATGACTCGGTGTCATCCTTCCTTGCCGAGAGAGGGGGGGGAGGTCTCATTACTCGCTACACATAATACATAATGATGTAGATAATATCTGATCACATGACGGGCTATTCATGCCCGTGCCACCTTCTGGGTGGCTTAATCTTCACCAATCAATCAATCGTCTGATCACACTGACCTCTGAGATACTGCTGACTCGTTTAGTAATTCTATACATGTAACTGAAGCTGGCCAAGGATCCCTTTTGTTATAGGCCTAGGCTTCGATATTAACTAGTATGCTTGATAACAACCAGATGTGAATCAAACAAATGTATTGTTTTATCGATATATTATTAATCCAGTATTACCAAGTGCAAAATTTTCTTATTTGCTGTAATGTTTCTTCAGTTTAGAATATACTTTGGTGTGGAGTTGATAGTAGCGTGGAATAGTGTGGAGGCCTGGTCGAGGACCGGGCCGCGGGGACACTAAAAAAGCCCCGAAATCATCTCAAGATAACCTCAAGATAACGTAGTGTATCATCGTCCCTAGCAAAGGGCAGAGTCGTGGACCAATAGAACTTGTTATATCTTGACTCAATACTACCTTGTAGATTTCTCCTACCCTGGGAGCTGATGCTAGCAGTCCTACGCCTCGGTGTTGGGTGACTGGTGGGCCACCCACTCAAGTGTTGGGTGACTGGTGGGCCACCCACTCAAGTGTTGGGTGACTGGTGGGCCACCCACTCAAGTGTTGGGTGACTGGTGGGCCACCCACTCAAGTGTTGGGTGACTGGTGGGCCACCCACTCAAGTGTTGGGTGACTGGTGGTCCACCCACTAAAGTGTCACTGCCAATTTGTGGCATAATTGAAGTTGTTGTCGCGTGAGAGACGGACAGCGGAGAGGTGGTGTGTGGCATGCTAGGTAGAAGAGATGGTCAAACTGGACAACTTATCACCGACAAGGCTCTATATTATTAAGCAGTAATGATAAGAGATAGTCCAGCTTTGTTGATGTTTGATACCTCATGTCAACGTTGTTGTCAGCACTGATATCACCTACCTTAGTAGGTGATATCAGTGATATCACCTTCTAAGGTAGGGAGGATAGGGAGCCGGTCAGCCGAGCGGACAGCACGCTGGACTTGTGATCCTGTGGTCCCGGGTTCGATTCCGGGCGCCGGCGAGAAACACTGAGCAGAGTTTCTTTCACCCTATGCCCCTGTTACCTAGCAGTAAAATAGGTACCTGAGTGTTAGTCAGCTGTCACGGGCTGCTTCCTGGGGGGTGGAGGCCTGGTCAAGGACCGGGCCGCGGGGACACTAAAAAAAAAAAAGCCCCGAAATCCTCTCAAGATAACCTTGAGGTTACACTAAGGTGTTTCCGGGGCTTAGCGTCCCCGCAGCCCGCTCGTCGACCAGGCCTCCTCCTTGCTGGACCAACCAACGGCAGGTGAGATGTCCATTGGCACAACGTTAGTAGTGTGGTGGTGGTGGCACTCTCCAGTGTTTACAAATGTGCAGCTGCACCAGAAATAGGGTGAAGGAGCTGACCTCTTCCCCCCCCCCCATCGATGTCATTCGGTACGCCTTTCCTTATCTCCTGCTCTTAATACCGGTAATTATATTTTGTAATTATAATTATTGTGATTTAAATGGCACTTTTCACTCCGGAAAAGGAAGAGATAATGTACCAGATATGAGGCAAGCAAATTAAACATTTATATTTGTAATTTTAAATTGATCTGGTAATCGCGGGTAACAGGAGCACGACAGTTAACATCTACGTACAGAATTGACCAATATTTCAATTTAGTAGGTTAATGCATGGTATAGGATAGAGGAAGTAGTTATTAACTTGTTCTTTCCTTTGTGAGACTTTAACTTAGACTATGCAGAACACTTCAGATTATTATACTGAAACAGTAATCTTGAGATGATTTCGAGGCTTTTTAGTGTCCCCGCGGCCCGGTCCTCGACCAGGCCTCCACCCCCAGGAAGCAGCCCGTGACAGCTGACTAACACCCAGGTAATATTTTACTGCTAGGTAACAGGGGCATAGGGTGAAAGGAACTCTGCCCATTGTTTCTCGCCGGCGCCTGGGATCGAACCCAGGACCACAGGATCACAAGTCCAGCGTGCTGTCCGCTCGGCTCCCTGACAGTTCTGAGAGCACACAACCAGAGATAATCTCTACCATAAGGAAGCTACATTATGTATAGCCTCCTACATATGTAGAACCTACATTATGTAGGCTACACAAAGACCAAGTTCAGACCAGACTGTCTCCGTCAACTCTGCTAGTTGTTAAAGGGAATGGTTGATGTGGTGGAGGTGACGGATAGGTCAGGGGAGAAGTGTAGCTGGGACACGAGTCCCAGCTACATGAGAGAACTGGACAAGTTTCTACTGGAGTTACCAACCCCCAACTGTCGATGACACTCGCATATCTCACATGTGTCATGTGTGAAAGTTGGGCGAGAGTCTGGCCTCCTACTTCGGACACACACGCACACTCTATTTTATAGACGTAAATAGATATTGCCGGAACAAAAGTAGAAATTTTCTAAAGTTTGGACTGGGCTTAGAGAGTAGAACTCTGGGAACCAAATACACTCTTGCATTTGAGAGCAAGAGGTTCAGGTTCCCCTCGCTTGCTCTCAAGGTGCTGACAGAACCCGGCACACAACATCTGGTAAATACTATTAATTAATGGTATGCATGCGTGGGAGGGGGGAAGTGTGTGTGTGTACTTACCTAGTTACCTAGTTGTACTTGCCTAGTTGTGCTTGCGGGGTATGAGCTCTGGCTCTTTGATCCCGCCTCTCAACGGTCAGTCAACTAATGCATAGGTTCCTGAGCCTACTGGGCTCTATCATATCTACACTTGAAACTGTGTATGGAGTCAGCCTCCACCACATCACTTTCTAATGCATTCCATTTGTCTACTACTCTGACACTGAAAAAATTCTTTCTAACGTCTATATGGCTCATTTGGGCACTCAATTTCCACCTGTGTCCCCTAGTGCGTGTGCCTCTTGTGTTAAAAAGTCTGTCTTTATCTACCCTATCAATTCCTCTGAGAATCTTGTATGTGGTGAACATGTCCCCTCTAACTCTTTTCTCTCCCAGTGACGTGAGGTTTAATTCCCGTAGTCTCTCCTCGTAGCTCATACCCCTCAGTTCGGGTACTAGTCTGGTGGCAAACCTTTGAACCTTTTCCAGTTTAGTCTTATGCTTGACTAGATATGGACTCCATGCTTGGGTCGCATACTCCAGGATTGGTCTGACATATGTGGTATATAATGTTCTGAAAGATTCCTTACATAAGTTTCTAAAGGCCGTTCGCATGTTAGCCAACCACCAGGTCTTTCTCTCTCTCTCTCTCTCTGACTCTTGACGTATTTCATCTCCCAAATGATACCTTGTATCTGGTCTCCTGCTCCCTACAGCCTGGTGGACCAAACTCTCACAAGTCAAGCCTGGCCTCGGGCCGGGCTTGGGGAGTAGAAGAACTCCCAGAACCCCATCAACCAGGTATCAACCAGCTGTCCGCCGTACGCCAGTAAGCTAGCCAGTACATCCCTCTATTGTGGAGGAATGTTCCGACTAATTTTCCTGCTGACCAAGTGTGTGGAGGGTCACCCCTGGCGAGGCTTTGATCCAAGGTTTGTCACTTGGGTGAATAGGACAAAATTCCGTTTATTTTTAAGTAATGTTTGCAAGGTTGTCTTTATTTTGATCATATCGACCTGGAAACACCGATACATTCCGGGTTATCTGGGTATCGATCCAGGCCTGGTGTGGCGCGGGTTAGGAGCGCGGCTGTCACCAGGGACTCGCCTGACAGATTCCAGTGGGCGCCTTGGAGTTCACTTAGCTTGCAGAGACCGCTGTTACAATGGCGTGCGCGTGTTCTGAGTGGCCAGCAGAGAGAGTCAGCGTGGTGGTTGTGGCTACGCACTTAGATGCCTCTGATGGCTCATCACACCACTTGCCCATCACTGTGATCGGGTTCACTCGGCAGTGGATGGAAGGAGGATGTTTGTATTGAGTGATAAACACAGAGACCAGCCACGTGGCCCCCTCACGCTCTCCTCACATACTCTCTCGCAGGAAGTTCTGTTTTCTTTTCTCTTATTTCATTGCACTTCCAAGAAAATTGCAAAATGAAGAAATTAGTTTCACGTTGTGAGCAGGAGGCACTGTAGGCTACCGAGGCCCTGCCTGTTCTAGAAGGCCTTGCTTACTGATGCTACTGGTGATCCACACACGGACTCCATATTACCAAATATAATGTTATTGAATCGTATTCTCCCTTATTGTTGCCTCTCGTATTTGTGTACGGTACCGTATTTTTTTTTGTCGTGGACAGGAAGCCTCTTAAAATTGTCGAGTTTTCCCTAGGCTAAATTGCCAAGTTTTCCCTAGGCTAAATTGCCAAGTTTTCCCTAGGTTAAATTGCCAAGTTTTCCCTAGGCTAAATTGCCAAGTTTTCCCTAGGCTAAATTGCCAAGTTTTCCCTAGGCTAAATTGCCAAGTTTTCCCTAGGCTAAATTGCCAAGTTTTCCCTAGGCTATCTTCTTGGTCACTCGTCCAGTTACTGGTGAGAGCAGAGGAACAAGTGGCGGGCACGTGGTGTGCCTGGCCACGTTCACTGTGATTGATAAAGATTAAGCCACCCAAGAGGTGGCACGGGCATGAATAGCCCGTAAGTGGTACTCACTGTGTGTGTGTGTGTGGCTCAGTGTATCACTGGGAGCGGCGGGGGTGTGTCGTGGACCCGGCTCCAGTACGGGAAGAAGGCAGCAGGTCATATGGGGTGGAATGAGCGGTGGGGGGCATGACGCAGCGCCGTGGGGGCGTGATGTGAGGAAATTACTTGTTGTGAGGAGAGGCTGGCCAACACGCGCCCTCCTTACTCTCCCTCTCCTTATCTCCACTCTCGCTTTCCCCCCTCTGTGCAGCGCTCTTTTGGTTTGGCTCTCCTGTGCTTGTTTACCTTGCCACCACTTGCCCACCAAGTCCAAGTTAGGGATTTTTAGATTTTCTAACTTAGAGTAAGGTTCAATCGTGTACATTCCTTCCCCCCGTCCCATCCCAAATCCCTTATCTTGACCCCTTCCAAGTGCTATATAGTCGTAATGGCTGGTGCCTTCCCCCTGATAATTCCCCTTCCTGCACCAGTGCACTTTGAAACTTGATTCAAGAGTCTAGCTACTTATCAACAGTGTGGAATGTGTTTTTTATGAGCATGTTTTATTTTAAAGTTGGGATAGTCGTGTTAGTTACATGACGGAGCTGGAAGTCTTCGATAAACCAAGTGACCTGAGACTTCCTCCCATACCTGTAGAGGTCTTCAGGGGGAGATCTGAGACTTCCTCCCATACCTGTAGAGGTCTTCAGGGGGAGATCTGAGACTTCCTCCCATACCTGTAGAGGTCTTCAGGGGGAGGTTTGTCGACATCTGCTGCTCTCTGATTTAAATTTTGACTTTTACAAGTAAACGAGTCTGCGGGAGTCCTTGTGACATGCTGGTCGTAGGTGTCTGCGGGAGTCCTTGTGACATGCTGGTCGTAGGTGTCTGCGGGAGTCCTTGTGACATGCTGGTCGTAGGTGTCTGCGGGAGTCCTTGTGACATGCTGGTCGTAGGTGTCTGCGGGAGTCCTTGTGACATGCTGGTCGTAGGTGTCTGCGGGAGTCCTTGTGACATGCTGGTCGTAGGTGTTTAATCTAAACCCATAAAGCCTTGTTTTAGTACTCTTGCATATTTGGAATTCATAATAACTTCTCTGATAATCTTCTGCTCTGGGACTACCTCTAAACCCTTGGTAGGAATTTGAAAAAAGTAATCTTTATGATTTTCTTATTCTTGTAAACCAATAGTAGATTGAATATTCTAGTTTTTAATTTGCTTTCTGGAAGACTACGTAGTCAAATTGTCGGAGGTTTCCGAGGCATCCTTGAGGGACTTTCTTAGTAACTCGTCCCTGCCAGCTATAACAACTCGTCCCTGCCAGCTATAACAACTCGTCCCTGCCAGCTATAACAACTCGTCCCTGCCAGCTATAACAACTCGTCCCTGCCAGCTATAACAGCTCGTCCCTGCCAGCTATAACAGCTCGTCCCTGCCAGCTATAACAACCCGTCCCTGCCAGCTATAACAACCCGTCCCTGCCAGCTATAACAACTCGTCCCTGCCAGCTATAACAACTCGTCCCTGCCAGCTATAACAACTCGTCCCTGCCAGCTATAACAACTCGTCCCTGCCAGCTATAACAACTCGTCCCTGCCAGCTATAACAACTCGTCCCTGCCAGCTATAACAACTCGTCCCTGCCAGCTATAACAACTCGTCCCTGCCAGCTATAACAACCCGTCCCTGCCAGCTATAACAACTCGTCCCTGCCAGCTATAACAACCCGTCCCTGCCAGCTATAACAACTCGTCCCTGCCAGCTACAACAACCCGTCCCTGCCAGCTATAACAACTCGTCCCTGCCAGCTATAACAACCCGTCCCTGCCAGCTATAACAACTCGTCCCTGCCAGCTATAACAACCCGTCCCTGCCAGCTATAACAACTCGTCCCTGCCAGCTACAACAACCCGTCCCTGCCAGCTATAACAACTCGTCCCTGCCAGCTATAACAACAGTCGACCACTCCAGGGAGAAAACAAGCTGTGGACCCCGGCGTCAGCTGGGGGTCGCTCACCAGCTTACCTTGCTCTGGCGGCTTATCTGGCACAGGAGGAGGTGGGCGGCGGCGGCGGCTCCCATCATGTGGGTGTGCGCGAGCGTGTGGGTGGGTGTTTGGCGCACGTTGGTGTGGGTGTACTAGTACTGCGCTCCCATGTGGGTGTGCGCGGTGGTGTGGGTGTACTGTGCAAGGTGACCCAGGTGGCCTGCTCCTCCCCCTTGACACGCATAAATCGATACCTGTGGTGGAACTAGTACCAGCCCCACGCTGCTGGTGGCTACGGCTGACCCCGTCTTGTAGTCCGCGGGAGGTAGTGACCAGACATGTCAGCCTTGGTCGCTGGTCACCTCATCTAGACCACCAGCAACACATTTGCCGCGCGTCACCTTTGGCGAGGTGTGGGTTCTCTCAGTAGGTGAACTGCCGGATTATTGGTGATCTCCTTGGCCGGGCATGGGTCAGGAGCGAGAGGCGGGTCACATCACAGCCGTAGACCTATTTGCTAGCGTGTAAATGGTTCCCAGATGGGGAAGACAGTTTGCTTTGAGGAAGATACTACCATCTGTTATGTAACAAGTTCAAGTATGTTTATTGAGACAAGAAAGAAATACATCTCAAAGGGATAGAGTAGCTTAGGCTATTTCTACCCTCCGTTAATGTAACAATTTATTGCTTACTTAAATCTGTGTACATAGTTAAAGGTTTCTCTCAGTTTTAAGATTCGTCGTTCACAAAACCAGCGGAAGAGTGACATGTAAACCTCGCTGAATGATGCCGTAATTACAAAGGATTACAGAAGTTTCAGTAGGAATACAGTACTCGGGCATCAGTTTACATGAATAAAGTAATTACCTGCCACACATGGTATAGCTACACGTGTGGTGTACTTAAGAGAGACGTCTGCGACACAGAGTGTTGGACACCTGGGGTGAGTAAGGTCTATTGTCCAGTCTCCAAGATTGAGCCTCACAGGTGCACGCTGGTGAACCATACTGGGTTATGCCTTACGGCCAATGTTTATACAACATGATAAGCCCCTACGTCTTTCTCTCACAACTGTGTACACGCCCGCATCTTCGGCCGCAGGTGGCTGGCAACTGTCATAGTATCTACCACCGCCTGACGTGTCACCAACCACAAGCACTAGAAAATTCCACGGATGAAGACGGCGTTGTAGCTTCGGAAATCATCGTGAAAGTGGGCGCCCACAACCAGTCACGTGTCACCAGTAAACACAGCGACACCCCCTACCACGCTCGTTCAGTTACCATCGTACAGCATCCACGTTCATCCTCACCTTCTCATTGTTGTTGTTATAGATTCAGCTGCTCGGAACAAGTTCCAAGTAGCACGGGCTATGGTGAGCCCGTAACTTACCTGGCACAGGAGCGGGGCAAGTAGCACGGGCTATGGTGAGCCCGTAGTAGACTTACCTGGCACAGGAGCGGTGCCGTGTGTTTCCTGAGAAAGCGCCAAGACATTACGACTATATAGCACTTGGAAGGGATACGGATTTGGGATCGGAGGGAGGGGTAGGAGTGGTGCCTAACCACTTGGACGGTCGGGCATTGAGCGCCGACCTGCATGAAGGGAGAGCGTCGCTCTACCGTCCAGTCAGAGTGGTTGGGCATCATCTGGGGCGAGTTGACAGGAGTTACAACTTCAGTTGCAAATCCTCAGGTGTGTAGTTGCTTCATCCAAGATGGCGGCATCACACATACGCCATCTTCAAGCTCAGTACAGTTTCCCAGACGTAATAACATGGTAGGTTGGCTAGCGTACAATACTAGACTAGGCGTAGGTGACACCAGCTATTCACGGACACCCAACTTGACTGTGGTCCAACTGAATTCTAGTTCTAACCGCCCCGTGCACAGCTTAGTGCACCGTGTGCACAGCTTAGTGCACCGTGTGCACAGCTTGTTGTATCATGTGCACAGCTTGTTGTATCGTGTGCACAGCTTGTTGTATCGTGTGCACAGCTTGTTGTATCGTGTGCACAGCTTATTGTATCATGTGCACAGCTTATTGTATCGTGTGCACAGCTTGTTGTATCGTGTGCACAGCTTGTTGTATCATGTGCACAGCTTATTGTATCGTGTGCACAGCTTATTGTATCGTGTGCACAGCTTGTTGTATCGTGTGCACAGCTTATTGTATCGTGTGCACAGCTTGTTGTATCATGTGCACAGCTTGTTGTATCGTGTGCACAGCTTATTGTATCGTGTGCACAGCTTGTTGTATCGTGTGCACAGCTTATTGTATCGTGTACACAGCTAATTGCTCAGTGTGCACAGCTTGTCGCACCCTGTGCACAACACTCACAATCCGGGGTGTGCAAACAGCTGAGTAATCCCAACTCTCACTTGGTGCTCGAATGGCGAGTGTGGAGCAGGTAGTCCTCGTGTGGTAGTGACGTCTAGCTCCATCACCTTCCCCTCCTGGCCTGGCCTGGCCTGGCCTGACCTGGCCTGACCTACCTGGCCTGGCCTGGCCTGACCTGACCTGGCCTGACCTGACCTGGCCTAACCTGACCTGGCCTGGCCTGACCTAACCTGACCTAGCCTGACCTAACCTGGCCTGACCTGGCCACACAAGTCAGTCATACCATCATGCACCTGGTCCTAAAACCAACACACACCTGTGTCCTGAAGGAAAAGACAATATATGTTCAAGAGGTTGAGGAATGTGTCGTGACACAATTTTTGTATAAATTGCAATACAGTAGTGACATTTTGTTTGTATATTTTGTTGGTCCTGGGATGGCGACAACTTTGTATGGTTGTAATGAATAAATCTCTTTATGATACAAAGTTTTTCCTTCAGGAAAGTAATTGATTGTAGATTAGGCTTTAACAAACTCTAATCTTCATCACTCGGGAGTGTAACATTGTGTAATTGTAGGAAAATTACCAGCTTCTCTTCCTCGATAATTGAAGATTGAAAGTATTAAGATAGTTGGTTGTAACTTTGTTTTGAATCGGCAATAAACACAGTGACTGTGAGAAGGTGCAGCCGTGCAAGTATTGCGCGTGTGTACGTGAGATGAGGTCACTCACTCCCAGGTTCCTGAGAGCTGGTGCCGTACACACACACACACTACTAGAACACTGATGAAACTTTCCACCGGGAGGCTGATGTAAGATTATTGGTGACATCACACACGACCGACACCTTCCCAACGAATTGCGTAAATGTCTTTGAGGTGACACGTTGAGGTAACGTGAAGAGGTTGATGATTGATTGATGAAGATTAAGCCATCCAAAAGGTGGCACGGGCATGAATAGCCCGTAAGTGGTGGCCCTTTTGAACCATTACCAGTATCAAGAGATGATACTGGAGATCTGTGGAGGTGCGACTGCACCCTGCGTGACGGGAGATGTCTCCCGGACCAAATGGTGACCAAATGGTGGGAAGAGGTTGATTGATGAAGATTAAGCCACCCAAGAGATGGCACGGGCATGAATAACCCGTAAGTGGTGGCCCTTTTGAGCCATTACCAGTATCAAAAGATGATACTGGAGATCTGTGGAGGCGCAACTGCACCCTGCGTGACGGGAGATGTCTCCCGGACCAAATGGTGACCAAATGGTCGGGAAGAGGTGAAGAAACGCCCCATATATAACGTATGGGGGTATAACGTGTAGATTACGGGCTATTCATGCCCGTGCAACCTCTTGGGTGGCTTAATCTTTATCACGCAATCAACGTGTAGAGGGGAAGAAACGCTCCATATTTAACGTCTGGCCGTATAACGTGAAGAGGTTAAAACAAGTGAACATTGGTAAAGGGTCCGGGTTTGCTTCAGAGTAATTATTCAAAACTGGTGTATTGAAATGTGACTAAATTGTCTCGTGAGCTGTAATTACTATAAAAGATATACGCAGTGTGTTGTTAACACCTGGCGAGTGGTCTACAGGTGCGTGGTGTTGTTAAAACCTGGGGGGAGTGGTCTACAGGTGTGTGTGCTGTTGTTAACACCTGGGGAGTGGTGCACAGGTGTGTGCGTGCTTGGGAAGCCATTACAACCCGCCTGGCCACAGGGTTGGCCACGAGCCTGGCCACCAGGCTGGCCACCAGCCTGGCCACAGGGTTGGCCACCAGCCTGGCCACAGGGTTGGCCACCAGCCTGGCCACAGGGTTGGCCACCAGCCTGGCCACAGGGTTGGCCACCAGCCTGGCCACCAGCCTGGCCACCAGCCTCACACCTCAGGACATGAAGAGCGTTAATGAAGCAGGCAGGAGCGACCGCCACCACGTCTCCTAATTATCGTCGCCAGGGACCGATTACACGACTACATTAATGAACGGAGCTTTGATTATAGCGCAGTTCAGCTCGCACCTGGCTGACCCTCGCTAGTCTCTCAGGCTATTGGCAGGGGGGAGGTGAGCGAGGCCAGGCCAGGCCACCCAGCCCGGGTACTCACCGCCTCCAACAATCAATACGAGAACTCTTGGTGTAAACACGGAGGGAGGACCAGCCCTGCCTTGCAAGGACGGCGGCGCGAGGCCTCTCTGACCCCAGTGTGAGCGGGGCGGGAACAGGATACCAGGGAACCGTCTAACTGCTTCAGTGCTTGCGGAGTTGGAGGTGAATATTGTGCTATTGCGGTGGCGCGGAGAAGCAGTAGCTCTCTAGCACTAGATGCAGGCGATGAGTCACAATAACGTGGCTGAAGTATGTTGACCAGACCACACACTAGAAGTTGAAGGGACGACGACGTTTCGGTCCGTCCTGGACCATTCTCAAGTCGATTGTGATGAGGAGGTAGAGACAGGCAATAAATAGCACTAGATGTTATTACCAGCCTACAATAATTGTCGGGTCAAGAACATTGTTAGTAGATGTTAACCTGATCAGTCAAGCTGTTGATATCAAAGTCTGTCAGGGGCACAAGAACTTAGGTCATTAGGTACTGATGTAGATTTGAAAATACTAACCTAGGCCTAGATTAAGCGAGACGTTTCAAGAGTAACGTTTAATATATAATAGTTTTTTTACATACGATGCGAGTACTTGTGTTGTTCCTTACAGGCGAAAGTCATCTTAACCCGTCTGCTCCAGACCTGGTATTTCCGTCTCTACCTCATCCTGGGAAGTGTTTTTCAGTTTATAATCTGGCTATAAAGTATATTAATTACACTTGCTAGCAAGGTGTAGGAGACTTGATGCGTGGCAGCGTGTGTGGCGTGGTGCTTCCCTCCCCGCCTCCTGCTCCGCACAAGTCCGGACTCCCGCGCGCCTCACATTATGAACCTGACGTTGGACTTTATGCCCAGGCGGAGCTGCTGTGCGCACTCCCGTCCTACAGCAAGAAGGGATTCATCTTTGTCGTGTTTACTGCGATACATCCCTCTCCCCTTCATCTCACCGAGCTCAAATTATGTTTAGCCTCTCAGGGGAGCTGTGTAATGTGTCTTATGGGGGCAGTGAGTGTTCCTTGTACATGTTCACGTGTCCACACAAGGCGGGACATGGTGAACATTGTTCCGGTCTGACAGTTGCAAGGGCTTACCGCGTCATATTAAACGTTCATTGTTCTTTATTCCACATTCTTAGCAGTGCTTGCTGGCGCTCCATTTATCACTTTAATATATAACTTCTGTTATATATTTCTAACGTGTTATAATTCCACATAATCTATTATAATCTTCACGTTCTCACGAGGGAGTTGAAGCTTTCCGCCCCTAGACGCCGCTGCTGGTAGCCTAGTGTGTGTTGCTTCTCCACACAGTTGCCAAAACTGATTTTACCGTCGCCCGATGATGCGGTGATGAAACAAGTTGTGTTAGCGTTTATGCCTTTGTACCTGGCGACCCTCTACAACCCCTGACGTACTTCCTCTTGAAGGTGGGTGGCTGCCACCACTGCTACACCCTCATCCCACTTGCCACCTGTGTCAGTACTTTCCTCCGGCCTCGCTTGACTCATTTGAATATTCAAATTCTATCCGTTACCTGCACCAGAAGAAGATGGCTTTATCAAACTCATTCATTCCCTCAGTATCTTGTATTGTGATCACATTTCGTCTGGTCATTGTTCTAGTGTTGTTATATCTGGCTCACTTAACCTGTCGTCATAGCTGGCCCTTGTGCTCTCTGGTACAAGTGGTGCAAAACCTCTGGATACTGTCAGACTTTTTCTTGTGCTTTACTACGTGAGTATTCCATGCTGGTGCTGCATGTTATATAACTGGTCTGATGTATGTTTTATATAATGTTCTGAATAGTTAGCTGCCGAGGGGTTTAAATGCTCTTCTTATGCGTGCTTGGTATGGTGTTTGTCTACACCTACCATGTTATTGTCTGCTGTGTCTGCTCCCAGATGCTGCTTTAATTACTCCAGCAGTTGTCTGCCTCTCAAGCTGTAATGTCTTCTGACATCCGGTCTTTCCCAGGGGGTGTTGTGGGGGGGGGGGGGGGGAGGGGGGAGTGGTGTGCGCACACGTGTTTGTGGGTGCATGCGCGGTGTGCGCGCCCCTGTGTATTCACCCGCGCGCTCACGTGCATATATGCGTGTGCACTCGCGCGCGCGTGTGTGTGGGGGGGGGGGGGGATGTGGGAAAGAGGTGCGTGGTATGAAAGAAAGTGTAAGTGTGGAGGAAGTATGTGTGGGTTGTGTGCAGGGAAGGCGCAGTGTGCGGGTTATTGTGCAGCGTTACTCGTCCTGTGCATGAATATACCGGACTGTGAGCACGCACAGTACACCCTAATAGGAAGAAAACCCGCTGGGTTGTCCATGCTGCCACTTCTCCCCAGACGCAGCTGGGCCTGGCTTTAACTGTCATCAAACAAGGAGATCAACATTAACTAGTCCCCAAGCTTGCCTGACCAATGTGGGGTCAAAGGAAACTAGTGTGACTTGAGTATTTACGAGTGTGGGGTGCTTGTGCACGGGCTCACCATAGCCCGTGCTACTTGGAACGTGTTCCGAGTAGCTGAATCTATAACAACAACATTATTGTGGGTAGCGTGTGACGAGTGAGTCAGCGTGCTGGTTACGTGGCTGTACACACTGGCTTGAGGTCCATATAAGCAGGTTGTGCGTCAGTAAGGGGGAGATGGTCCAGTATGGCGACGACTGCACTACCCAGCCATGTGGGGAGAGCTCCTCTTCCCCTTCTCACTTCTCCCTTCTCACACTCACTCTCCTCCTCCATCTCCCACTCTCGTGATGATTATAAGGGTGCATAATAAATGAAGTAGCCTAACATCTCCCCCCGTCACTCCATATATCTCGTGCCTCTCGCTTCTGTCTCCATAGTTGCTTCCCTGCTACACTGATGACACAGATCAAGTATGTTTATTGAGACAAGAAAGGAATACATCTCAAAGGGATAGAGTAGCTTAAGCTATATCTACCCCCCTGGCACAGATCTTCACTCTTCTGGAGATTATAGTACACCAACCACCGTGGTAAGGGAAGACATGGCCAAGATTCTTATTCTTGGAGATTTTAATGATAGGGAAATATACTGGGTTACGAAGTACCGTCCCGTATGGATTACGTAACATAGAGAGCAGAGCTGGTGGACACAACACACAAGTATTACTTTAGGCAACATAGTAGAGTTGACAAGGAAGCGTAGATAACCCGCCAGCAACACCAGCCTGGGGATTACTGAAACTGAAGCCGTTATTGTGAAGATAGCGTACAAGATGCCAGAGTCAACAGGGCAACGGAGAGACAATTTGAAAATGACACGATCACTTTTGTTTCTTCCAATATTGCTATGCAACAGCTTTGTTTTTTGTTTTGTTATGTCATTTTCAAATTCTCTCTCAGATTTAGGAAACGATGATAAGGCTTAAGAAACTTGGGGTTATTTACACTTGAAGCGACAAAGAGTTAGGCACTCATGAGGAGGCCGCAAGAGGCTGAGCAAGAGAGAACCAATCATGGAGGAACTAGATGCCACCAAACCAGTATGACCAGAAGATGTCGTCATCGTGGGGCCGGTCGGCCGAGCGGACAGCACGCTGGACTTGTGGTCCTGGGTTCGATCCCAGGCGCCGGCGAGAAACAATGGGCAAAGTTTCTTTCACCCTATGCCCCTGTTACCTAGCAATAAAATAGGTACCTGGGTGTTAGTCAGCTGTCACGGGCTGCTTCCTGGGGGTGGAGGTCTGGTCGAGGACCGGGCCGCGGGGACACTAAAGCCCCAAAATCATCTCAAGATAGCCTCAAGAGGAATCGTTACTGCTGAAGGAGGCTACAGAGCTACTCTGTCACCCGCTAAGTTAAGTTTACCATAAAACACTCGAGACTGGAGATCTCCGGGATGCTGGCGACAGATTAATATAGTACTAATATAGTCCCACTAGTAACAAGGAGTCATTAAAATACAGACCAGTGTTACTAACAAGTATTCTGTGTAAACTAGAAAGTAATCAGGTTGAGAATAATGAAGCACCTGGGTATGATAACCTTTATGATTTATTTTTATTTTCTACCACAGACGTGACCATCTATTTATAATGCTAACCAACATGTATGTGGTTAGCATTATAGTATATATATATATATATATACTATAATGTATATATATATATATATATATATATATATATATATATATATATATATATATATATATATATATATATATATATATATATATATATATATATATATATACATACATTTTTTTTCTGTCCTCTATAGACATAATTATAAATCTATTAGGCATATGGTTTAGTGATTTATTGAACAATCGCATAATTTGAGTGTAGTGCTTTTAAACTGCCAACCTACATAAATAAATATATATTTGTTTTGTCCTACATAAACAGTGTTCCGAGGTATGTTTTTTAAACTAGTGTGTAATGGAAGGTGAGCATGGATGTAGAGGGAAAAACTCGTGTCTGACTACTGACAAACTGGATTGAGTTCTACGACAAGGTTACCAAGATACTCCAAGAAAAAGAAAGCTGGGTGGAATGTATTTTCTTAGATTATCAAAAACTGTTGATACTATTCCTTACCAAAGACTGGGGGTAGATGGAGCACCAACCTGGGATAACTGAGGGAACATTAAGAGGTCAGAAAAGAGCCAGAGATGGTGTCTAGCTGGAGAAATGTGACGTGGGGTCCCCCAAGGCTCGGTCTTGGCACTATTGTTGTTTACAATTGATGTTACTGCCCTCCCCGAGGGCAGTAACGTACGTATATATTAATGTATACAGGCTACGCAAATTTAATGAGAAATGTTTCAACCGAAGAAGGCTACAGAAAATTACAGTTAAGACCTTGACAAACTCCAAGAGTGGCAGACAAAGTTTACGATAATAAAGGTGGAAAAGGTAGAAAGCAGTCCGGAAGGTGTCTACGTCATAAGAGGAATGCAACTACAGGAATGGGAAAGAGGACATATTTGTGAGCTGGGAGTGGATATACTCCCACACCAACACCGTAACATCCGCACCATATGGAAAGATGCAAACATTAAAACGTCTTTTAAATTTTTTTTTATTATTATCTGTAAGACCAATACAGTATGAAGCACCGGCCTGGAATCCTCATCTTGTGAAGCACAAAACTGAAATTGGACGAATGCAGATCGCAAAAAATTGGCTACCCAACTAAAAAAAAGTTAAGCTACGAGGATAGACTAAGGGAACTAAACCTAACAAAGAAGAATCAGAGGAGACATTATCACACCATACAAAATACTAAAGGGAGTAGAGAAGAGGGACAAAGATAGCCTTCTTTAACTTGAAGGAAAGCAGGACAAGATGCCCAAGTGGAAGCAGGAAAGGCAAATGAGCCGAAGAAATCGGTTAAGAAGTGGAATATATTGAAATAACTCTTGGAAGTCACGTCTTAAACATTCAGGCCAGATTTGACAATCGCAATTTTGGTTGAGTTGAGTTACAACGTAACAAGGCAATAAGGGGTAGTTGGCGGGCATAATAACATGAAGCTCACTTCCCCACAGTCAGTGTGAGGTAAGCAGGTGCTGACCTACGTGTTGTGCTGCCTGCTGCAGGGAGCCCCATGTGATCCTGGCCATTACTGCGTCACACACTAGTGGACGTGTTGGGCTGCCTGCTGCAGGGAGCCCCGTGTGATCCTGGCCGTTACTGCGTCACACACTAGTGGACGTGTTGGGCTGCCTGCTGCAGGGAGCCCCGTGTGATCCTGGCCATTACTGCGTCACACACTGGTGGACGTGTTGGGCTGCCTGCTGCACGCAGGGTGTCACATCTAAACCAATCACAGTTTTGAATGCTGCTACACCCAGGTATTTTGGTGGGTAATTTCTCTATAAGACGTAGATAATTAGAGCAATATAGTAGCGCGAAGAACCCAGGGGGAGCGCGAAGAACCCAGGGGGAGCGCGAAGAACCCAGGGGAGCGCGAAGAACCCAGGGGGAGCGCGAAGAACCCAGGGGGAGCGCGAAGAACCCAGGGGGAGCGCGAAGAACCCAGGGGGAGCGCGAAGAACCCAGGGGGAGCGCGAAGAACCCAGGGGGAGCGCGAAGAACCCAGGGGGAGCGCGAAGAACCCAGGGGGAGCGCGAAGAACCCAGGGGAGCGGGAAGAACCCAGGGGAGCGGGAAGAACCCAGGGGAGCGGGAAGAACCCAGGGGAGCGGGAAGAACCCAGGGGAGCGGGAAGAACCCAGGGGAGCGGGAAGAACCCAGGGGAGCGCGAAGAACCCAGGGGAGCGCGAAGAACCCAGGGGAGCGGGAAGAACCCAGGGGAGCGGGAAGAACCCAGGGGAGCGGGAAGAACCCAGGGGAGCGGGAAGAACCCAGGGGAGCGCGAAGAACCCAGGGGAGCGCGAAGAACCCAGGGGAGCGCGAAGAACCCAGGGGAGCGCGAAGAACCCAGGGGAGCGCGAAGAACCCAGGGGGAGCGCGAGGTGCCGGGGATAGCGCGAGGCGCCAGGGGGAGCGCAGTGTGGTGGGAGGCAGCTTTGCTTGCGGCAATAATGGCAGCAGTGACCCACTTGTGAACGTTTGTGCCGTGTGTGTTGACTGGCGGTAATTGTTGTACAGGATACCTGGAGAGGGGTTGGTGGGGGGGGGGGGGGAGGAAAGGAAGAGGATTTGGAGGGGTGAGTCATGGCCCAGATGGGGGTGGCTACTGGTCCAGAGGGGGCTACAGGCCCAGAGGGGGGGTTACTGGCCCAGAAGGGGGCGCTACTGGCCCAGAAGGGGGCGCTTCAAGGTCAGGACCCCCCCCCCCCCCCGCTCTCTGTACAAGACAGCTGCACCATACTAGCGACGGACCCAGGAGCTTCCACCTTACCTCAGCACCACTTCCCGGAAGGAAGGAAATAATACTGGAGTGAGACAGGCCGTCAAGGTCTCACTCTTATCAAGACCATTGTACTCTAAACTGTGTCCGCGTGAGGAGGAGGAGGGGTGACTGTCTATGTCCTACCGTCTGCAGTCTCTCCCGCTGACCGTGACTGTCATCTCTCAGGTGATGTCGGGGACAGCTAAGGACCCAGGGCTAAGACGTGGCTAGTCCCGGGTCCAGGGTACTGTGTGATCCTACTCCTGTAACACTGTAAAAGTATTTGGTTTAGTTTAATACATACATAGAGTACATGAGTCACAGACAGGGATTAGAGAAGGCGCCAGTTGTCTGCCGGAGATCTCGCACCTCAAAGCGTTAATGACCTCAAGTGACCTGAGGTCAGATCATGTGAATTTCACCTTGCTTCCGCTAAGCTTATAATTGTAGCCTGTTAGCCTTCAAGCATGCCGACGTTTAAGGAGTGGCTTGGTAGTGCCGGAGGCTATCTATTTGTGGGCGGAGTTAGCTACTAGGTTCCCCAATAAATACTCGGAGAACTATCGATTCGAGAGCATTAACAGACAGAACGGCAGTCAGCAGAGCAGAGGAGACGGCCCTAGCAGGGAGGCTGTCGGCCGGCAGGGCGGGAGTCTCTGTCAACTACAGACCCCCCCCCTCTCTATCCAGCTATTGGCAGAGACACTTGGTGAGTTGAGCAGTAAGGTGACTTGGTCGTGTTTACATATGTTGTGTGATGATCAGGGGCAGTCAAGTTGTAGGGTTCTCGAATTCTTGGATGATGACTCACTTTGCATATTAAACTGGAACATTTTAATTGAATTGCTAAATTATGATACTTCAGGTGAAATATAATTATGAATTTATTATTTAAATTGTGTTTAACTTTGTTCCCTAGAGCTTTGAGTTGAGGTGAGAAAGCCTCTGTGGTTACTGGTTTCAAGATATTAATGAGTACATGTTTGGAGTTGATACATGGTAATAACATCTTTTGAGAATATTGTGATACAGACAAGTTCCATTCCTTGTCTTGTATGTAATGATCATGAATGGATGGTGGCAGCATTTCGTCTTCTACTATCTACTCTTCTACTTCTACTATCTACTCTTCTACTTCTACCTATCTACACCTCTCCCTCCACCCCCTCTCTAAACTCTCACTTTCAACTAATGACCCTCCTCGCTCCTCCCACCTCTCTCCCTCTCACCCCTCTCCCTCTCACCCCAAGCCCTCACTAATTACTTCACTATTCATTTCTTTCCTTTCGTTTCCTCTTATACGTTTGTGGCAATGATTCGGTATTCTAGAGTTCTCTCTAGAGTTTCGGGTAGCTGATCCAGTTACGACGCTTTGTAGTTTTAGCACCTAGGTAGTCAAATACCTAGGTTACAAGGTGTTGAACGAGAGAGGTTGCCTTAGGAACTCTGGGAGTGCTCTAGAATAGTTAGCTAACTGAGGACGGGATAACGGACTAGAGAGAGCTGTTTCCCCCGGCCTCGTTAGTTAACTGGGGGGTGGAATAATGGACAAGATAGAGCTATTTCCCCCACCCCCCGTTACACTCCGACTTACCTGAATGACGGTGAGGTAGCTGGACGGTGGCCAGGAAGGTTTTTGATTAATATTGGCGAGGTGTTAGGGGTTAAGTTGAGGCGTGGCTGCCTTACTGTGCAACACTGGACTCGTCTGTTATGCCCAGCGCTGGACCACACAGCTGGGAGTGAGCCAGCGAGGGTAGGCCAAGGGTCGCTGGGTCTTGCCTGGGGGGAAGATAAGCTCATACGTCAAAGATAAATGCCTGTTTTGAAACACAAAACAAAGCAAGCATTTTATGAAGGATTTAGCTGCGAAAGCTCGGGGTTGGCAGGATTCCTGCGTCTCGGTGAAAAGATTAAATAATAATATAGAAAAATGGGTCAATTTTGGCTCAAGGTCCGAGTTGTATTTACACTGTTTTATTTGTAATGTTTGCCCAGTGAATCCTGTGTAGTGATGAGACGTGCTCGATATCTTAACGTGAACAGAGTGAGTGGATATACTCCCAAGTGGTTGTATTTGCTGCACTTACCTCTCTCTCACTATGGAAGGTGAAGCCTAGCTCCAGGGCCCCGCCTCCTAGTAGTACGTGTGTGCTTCGGCGACTTGAGCAACCGTTGAGTACTTCCTGAAGCCCTTCTTCCGGCCGTACGATAGAAAACAGACTAAGGTGTCCCATCCTCTATGGATGAGGCCTATATATATAATACATAATATCCAGGTCCACAGCTATGGCTCAAAGTAAAATAAAATTATCATTGCAGTAGACTAAATGTAATTAAACTTGTACTGTGGAGCTAAAGTGAATTAATTGTCCAACCTGCACACGCCAGGCAATAAGGACCTACAGGTTGGTGTCAGGACATTGGAGAAAGAAAGTAGAGGGATGTAACCCTCCGTGTGAGTAATCTGGTCAACCTCGTGGCACATAGAGCATCAGGTCCGTCTTAGAAATGAAGCCTTATGCCTTCTTAGTTAGCCTCGGCCGGAATGACGGTCTTGTCCAGTGATCAGCAGTTCCCTGGTAGCACAGGGATGTCCGTCAGCGATGGATGCCGTGTAGAAGTGTGTTCAAATAGGGTCATTGTGGGTGTAGGGAGGATGTGACTCCTCGCAAGCATCAGAGTAAGAACTGTGTGTGTAATAACTTTCCTCGTGAGGCGCACAGTGAACAAGGGCGCATCCCTGACTGGCTTCCGCTACCAGGCATTGTTGGCTGACCCGGGCCGCGGGTGGCCCGGGTGTGGGAGCGTGGCCCGCGGGTGGCCCAGGTGTGGGAGCGCGGGCCACGCTCCCACAGTTCTGGGAGCGTGGCCCGGGTGTGGGAGCATGGGCCACGCTCCCACAGTTCTGGGAGCGAAGCAGTTCTGGGAGCGTGGGCCACGACTGGCCCAGAGCGAGTGTCGCCTTGTAGCGAGAACAAGACGATTGTTTATACCTGCTGTTTCTAGACTTTTGCTGAGCATGAAGGCTGTGTTTACAGGTCCAGCTCCTGGCGTACCTATTGTACCTCTCCTTTTCAATGGGACTATTTTGTACTTCCCGCCACACTTCCTGGTCTCATGTGGTGTTATTTCTGTGTACAGATTTGGAACCAGTCTCCCTAATATTTTCCAAGTTTAAATTATTATGTATCTCTCCCGCCTGCGCTCTAGGGAATACAGATTTAAACATTTTACGCGGTCCGAATAATTTGTGTTTTATCGAGAGGATTCTAGCGGTACAAGATCTTTATACACACTCTTCAGGTCAATAGTGCAGCTCAGGGAACTATATTGTTAGTTTTCTATATTTATCCCTGTGGCATATGACACGTGCACGTGGCTGCGGCATGTGACACGTGCACGAGGCTGTGGCATGTGACACGTGCACGAGGCTGTGGCATGTGACACGTGCACGAGGCTGTGGCATGTGACACGTGCACGAGGCTGTGGCATATGACACGTGCACGAGGCTGTGGCATATGACACGTGCACGAGGCTGTGGCATGTGACACATGCACGAGGCTGTGGCATATGACACATGCACGTGGCTGCGGCATGTGACACGTGCACGTGGCTGCGGCATGTGACACGTGCACGTGGCTGCGGCATGTGACACGTGCACGAGGCTGTGGCATATGACACGTGCACGTGGCTGCGGCATGTGACTCGTGCACGAGGCTGCGGCATGTGACACGTGCACGTGGCTGCGGCATTTGACACGTGCACGTGGCTGTGGCATGTGACACGTGCACGAGGCTGCGGCATTTGACACGTGCACGTGGCTGCGGCATTTGACACGTGCACGTGGCTGCGGCATGTGACACGTGCACGTGGCTGCGGCATGTGACACGTGCACGTGGCTGCGGCATGTGACACGTGCACGTGGCTGCGGCATGTGACACGTGCACGTGGCTGCGGCATGTGACACGTGCACGTGGCTGCGGCATGTGACACGTGCACGTGGCTGCGGCATGTGACACGTGCACGTGGCTGCGGCATGTGACACGTGCACGTGGCTGCGGCATGGGACACGTGCACGTGGCTGCGGCATTTGACACGTGCACGTGGCTGCGGCATTTGACACGTGCACGTGGCTGCGGCATTTGACACGTGCACGTGGCTGCGGCATGTGACACGTGCACGTGGCTGCGGCATGTGACTCGTGCACGTGGCTGCGGCATTTGACACGTGCACGTGGCTGCGGCATGTGACACGTGCACGTGGCTGCGGCATGTGACACGTGCACGTGGCTGCGGCATGTGACACGTGCACGTGGCTGCGGCATGTGACACGTGCACGTGGCTGCGGCATGTGACACGTGGCTGCGGCATTTGACACGTGCACGTGGCTGCGGCATGTGACACGTGCACGTGGCTGCGGCATGTGACACGTGCACGTGGCTGCGGCATGTGACACGTGCACGTGGCTGCGGCATGTGACTCGTGCACGTGGCTGCGGCATGTGACACGTGCACGTGGCTGCGGCATGTGACACGTGCACGTGGCTGCGGCATGTGACACGTGCACGTGGCTGTGGCATGTGACACGTGCACGAGGCTGCGGCATGTGACACGTGCACGAGGCTGCGGCATGTGACTCGTGCACGAGGCTGCGGCATGTGACACGTGCACGTGGCTGCGGCATTTGACACGTGCACGTGGCTGCGGCATTTGACACGTGCACGTGGCTGCGGCATGTGACACGTGCACGTGGCTGCGGCATGTGACACGTGCACGTGGCTGCGGCATGTGACACGTGCACGTGGCTGCGGCATGTGACACGTGCACGTGGCTGCGGCATGTGACACGTGCACGTGGCTGCGGTATGTGACACGTGCACGTGGCTGCGGCATGTGACACGTGCACGTGGCTGCGGCATGTGACACGTGCACGTGGCTGCGGCATGTGACACGTGCACGTGGCTGCGGCATGTGACACGTGCACGTGGCTGCGGCATGTGACACGTGCACGTGGCTGCGGCATGTGACACGTGCACGTGGCTGCGGCATGTGACACGTGCACGTGGCTGCGGCATGTGACACGTGCACGTGGCTGCGGCATGTGACACGTGCACGTGGCTGCGGCATGTGACACGTGCACGTGGCTGCGGCATGTGACACGTGCACGTGGCTGCGGCATGTGACACGTGCACGTGGCTGCGGCATGTGACACGTGCACGTGGCTGCGGCATGTGACACGTGCACGTGGCTGCGGCATGTGACACGTGCACGTGGCTGCGGCATGTGACACGTGCACGTGGCTGCGGCATGTGACACGTGCACGTGGCTGCGGCATGTGACACGTGCACGTGGCTGCGGCATTTGACACGTGCACGTGGCTGCGGCATGTGACACGTGCACGTGGCTGCGGCATGTGACACGTGCACGTGGCTGCGGCATGTGACACGTGCACGTGGCTGCGGCATGTGACACGTGCACGAGGCTGTGGCATATGACACGTGCACGTGGCTGCGGCATGTGACTCGTGCACGAGGCTGCGGCATGTGACACGTGCACGTGGCTGCGGCATTTGACACGTGCACGTGGCTGTGGTATGTGACACGTGCACGAGGCTGCGGCATGTGACACGTTTGACAGTTTTGTATTTCCTCCTGGGAGTTGACCACCTGGCTCCCTCCCTCCCACCACCTGGTTCCCTCTCACCACCACCTGGCTTCCACACGACGTAATTTAGTGACATTGTGAACTTGTCCTTGGTTCCTCTTGAATAGGTGTGTGTGTGTAGGTGTACTAGTTAAGGTCTGGCGGGACCTCGCTACCAGCGCCTCCGTCAACAACGCGCCAAGGTTTCAAGAATTACTTGAGAACCCTTTGATTGCGGCCTAGAAGGCCCTGTGCTTCTTGTGTCATTCTCATTTATACAACATTCAAATATCGCAGCCCCACTACTTGAAGTGGTCGGTAAAACGGTGGCCTTGTATCTTGCATGGTCGGCGTTCGATCACCGATGGTCCAAATGATTGGGTACCGTTCCGTCAGTTATTTCTCAAATCTCAGCTTGTCTTTATACGCGTTGTAAGTACTATATTGACACATTGGTGAGCGCCTTCTCCTGATGCAGCAGTTGGGGTCGTAGCCAAGATGGAGGCTGAGCGAGGGGTATTGGAGGGCTCCTGAGGGACATGAACACCAGGGCCAGATTCACGAAGCAGTTACGCGAGTACTTACGAACCTGTCCATCTTTTCTCAATCTTTGGCGGCTTTGTTTACAATTATTAAACAGTTAATGAGCTCCGGAGCACTAGGAGGCTGTTGGTAACAATAACAACAGTTGATTGAGAAGTTTTCCAGCTTATAAACTGTTTAATAAATGTAACCAAAGCCGTCAAAGATTGAGGAAAGATGTACACGTTCGTAAATACTTGTGTAACTGGTCGTGAAGCTAGTCCCAGGCCTCTCCTGGCAGTGTTCTTCACGTTTAGCACCAATGCCAGCTTTCCGGAACGGAGCTCATCGTGTACGTGGTTTATCCCACCCATTGTAGGGTGGGATCTCCCTAGGCGGTCATCTTTATCAGGCCTTCCGTCATGCCTCTCCTTCCCCGCCCTCATGCCTCACACGCCGCTCATTACTACACCAAATGAAAGAGGAATGTTAACTAATCAACCCATTTTCCTGCAACCTGTTTTGTTCCGGTTATTCTTTGCTGCTTTCTTCTTCCTTCTTTCCTTTCTGTGTTTTGTTGACATCCGCTTGATGGGACGAGCTCCCTCCCTGCCCCACAGTGTTTGCTCACTCCTTGTTTACCATCCTCCTTGCACACTTTCACTCTTTTCAGATTACACCCCTTTGTATACCTACTTTATCCCTCCCCCTCCCCCCGGCCTTTGTTTATACCTATAATGACTGCCTCTGCTTCCTTGGCTGCATTGATGTTGCAGGAAGCGTGGTGGTGTTGCCTGCTGTGGTGTTGCCTGCTGTGGTGTTGCCTGCTGTGGTGTTGCCTGCTGTGGTGTTGTGTGCTGTGGTGTTGTGTGCTGTGGTATGCTCAGGCTGCCTGAGTGAACAAAGGTGCAGGTATTCAAGAGGTACAGACAAGTTATTGCAAGGAGTGCCGGGACAACTAGGCTGTAGTGGATGTGTGGGCCTGCGGGCCGCTCCAAGCAAGCAACAGCCTGTTGGACCAAGTTATCACCAGTTGAGCCTGGCTCGAGGAGTTGAAGAACTGCCCGAGCCAGGTGGCAGCACCGAGCCTTGCTGGGGACCCTCGCTTGTCAACCCTCTCCATCCTCCTCTCTCACTACATCCTTCAGCTTCCTATTGGTCAGGTACTCTCTGGTCCAGTTCGTTACCTTCTCAGTTACCACTACCTGTGTGTCCTAATGGTGCAGCAGGCTTTTGTAGGGAACACAGTCGAAGCCTTTTTGGTAATAAAAACAGCATCATAGCCAAGGGAGCCGGTCGGCCGAGCGGACAGCACGCTGGGCTTGTGATCCTGTGGTCCTGGGTTTGATCTCAGGCGCCGGCGAGAAACAATGGGCAGGGTTTCTTTCACCCTATGGCCCTGTTACCTAGCAGTAAAATAGGTACCTGGGTGTTAGTCAGCTGTCACGGGCTGCTTCCTGGGGGTGGAGGCCTGGTCGAGGACCGGGCCGCGGGGACGCTAAAAAAAACCCGAAATCATCTCAAGATAACCTCAAGATCTCAAGATAACATCCTTCCTCCGGCTGTATCTTAGCTCCTGGTCGTAGAACTCGATCAGGTTAGGTATGAATTTCTCTTTTAAAACATGCTTTCTTGAGGACAAATATGTAGTCCTCTCTAGATATTGCATTCTCCTCACTCTCATTATCTTTCCCAAGATATGTCATTGATAAATGTTGGTTGTTGATATAAGCACGAGGTTTGCAGGGTTCTAGGAGTTGCCTATTCGTTTGTTGTTTTAGATTTAGCTAATCAAAACGAAATGTCCATGTAGCACGGGCTATGGTGAGCCCGTAAGTTACCCATTCGCTAGCAGGACATTATGAAGCTTAGTCAGGTGAAGAACATCTGTAGTGGAGCCCCTCCTGACCTCTTGCGCTGCCTTCTCTACCTTTCCTAATGGTTTCCACCCTCCTGTTAACTAGTGAACCACCCCTCCCCCCCCCACTCGTGTACCACCCCCTTCCCCTCTCCACCACCTGTCCCTACACCCCCTCCCGCTCCCCCGAGCCACGGGAGGTAATATTTGCTGCTATCTGTTACAAGTGTTTATTTGTGGTCAGTTTATCAGAGGGCGGCCAAGAGCCGGGCTGATTGTGGAGATAGTTCTGAGTGTGTGTGGAGGAGGCTGGGTTGTGAGTGTGGGAAGTGGGGGGGGATTGTGAGAGGGAAGGGGGGTGGGGGGGATTGTGAGAGGGAGGGGGGTGGGGTGGGGGAGGTAGAATTGTGAGTGTAGATGTAACTGTCACTCATCTTCAGCAGTGGCTGACAGTGAGGTGTGAGGATGGATGACTATCTGAGAGAGCTAGTCCTGGATAACATCGGTAAGATTGAGAGAGAGATAAGTGAGGAGATAAGATTACAAGAGAAGTAAGGTAAGTGGATGGTGGAGTGACCTGGTTATTGCTGCTGGCAGTGTGTACAGTGCTCAGGTTTATGGAAACTGTTGCCTGCACCTGCCTGTTACAGGTGACAGTAGCCCAACCTGAGCCTGTCACGGGTGACAGTAACCCAACCTGAGCCTGTCACGGGTGACAGTAACCCAACCTGAGCCTGTCACGGGTGACAGTAACCCAGGTAGTAGACAGTAGTAGGCATCCATTAGTCGCATGAGTCTGTGGAGTTGCGTTCTGGTTGTCGGTCTGGAGTGGCCTCTCCAGGACGCAAAGCCAGGGAAGGTTGATACGGGGTAGAAGCTGTCACCCATGCAGCGGGTCCTTCCCCTCCCCCCTCCTCCACGGCGCCGAAAGTCTCCAATGGAAAGGCAAACGCCAATATGATTGGTTCCAGCACCGTCGCAGGAACTGTCAGAACGAGGTTGAAGGCAACAACGAACTGCCTTAGGGGGCTCCTGCTCCGGACTTTATATTGACCAAACCATACACTAGAAAGTGAAGGGACGACGACGTTTCGGTCCGTCCTGGACCATTCTCCAGTCGATGAGAATGGACTCATCCCATCGACTTGAGAATGGTCCACGACGGACCGAAACGTCGTCGTCCCTTCACTTTCTAGTGTATGGTTTGATCAACATATTTCAGTCACGTTATTGTGACTCCTCGTCTGCTCCGGAGTTGACCTCGAAGTTGTTGAAAGAAGGCACAGGGACTCCAAACCCGGAGACCGCCGTGGTCGGGGCCGGAGAAGAACCACCCCAGCAAGAGCAAGAACGAACCCAGCCTCCTGAAGCAGAGCCTGAGGGCCGCACGAGCCCCAAGGATATTAGCTTATTAACAGAGAAATCCACTTATTAGAAGCGTTGGATTGTCCTTAGGGCATGCCGTGACAGGTGTGCGTGTGGTGCCCGTGTGGCGGGGGCAGATAAGGTGGCTGTTGATTTAGGATGTTGTTGTTGTTAAAGATTTGCTACGTAGAACAAAGTTCCAAGTAGCACAGGCTATGGTGAGCCCGTAGTGCCTAATTTTTTTAGGAGTTCTGACGGTACGAGGCTGCATTAGCCCCGCCGCGCGAGGCCTGCACGGGGTCACAAGTCTTTGACACGTTGCATTTGAAGGCATGTTCAAATTGATAGGTTGAAAGCGTTTTAACTGTGCCAGTTTACATAGCAAGAGTGTGTTGGTGCGCTGGCCGCTCGCTGACCTCTGCACAACACAACCATTTATCTCAAGCTCGGCTGGAAAACAAAATATGGCATGAGGGGGATTGAGGACGAGGTCAGTCCAAGGAGGTGGACAGAGGGAGAGGAGGACGATTGATTGGCTAGTCTAAAGGGGGGGGGGGGTATGAGCATGTCTGCCTTACTGTCTGTGGATAGGTTGGCGTCCCAAGGTAGTGCAGGGGAGGGGTTAAGGCAGGGCAGGGGAGGGGTTAAGGCAGGGCAGGGGAGGGTAGAGGAAGAAAGGCAGTCCTACCCAAGCAAGCATCAACCTCTACATGTACTTTATAAACGCATTCTGCAACATTTTTTTTAGTGTCATATGTATTTGTTTTTGTTTCATTCATTAAAAGTAATATTATTAAAGTTGAAGGTCCTTGTGAGAGAGAACATGGAGGGTATCTGCAGGTGGTAGTTTAATGTAGTCGATGTTTTCTTAATCTCATTTTAAGAGATTAATGTTATAAGAGACCATGTTTTCTCTGACCAGGCCTCCTAGACGGGTGGTTTAGGTTATTGGGCTTGAAGCCAGGTAAGTACAAGGTATTGAGGCTGGGAGCAGGTGTAAGGAGGCAGAAGAATAAGCACTTGAAAGGTGGAGTTTACTATGTAAACTTACTACTATGTAAACTTACTACTATGTATGTCACATGTGAATCAGGTCTTTTAATGGGCTACAGAAAATAATATGGTATTTAATGAAGAAAAGTTCCAGCTCCTGCGCTACGGACAAAATTAAAATCTAAAAACGGAAACCATGTACAAAACGCAGTCAAATCATAACATAGAACGAAAAGGCAATGTAAAGGATCTGGGTGTACTCATGTCGGAAGACCTTACCTTTAAAGAACACAATAAAGTAGCGGTCACAACTACAAGAATAATGACAGGTTGGATAACAAGAACTTTTCACACTAGAGATGCTATGCCGATGATGATACTTTTCAAAACGCTTGTGTTCTCTAGAGTGGAGTACTGCTGCACAATGACAGCCCCTTTCAAAGCTGGAGAAATTGCTGACCTGGAGAGCGTGCAGAGATCCTTTACTGCTAGAATCCTCTCAGTAAAACATCTAAACTATTGGGACCGACTAAAGAGCCTAAATCTGTATTCTTGAGCGCAGGCGGGAGAGATACATAATAATTTACATGTGGAAAATAATAGAGGGGCTGGTCCCAAACCTGCACACAGAAATAACACCACATGAGACCAGGAGGCATGGCAGGATGTGCAGAATATGCCGTTGAAAAACAGAGGTGCAACAGGTACTCTGAGAGAGAACTATCAACATAAGATTCCCGAGACTGTTCAACACGCTTCCACTACACATAAGGGGCATAACTGGCCGACCCCTCACAGTGTTCAAGAGAGACCTTGATAAATGATACCTGATCAACCAGGCTGTGACTCCTACATCAGGCTGCGAGCAGCTGCGTCCAGCAGCCTGGTTGACCAATCCAGCAACGAGGAGGCCTGATCGGGGACCGGGCCGCGGGGACGTTGAGCCCCGAAATCATGGCAAAGTAACCGCAAGGTAAGGCACTAGGCTGGGAGTGATGTCATTCACAGCTCGGTAAAGTAGACAGGTTTCCTTCAAGACTTGACCCAGTGTTGAAGGGAAGAGAGGTAAAGGTATAGACACAGGGAGCTGGACCATGTCTAAAAACAATGGAGGGAAGGATGAATGAAGTGAACATGATCCAGACATACAAAATATTCAAGGGTTATTGATTGCAGGTAGACAGGAATGTTAAGATTGAACAGAAAGTGAGAGTACATGGAAGCTAGACACGCAGGTTGCCCATGGGAATGTGAGGACATTCTTCACCAGTTTTGACAGTAAGAGAATGAGGTATAATGACCAGTAATACAGAGTGACCCGAGACATAGTCTGACAAGCACGTGTAACGTGAGGTGTTGAGGCGTCATTACCCACAACTGGTCACACTTGACCTGGGAGTTGTTGACTAATGTAGTAGTTCTGAACTTTCACTGTCACCCAGGCACTGTAGACAGTCCCCAGGGGGGAGTGAACACCGGTCTGGGCAACTTACCCCCCTCTCCCCTCCTCTTTCCCCTTCTCTCCCCCTCTCCTCTTCTCCTCTCCCCCTCTCTCCTCCTTTCCCTAAACCCCCCTCTACACCGGGGGGGGGGGGGGATGTACGACATGACTAATGATGAAAAAAGCAAATGTTGCTCGGCTTCAACTGGACCCGCGGACTGGGTGGGGGTCGTGGGTAAGGCTGAGGGATCGTGGGTAAGGCTGTGGGGTCGTGGGTCGAATGGTCCAGGACGGACCGAAACGTCGTCGTCCCTTCACCTTCTAGTGTGTAGTCTGGTCAACTAAGAGGATCATACTCCAGCTCAGTACATTACTTTGTTTAATTTACAGTATAGTATTACTTGTTTTACCTGTAAATTAGGTGTTTACACTGGCGTTGAGGTATAATGTTGGGTGTATATAAGACGTTTACACCGGGCTCCGAGCACCGTCTATTTAGACGCTTTTGGGCCTCGATAGTTTTCTTAAACCGGAATGACAACATTGTGTTGACCTGGACCACACTTTTCTTATGACTCGTTAGCATTAGTGGTGAGAGTGACATGTATATTGGCGCTTAGCTTATGTCGGTTTTTACTCTGCTTTATGAATATTGAGGTGGGCGAGGTGGGCGTGGTGGCGAGGTGGGCGTGGTGGCGAGGTGGGCGTGGTGGCAAGGCGGGCGTGGTGGCAAGGCGGGCGTGGTGGCAAGGCGGGCGTGGTGGCAAGGCGGGCGTGGTGGGTGAGGTGGGTGTGTGGGTGTGGCGGCGTGGTGGCGGGTAGCACCTAGGGTATCCAGCACACACCCCCCCCACACCCCAGTTACTCGCCACATATTCACTAACTTTTTAAGCTTGAGAAAAAAGATGCCATTCACGTTTTGAAGGAGCGAGGCACCTGACCTTTACCCGGAGCAACTGGTGGGTAAACACCTCGCATCGCCGGGGACAACATTGACGCAACACTCCTTCACTGATCCTAAATTAATTTTTTTCCGTATGCACGTTGGGAAATGTGAGGGAGGGAGGGAGTAGGTAGGTGGCGGGAGTGAAGTGGTGCGAGATGGCATCACAATAGACTTGAGAATGGTCCAAGACGGACCGAAACGTCCCTTCACCTTCTAGTGTGTGGTCTGGTGAACATATTTCAGCCACGTTATTGTGACTCGTCGCCTGTGAGCTGGCATCCTTCCAACTCACAAGGAGATGGACAGGGAGAGAGAGAGAGACTATGGAGTCTGAGGTGTTCCATGGGCATTAACACTTGTCCATATCTACAGCATTTACAAAATACATTGTAAATGTATATTGTACAGCATGAGTACAATACACAGTTTCAAATGTAGATATGATAGAGCCCAGTAGGCTCAGGAACCTGTACACCAGTTGATTGACGGGTGAGAGGCGGGACCAAAGAGTCAAAGCTCAACGCCCGCAAGCACAATTAGGTGAGTAGGATACAGGGCAGATGCCAGCAGCACTTACACCAGCAGCACCTACACCAGCAGCACTTACACCAGCAGCACTTACACCAACAGCACCTACACCAGCAGCACTTACACCAGCAGCACTTACACCAGCAGCACCTACACCAACAGCACTTACACCAACAGCACTTACACCAGCAGCACTTACACCAACAGCACTTACACCAGCAGCACTTACACCAGCAGCACTTACACCAGCAGCACTTACACCAGCAGCACTTACACCAGCAGCACCTACACCAGCAGCACCTACACCAGCAGCACCTACACCAGCAGCACTTACACCAGCAGCACTTACACCAGCAGCACTTACACCAGCAGCACTTACACCAGCAGCACTTACACCAGCAGCACCTACACCAGCAGCACCTACACCAGCAGCATTTACACCAGCAGCACCTACACCAGCAGCACCTACACCAGCAGCACCTACACCAGCAGCACCTACACCAGCAGCACTTACACCAGCAGCACTTACACCAGCAGCACTACACCAGCAGCACTAACCAGCACACCTACACCAGCAGCACTTACACCAACAGCACCTACACCAGCAGCACCTACACCAGCAGCACTTACACCAGCAGCACCTACACCAACAGCACCTACACCAGCAGCACTTACACCAAGCAGCACCTACACCAGCAGCACTACACCAAGCAGCACCTACACCAGCAGCACCTACACCAGCAGCACCTACACCAGCAGCACCTACACCAGCAGCACCTACACCAACAGCACCTACACCAGCAGCACCTACACCAGCAGCACCTACACCAGGCAGCACCTACACCAGCAGCACTTACACCAGCAGCACCTACACCAGCAGCACCTACACCAGCAGCACTTACACCAACAGCACCTACACCAGCAGCACCTACACCAACAGCACTTACACCAGCAGCACCTACACCAGCAGCACCTACACCAGCAGCACCTACACCAGCAGCACTTACACCAGCAGCACTACACCAGCAGCACTACACCAGCAGCACTTACACCAAGCAGCACTTACACCAACAGCACTTACACCAGCAGCACCTACACCAACAGCACTTACACCAGCAGCACTTACACCAGCAGCACTTACACCAACAGCACCTACACCAGCAGCACTTACACCAGCAGCACCTACACCAGCAGCACCTACACCAACAGCACTTACACCAGCAGCACTTACACCAACAGCACCTACACCAGCAGCACTTACACCAACAGCACCTACACCAGCAGCACCTACACCAGCAGCACCTACACCAGCAGCACCTACACCAGCAGCACCTACACCAGCAGCACTTACACCAGCAGCACTTACACCAGCAGCACTTACACCAACAGCACCTACACCAGCAGCACTTACACCAACAGCACCTACACCAGCAGCACCTACACCAGCAGCACTTACACCAGCAGCACTAACACCAACAGCACCTACACCAGCAGCACTTACACCAACAGCACCTACACCAGCAGCACCTACACCAGCAGCACCTACACCAGCAGCACCTACACCAGCAGCACCTACACCAGCAGCACCTACACCAGCAGCACCTACACCAACAGCACCTACACCAGCAGCACCTACACCAGCAGCACCTACACCAGCAGCACCTACACCAGCAGCACTTACACCAGCAGCACTTACACCAGCAGCACCTACACCAACAGCACTTACACCAACAGCACCTACACCAGCAGCACCTACACCAACAGCACTTACACCAGCAGCACCTACACCAGCAGCACCTACACCAGCAGCACCTACACCAGCAGCACCTACACCAGCAGCACCTACACCAGCAGCACTTACACCAGCAGCACCTACACCAACAGCACCTACACCAGCAGCACCTACACCAGCAGCACTTACACCAGCAGCACCTACACCAACAGCACTTACACCAGCAGCACCTACACCAGCAGCACCTACACCAGCAGCACTTACACCAGCAGCACCTACACCAGCAGCACCTACACCAGCAGCACTTACACCAGCAGCACCTACACCAACAGCACCTACACCAGCAGCACCTACACCAGCAGCACCTACACCAGCAGCACTTACACCAACAGCACTTACACCAACAGCACTTACACCAGCAGCACCTACACCAACAGCACTTACACCAACAGCACCTACACCAGCAGCACCTACACCAACAGCACTTACACCAGCAGCACTTACACCAGCAGCACTTACACCAACAGCACCTACACCAGCAGCACTTACACCAGCAGCACTTACACCAACAGCACTTACACCAGCAGCACTTACACCAACAGCACTTACACCAGCAGCACTTACACCAGCAGCACTTACACCAACAGCACTTACACCAGCAGCACTTACACCAGCAGCACTTACACCAACAGCACTTACACCAACAACACTTACACCAGCAGCACTTACACCAACAGCACTTACACCAGCAGCACTTACACCAACAGCACTTACACCAGCAGCACTTACACCAACAGCACTTACACCAACAGCACTTACACCAGCAGCACTTACACCAACAGCACTTACACCAGCAGCACTTACACCAGCAGCACCTACACCAACAGCACTTACACCAACAGCACCTACACCAGCAGCACCTACACCAGCAGCACTTACACCAACAGCACTTACACCAGCAGCACTTACACCAACAGCACCTACACCAGCAGCACTTACACCAGCAGCACTTACACCAGCAGCACCTACACCAGCAGCACTTACACCAGCAGCACCTACACCAACAGCACCTACACCAACAGCACTTACACCAGCAGCACTTACACCAGCAGCACCTACACCAACAGCACCTACACCAACAGCACTTACACCAGCAGCACTTACACCAGCAGCACCTACACCAGCAGCACCTACACCAGCAGCACTTACACCAGCAGCACTTACACCAGCAGCACCTACACCAGCAGCACCTACACCAGCAGCACTTACACCAGCAGCACTTACACCAGCAGCACCTACACCAACAGCATTTACACCAACAGCACCTACACCAGCAGCACCTACACCAACAGCACTTACACCAGCAGCACTTACACCAGCAGCACCTACACCAGCAGCACCTACACCAACAGCACCTACACCAACAGCACCTACACCAGCAGCACCTACACCAGCAGCACTTACACCAGCAGCACTTACACCAGCAGCACCTACACCAACAGCACTTACACCAGCAGCACTTACACCAGCAGCACTTACACCAACAGCACCTACACCAGCAGCACTTACACCAGCAGCACTTACACCAGCAGCACTTACACCAGCAGCACTTACACCAACAGCACTTACACCAACAGCACTTACACCAGCAGCACTTACACCAGCAGCACCTACACCAGCAGCACTTACACCAGCAGCACTTACACCAGCAGCACCTACACCAGCAGATAAAGCTCCACTCCATAAGGAACAAAACCAAACAGCAACTAACAATTATAAATCAGTTGCACTAACAGCACATAATAAACAATGTTGAGAGAGTAATTAAGTCAAATATCTAGTTTTATGGAGAACAGTGAACCTCACAGCCCAAGTCAACATAACATTTAGAACAGGAAGATCCTGTTCTTCCCAATTACTTAACCACTACCACAAAATCTTGAAAGTATAAGTAGAAAAACAACATGCAGAAGTATACAGGAACTTTACAACTGCATTTGATACTTGTGTCCGCGGAGTGATAGCCCATGAGAGGTGAGGTCAGTAGGAATAAGAGGTTATTATTAGCAGGAAACTAGATTGTTTCCTCCAAGGAGCGCCGGACCAACCGGGCTGTGGTGGGTATGTGGGTCTGCGGGCCGCTCCAAGCAACAGCCTGGTGGACCAAACTCTCACAAGTAAAGTCTGGCCTCGGGCCGGGCTTGGGGAGTAGAACAACTCCCAGAACCCCATCAACCAGGTATCAACCAGGTAAAGTAGGGCGATGGAATTTCAATTTCTTGTAAACCTAATGCTTAAAATAATAGTTAAACAAAATTAGTTGAAGCAGAGTGACAAGTTGTGTACCCCAGGACACTGTCCTTACAACACTGCTTTAATTATTCTTATCAGACAAAATAGTCACGTCTTCGAGACTTCCTTTGCTCACGATACAAAAATCGGCCTGAAAATTGCCACTATGGAAGACATTAAAAAAAACAACCTGATATCAATAAAGCCTTTGACTGGACAGCAGAAAAGAACACGATTTTTAACAGTGATAGATTCCAGTTACTCCAGTCCAATCAGATTCCAGTTACTCCAGTCCAATCAGATTCCAGTTACTCCAGTCCAATCAGATTCCAGTTACTCCAGTCCAATCAGATTCCAGTTACTCCAGTCCAATCAGATTCCAGTTACTTCAGTCCAATCAGATTCCAGTTACTCTAGTCCAATCAGATTCCAATCCAGCAGCCTGGTTGACCAGTCCAGCAACGACCTGGTCGACGACCGGTCCGCCTTACGGATGCTCACTACTCACCCTATTGTTACATACTTAAAGGATCCGCCTCATGTAACACCTTTAAAAGTTCCATTTTGTGTTTCATCATCGTAATAGCTGGAGATGTGTGTGTAACACCCTGAGTTGTGTAGTGCCTCTTGTGTTGTCTGATTGTTCATGGTTATCTGGAGTATAATTATGAGTAGCGGGGGAGGTAGGGTGGGGGTGAGGGTGTAGGGGGGGGTAGGAAGGAGTGAGGTGTAGGGGGGGGGGGGTGTAGGAAGGGGGTGAGAGTTAAGGGGGGGAGCGAGGCTGTGAAGCAGAGAAAGATGATGAAAATAGGTTAAGTAAATTAGTGTGACCTGGAATGAGGTTGGCGAGCCAACATTTCAGCCAGAATAGTGCCCCAAGGTCCCGATAAGTGTTGTTAAATAGTTCCAAGTGAATATAAAAAGACAGCTTAGTCATCACGTGTATTTTAATCTGCCTCACAATGGTATATGAAGCAGTAGACAACGATAAAGATGATCACCGTATATTATATAACAAGTTGTAACACAGTGTTGTAGTGGAGATGGATAAGGGAGGTAGAGGCTCAGTGTAGGAGAGGTGCAGTGTTGCAGCAAGGTTTGGTTGCTTCACACACGACTGTCAGCGGGTGTGTGTGCTCTTCATTCCCAGAGAGCGGGCGGTGGAGGGTCACTGAGCACCTGGTCAGCGTGTGTGAGGACGGCCCGACACGCACAGCACAGGTGGCGGTGTGTTGCGGCACTGCTCAGGCTGCTGAACAGCCGTGGACCTCTGATGGTCAGACACAGTTCTCTGATTGTGCCTATGGCACCTCTACTCTTCACTGGTACTATTCTACATTTCCTTCCGTATCTTTCACTCTAGTATGTTGTTATTCGACTGTGTAAATTTAGGACCTGGCCCTCCAGTATCTTCCAGATATACTATATATCATTTGATACCATTCTCGTCTCCTTTCCAAAGAGTACATTTTGAAAGTTTTGAGACGGTCCCAGTAATTTAGGTGTTTTATCGTATCAATGCGTGCCGTATATGTTCTCTGTACTCCCTCTATTTTAGAAATCTCTCCTGCTCTGAAGGGGGAAGTGAGTACTGAACAGTACTCAAGACGGGACACCTCCAATGATTTAAATATTATCATCATTGCCGTGGAGTCTCTGGGTTTGAACGTTCTCATAATCCATTCTCTCATTCCTGGCCGCCGCTATATTTGCTCGGTTATATTCACTAAATTTCAGGTCGTCAGATATCATAATTCCCAGACCTTTTCCTCCCACTACCAATCACTCAATCCTACAAATACTCCTATAGCACCAAGTGCTCGTATACCTCCTCGTACTCGTATAACTCGCAGTACTCGTAACAACTGTACTCATATCAAAAGGAGAGATTGACCTGATTGGCTGCTATCAAAACTTCTATTTTAATGAATTTGTGATAGCGGTTATAATCATTGTGAGGAGTCGTGAGTTTTATCGTGGGTGTGGCTGTGAGTCTCAATCTAGCCTGGCCTCTCACACTCTAGCCTGGCCTCTCACACTCTAGCCTGGCCTCTCACACTCTAGCCTGGCCTCTCACACTCTAGCCTGGCCTCTCCCACTCTAGCCTGGCCTCTCACACTCTAGCCTGGCCTCTCCCACTCTAGCCTGGCCTCTCCCACTCTAGCCTGGCCTCTCACACTCTAACCTGGCCTCTCACACTCTAGCCTGGCCTCTCACACTCTAGCCTGGCCTCTCCCACTCTAGCCTGGCCTCTCACACTCTAGCCTGGCCTCTCCCACTCTAGCCTGGCCTCTCACACTCTAGCCTGGCCTCTCACACTCTAGCCTGGCCTCTCACACTCTAGCCTGGCCTCTCACACTCTAGCCTGACCTCTCCCACTCTAGCCTGGCCTCTCACACTCTAGCCTGGCCTCTCCCACTCTAGCCTGGCCTCTCCCACTCTAGCCTGGCCTCTCCCACTCTAGCCTGGCCTCTCCCACTCTAGCCTGGCCTCTCCCACTCTAGCCTGGCCTCTCACACTCTAGCCTGGCCTCTCACATTCTAGCCTGGCCTCTCACATTCTAGCCTGGCCTCTCACACTCTAGCCTGGCCTCTCACACTCTAGCCTGGCCTCTCACACTCTAGCCTGGCCTCTCCCACTCTAGCCTGGCCTCTCACACTCTAGCCTGGCCTCTCACACTCTAGCCTGGCCTCTCCCACTCTAGCCTGGCCTCTCACACTCTAGCCTGGCCTCTCACACTCTAGCCTGGCCTCTCACACTCTAGCCTGGTCTCTCCCACTCTAGCCTGGTCTCTCCCACTCTAGCCTGGCCTCTCCCACTCTAGCCTGGCCTCTCACACTAGCCTGGCCTCTCCCACTCTAGCCTGGCCTCTCCCACTCTAGCCTGGCCTCTCCCACTCTAGCCTGGCCTCTCCCACTCTAGCCTGGCCTCTCCCACTCTAGCCTGGCCTCTCACACTCTAGCCTGGCCTCTCACACTCTAGCCTGGCCTCTCACACTCTAGCCTGGCCTCCCACTCTAGCCTCCCACTCTAGCCTCTTACTCTAGCCTGGCCTCTCCCACTCTAGCCTGGCCTCCCACTCTAGCCTCCCACTCTAGCCTCTTACTCTAGCCTGGCCTCTCCCACTCTAGCCTGGCCTCTCCCACTCTAGCCTGACCACATCTCTTTCGAAAATTACCTTACTCTTGACGGACACAAATAGGACACACTTACATATAAATTACAAGCGTGCACTCACACTCGAGCCACGTGACTTCACATTCACAAAATATTGTGAGTGGTGAGCAGTTTGGCGCTCATTCTACTAGAGATAACAGTTGCATGTTGAGTGACCCGAGCACTTACAACGGCAGGTAGAGCCCCACTCCACAAGGAAGATAAGAATTAAACACTTTAAACGTCTCAGTGGCGGCACATTATAATCGGAGAGTTGGTGATAAGGAAGCAAATCCTCCGGTTTGATGTAAAAATGTTTATCTCGGGTCAACGTGGATTTAGAACGGGGGGGGGGAGATCTTATCTTCGGCAGCTTCTTGGTCATTGTGACAACGTCACGGACGCTTTAGAGACGAATCAAAATGCGGGATGTTTAGATGGACTTGCAAAGGTATTTGATAATGTGGTCCTATGGCGTGTGATGGACCGTAACATGAGTCGAAAAAACAGAGAGCGTGGGATATTAATGTTGTGTTAAACGGCTCACAAACAGTAACGGTAAACACAAACTGCACTTTGCACTTTAATTGCACTTTGTAGAGAGGGAATGATCAAGGGGAAAGCGCCAAGCCATTACGACTATATAGTACTGGGAAGGGGGGTCAGGATAAGGATTTGGGATGGGACGGGGGGGGGAAGGAATGATGCTCCAACCACTTGGACGGTCGGGGATTGAACGCCGACCTGCATGAAGCGAGACCGTCGCTCTGGCGTGCAGCCCAAGAGGTTGGGCGCACTTTGTGGAGAGTGAAAAGCCGAGTAGCAGCAGCCACTGACCTTGTCCCACTATGGTCGTGTAGCTCACGCAACAATACGCAACACGGCTTCAAGTTATCTGCGGAGGATACCACAATTACCACGAATATTGGTTCGGTCCAAGACGCTTAAAACTACAAGGAACAAAGTCTTCGTCAGTGAAACACAAAACATGATTTTCAACACTGACATTCCCGCCAGGTCAATAGATAGAGTAAACGTTAATTGAAAGTTCCTCTTCTAAGCTGTCCGAGGAGGACCGGACGACTCAAACAGAAAACGGAACAGTACGTCACTTTTGTGAGTCGATTTCATATCAAATTACGTCCAAATTTGGCCATAGTGCCGCGCATACCAGCCAAAAGTGACGTTATTTTTAAGAGGACGGGTTGGATATAGAGCACATTAAAGACAGACACAGGAAACAGTATACAAGACAGTCAGATCTCTGAACATAATATATATAAAAATGATATAGTAATGATGTTAGACGACCTAACGTTTACCGATAATAACAGAGAGCTTGGCGCATGATAGGGTCGAGTAAGAGAACCTTAACAACCTGGATATCCCACTCAAATACTCCTACTTGGTAGATTACTTGTGCTATCCTACCGGGAATATTGCTCGCTACTCGCCTCACCTTTCAAGGCGGGGAGTGTACAGAGAATATTAGCCCCCAAAGCCTTCACACATTTACGGGCTCACCATAGCCCGTGCTACATGGACACTTCGTTCTGAGTAGCTAAATCTAAAACAACAACAACAACAACCCTTCACACAGTCAAACACTCAAGTTACTGGCATCCACTGAAAGGGTTCATAACACTCCAGAACGCATAAATATATTACACTGATATTCACAAAATATAATGTCTGTCTGTCTGCAAAGTAGGAGGCAAAAACTTGACTAAAATCAAGCTTGGGAAATTTAAGAAATTGCTGGTGTGTGTAAGGTTAGGTGGGAAGGTTAGGTTAGCACACACTACTGCATCTTTAGGCGTGCCTGACCCGCTCTGTCTTGACACATTGTGTACAGATGTGCATGTGTTCCGTCCTAGAGCACTGTTGTTAGGGATGTGTGTCTCATGGCATGGGTCAGGGACCTGTATCTGTCACGGGACCTGTGCCTGGCATGGGTCAGGGGGACCTGTGCCTGGCATGGGTCAGGGGGACCTGTGCCTGGCATGGGTCAGGGGGACCTGTATCTGTCATGGGACCTGTGCCTGGCATGGGTCAGGGACCTGTATCTGTCACGGGACCTGTGCCTGGCATGGGTCAGGGGGACCTGTGCCTGGCATGGGTCAGGGGGACCTGTATCTGTCATGGGACCTGTGCCTGGCATGGGTCAGGGGGACCTGTGCCTGGCATGGGTCAGGGACCTGTATCTGTCATGGGACCTGTGCCTGGCATGGGTCAGGGGGACCTGTATCTGTCACGGGACCTGTGCCTGGCATGGGTCAGGGGGACCTGTGCCTGGCATGGGTCAGGGACCTGTATCTGTCACGGGACCTGTGCCTGGCATGGGTCAGGGGGACCTGATGCCTGTCATAGGTCAGGGACCTGTACCTAGTAGCACCCGATACTAGTGACGCCTCATGTACGTCTTCCTATTACCGTTGTGGTGTCTCTTGGGTGGTCCTTGGTGTGTTGTCTGACCAACTGGTTTGTTGCTGCTTGTGTCTTGTTTGCTCTCGTGTTATCTTGAGTGATTCCCCGCCTCCTTAACATGTTGTGTAAGGAGAGAGAGTGATCTTGGCAATTTCTGAACAGGTAGGACCAAAGGTCAGCCACCAGGACCCAACACAACTTAAAGAGTTAGCAAACAGAAACTGAGCCCGGCAGACAGCTTCAAAAACCCGGCAGACAGCTTCAAGAACCCGGCAGACAGCTTCAAGAACCCGGCAGACATCTTCAAGAACCCACTGAGGCCCTCAGTAGATCTTTCATATCCATGGGTGAGCATCATGACAGCGGTTGTGACCTGGTGTGGTGGCAGGTGTGGTAGTCAACCTACACCTGTTGCAGGTGTGGTAGTCAGCCTACACCTGCCTCCCTGAGGCTCGAATCTGGCGTAGAACCTCCATCCCCAGTTGACCTTTAATGCTTTGAAAGGTTACTGTAACTCACTTGAAAGGTCAATTTCCTCCAATTTTACACCTTTTGACTTTGGCTTTTCCTTTTAAATCAAGTGCGTGACATTACCTCATTCAAACCTCTGAAATGAAAGGCGTGACATTAGTGTATATAACTGGAAACTCGCCTTGAACCACTTGGAGAGGCAGAGAGATATATTAAAGCTTATGTGAAGGTTATGTTTGTGTGGTGTCCATTGAGCAGGTGACAAGGAGGAACCATGAAGGTTCTGGTGTCTACACGGTGTCTGCAGCATTGTCTGCTGTCAACACAGTGTCTGCAGCATTGTCTGCTGTCAACACCATCACCTCTTGCCATGTGTTAGAGTAAACAATGGGTCCGATAGGAGTTCTTCGTCTCACTTTGAAATATTGCCGGAACAACCGTGGACATCTTCAAGAGAAAACTAGATTGTTTTCTTCGAGGAGTGCCGGACCAACCGGGCTGTGGTGGGTATGTGGGCCTGCGGGTTGTTCCAAGAAACAGCCTGGTGGACCAAACTCTCACAAGTCAAGCCTGGCCTCGGGCCGGGCTTTGGGAGTAGAACAACTCCCAGAACCCCATCAACCAGGCATCAAGCAGGTCAAATGTTCCTTGATTGTAATAATTGTGATTGTGGTGGTGTAACACGGGTTTGGGTCCTCTCTCTTTCACTTCCTTCTTTCTACTCCCTCTACCCGTATTCTTACTTTTATTTCTAAACCAAGGGACTCCAAAACTTTTAACAAAGCCAACTCCACGCCACGTGGTCCTAAGACGATTGACCGACTTAGGATTCTACACCCAGTATGACGTGACCTAAGCTCTGAACAAAACCCTAGAGTCACCTCTGCTGCCACCACCAGACCAGTAATACAAGAGCAATGATCGAGGTCTGGATCGATCACGCTAATTAATCAACCTAGGGGCTTGATCCCCACTATAAACGATGACCTTGAGTGTGGAATAAATTACACGGTAATGATAATTCCGATTCGATGTTAGAATCGGCGCCCAATGCAACTCTGCCTCGTGTGGACCACGTGACCAGGACAAGTATACACATAAAACACATGGAAACAATAAAATGCAAATTAATAACAAATTTAATTTATTAAAAGAAACTAAAACAAAATCTAAATATGTTCACTCCCTATCACTTTAACACTCCCTACTTGACCTGAGTGGCAAATGAGAAGACTATTTCTATAATTAACAATAGCAACTATACCTTGGGCGACCAGCTAGATGTTTTGGCTGGTCTTGGGGAGAGGTAAGATGTTTGACCTCTTATCCCAGCTGCTCCCGTTTCCACACTGATCTCTCTCTTGTCTGGACTACCCCAGACAGAACATTGTATCCTTCCGCATCGCTTACCCAGTTACTTTAGCAAGGTTAAGTTATAACAATTAAACTCTGTTGTACTTAATTGATCCAGACTGGTTGAATTATTTTACTGAATTAAATTACAAACATCTAACGGCAGAGCTGTTCCCGATCACAAAAATGGTTATTAAAACTTTGAGAAATAGTAGACCTGTCAACCCCTGATGACCTATGACCGCCGGTCACTCCGCTTTAAAAGTTAGATCTGATTCGTGACGTCACTGATGGTGACTTAAACTCAATAATTAGAATACTCTTGATATTGTATCCAGTACTATTATACAATACAATTTTAATGCAAAATGAATAAAGGCTAATTTTCTCTAAATTACTGAATACTATAGGATGATTCATTATACGCAGATATGAACAAAGCGTCGGTTATTTCCACCGCGAATTCCCCTGGGGGTCAGGTCACCATGCGGCTCAGCTTCCCATTCTCTTTTGTCGATAAACCACTCTGGATAATTCTTACAACAGCCTAGTCTGTTACAGTGGGGCTCTAAGCTCTACACTGACCGTGTTGTGTGGTGGTGCTCTATGCTCTACACTGGCCGTGCTCTCTAATTGTGCCAAGAGCCCCCCCCCCTCACTATTCGCTGGGTTTATTTGACACTTTCCGTCATATTTCTCACTGCAGTATATTAAATTATCATTGTGTAAGTTTGGTACCTGACATTCCAGCGCGCGCCTGGTGCGTGCCGCGGTAACCTTGCCCGCTGCTTCTGACGGCATGGGTATGGGGTGCATAATAAGTGAGCACATCATGTCAATCTCTGAATCATTCTCGCTTTTAGCTTCCACGCGTTGTATTCACCTAGTTGTATTCACCTAGTTGTTCTTGCGGGGGTTGAGCTCTACTCTTCCGGCCCGCCTCTCAACTGTCAGTCAATCAACTGTAACTGCTAATGAAAAATACTCACACACACAGTATAATAGCAGTAAAATAGGTACCTGGGTGTTAGTCAGCTGTCACGGGCTGCTTCCTGGGGGTGGAGGCCTGGTCGAGGACCGGGCCGCGGGGACACTAAAAGCCCCGAAATCATCTCAAGATAACCTCAAGATAACCACACACAGTGTGTTTGCGTGAGTGAGTGAGTGCGTGCGTGCGGAGGCTTACGAAGGCACGGTGCCAGGGATCACTAGGTGTAAAGAATGTGTGTGTTGTGTTGCGTCTCGCCACATCTCTCACTACTGACACTGAGCAGTGTTGCACAACACTCTCCCCTCAGCCTCGTCACAAGTGTGGTGTGTGAGCCTTAGTGTACATTTTCGGCACTAATATTGGTGTACAACACAAGTCAGAAGCGGGAGTGTCGGGGAGGACACAGTTGGACTACCACAGACAGTAGTCACGTGCTGTGTGTGACCAGGACCTGCTGCTATGGACAAATATATTTTATTTTTTCTCTTGGAGGTTGAGGGGAGGGAGGGGGGGGGGGGGTACCGAGAGACCAAGAGACCAAGATTATTGTTGGTGTTGTTAAAGATTCGCTACCTGGAACAAAAAGTTCCAAGTAGCACGGGCTATGGTGAGCCCGTAGTGAGTACCCAGATTGACATCAGCGCTGTGTAAAGTTATGGGTAAATACTGGTTTGGTTAACAGGGTTGTTAATTTTGTTGAACAGACGAGCGGGTGACATAATACATGTGGTATCGGCGGAGTGTTTCAAGCGTAGGTTAGACATGTATCTGAATGAGTTTGGATGGATATAAATAGTTGCCACGTGTGGTCCTGTAGGCCTTGCGTAGTTTCCTGTATTCCTGTGTTCTCAACTCCTGGGTTCTACCTTAGCAAATATAGTTCTGCCTACTGAGACAGACAATAGGGAATGATCACACCATATTGCCTGGCTGTACCAATCAGGAGGCCAGGCCAGAGACAGGGCCGCGGGGATATCGATCCTCGGAACCATCAACAAGTAGGTAGACCTTCGCCCCCGCGGAAAACAGCCTATTTCATGTATCCTTGGAACAGAAGGTTCTCGCTGTATATCGCTCTTGTCAATCCTCAACAGCAATATCCTCGTCCTATTTGTTGCTGTGATGCGCAGCTTTCCTGCTTAAAGGGTTCCTCGTCAAGTGCCCTGTTAACAGAGAAGTGGTTCAACGTTTCAGCCACCACTACCACCACCACCACCACCACCACCACCACCACCACCACCACCACCACCACCACCACCACCACCACCATCACCACCACCACCACCACCACCACCACCACCACCACCACCACCACCACCACCATCACCACCACCACCATCACCACCACCACCACCACCACTCTGATGATAGACTTGCCGCCTGGCATGCGGTCGCCGTGGCCCTCCGTCCACCCCACCACACTCCTGCTGTCTGCCTGGATACCTGTTGTTGTTATAGATTCAGCTACTCGGAACAAGTTCCAAGTAGCACGGGCTATGGTGAGCCCGTAGTGGACTTACCTGGCATAGGAGCGGTGCCGTCTCTCTCCTGTGCTGTAAGCGCCAGGCAGAGTACATACAGGGCTTGAGGTGAAGTCATAACAAATGCCTTTGCTGATCCTAAGAACAAACCTCTGCTGTCACGCAGGAAGTGCTACAACTTCACAGGTTGTGGCCAAACTGGCTCGGAGGAGAAATTCCCAGTAATCTGGAGATAACGACTGGAACATAACCGCCCGCTGTGGTCCAGTAAGGGGCTAGCTCGTTCCGTAACTGTACGGAAGTGGACACCAAAGTTAACACAAATCTTTTTTGAGACGTATCGGGTGTGTGAGCGCGGCGGTGATCAGGGGTGTGAAAGTGTCTTTCTCCTCTCACACACACACATGCTTCCTCCCTCTTGTATTGGTATAGATTCTTGATGTAGTTGGTATTGCTTCCTTCCTTCCAACGGGGGTCTTTGTGGTCGTGTCCCCTGGAGTTGTCATCACCCACCTGTGGCTCAGCTTCGGGCCACGGGTCTGGACACAATGTCGCCCGGACAGTCTGGCCACGATAAATCTCCTTTCTGGCCACAATAGATCTCCTTCCTTGCTGCGATAGCTCTCCTTCCTTGCTGCGATAGATCACAGGGACTCTCCAGCACAGTACACGCCTACGTCCTGGAGATGGTCAACTATCTAGACTATTGCGTGCTGCTCACGCTAGCCACACACGAACACAATAGAAGGTGGAAGAATTTGTGTCATAAACCATTGGGAAATGTTGTAATCTGCTGAACCAATCACACCTGAAAAGAGCGGGAAACGTGCTCTATTAAGGAGGGCAGTTAAGGCTTGTTCGCGCAAGGGTGATTAGCGAGAATGGCTCTATTTTTGTTTTGTTTTTGAGCCGCCAAGTAAATTGGCAGCAAGATGCCTGAGCTGAGATGGTTCCAGGAACATGGTTGAACATCACCCACGCGGCCCAGTGGAGGACAGGATTCCTGGTCGACGGTGCCAGGGAACACCTCACCCACGCGGCCCAGTGGATGACAGGATTCCTGGTCGATATACTTCTTGCATCTGGTCGCGTGCTGAAGCCCAGCCTCTCACCATGGTGGGTACACACTCACACAGGGAGCTGCACTTGATGTAAACATAATGCAGGTGTGGTATACACAGACCTTGCAAAGGTATTTGATGAATGTGATCACAGAGTGATAGTCCACAAAACGAGGTCATTAGGTATAACAGGTAAAGTAGAGGGTAAAGCAGGGTATTCAATTTTCTTTCAAACAGAATACAGAGTAACATTAAAATAAAACAGTGGAAGCACAGTAAAAGCTCTGTACCTCAGGACACAGTTCATACACCACTTCTTTTCCTTATTCTTAAGTCAGACATTGACTGTAAAAGACATTGACAAACTACAAGTTAATATTAATAAAGTCTCCGATTGTGCAGCAAAAAATAACATGATAGTTAACAGTGACAAGTTCCAGTTACGTCGGTACGATAAAATGTGGACCTTAAAATACAGAGTACAAAACACAGTCAAATCTGCTCATAGGGGGCCTACGGGCCGCTCCTAGCAACAGCCTGGTGGACCAAGCTCTCGCAAGTCGAGCCTGGCCCCGGGCCGGGCCTGGGGGGTACAAGAACTCCCAGAACCCCATCTAGGTACACTCCAGGTACACCACTTCCCGGTGTATGTATTGAGAGTATAGCAGAGTATACGGGCTGGTTAACCAGTAAGGTATTGTGGTGGGTTTAGTAACCTTCCTGCTCTTGATGAGCCCAATACCAACCTTACCTACCTTGAGGTGATTCCGGGGCTCAGCTACCCCGCGGCCCGGTCGTCGACCAGGCCTCCTCGTTGCTGGACTGGTCAACCAGGCTGTTGGACGCGGCAGGCTGCTCGCAGCCTGACGTCCAACCAAGCCTGACCAAGCCCAGCACATTCTCACATCACACACATTACCGAGACGATCAGTAGAAGCCTTGATGTGAGGATTCGAACCTGCTCCCTGGGTACTCTTAAGCATGCGCCCTACACCACAGCCAGAGTGCATACAGGCTTCCACCCATAATTGGGCTTCAGTGGAAGCCTCAGGATCCCCCTAAACCTAGAGGAGTGATAGCATGAACAACTTGCAACACTGAAGATAGCATGAACAACTTGCAACACTGAAGATATCATGAACAACTTGCAACACTGAAGATAGCATGAACAACTTGCAACACTGAAGATATCATGAACAACTTGCAACACTGAAGATAGCATGAACAACTTGCAACACTGAAGATATCATGAACAACTTGCAACACTGAAGATAGCATGAACAACTTGCAACACTGAAGATATCATGAACAACTTGCAACACTGAAGATAACACGAGCAACTTTGCAACATTTGCAGCCACAGGAAATATATTGTTAAGCGACTTGTACTTTCCCTTTCACCGTCAAGTGCTCTTAAGAGCGAAGCTTTTCAAAAGACAAGAGTTTGCTCTAATAATATTAAGAGAATAATGAAGGCGCACAGTGCGAGGCAGCTCTTGTGTGTACTCGCCTAGTTGTGCTTGCGGGGGTTGAGCTCTGGCTCTTTGGTCCCGCCTCTCAACTGTTAATCAACTGGTGGACAGGTTCCTGAGCCTATTGGGCTCTATCATATCTACATTTGAAACTGTGTATGGAGTCAGCCTCAACCACATCACTGCCTAATGCATTCCATTTGTTAACTACTGACACTGAAAAAGTTCTTTTTAATGTTTCTGTGGCTCATCTGGGTACTAAGTTTCCACCAGTGTCCCCTTGTTCGTGTCCCACCCGTGCTGAAGAGTTTGTCTTTGTCCACCCTGTCAATTCCCCTGAGAATTTTGTAGGTGGTTATCATGTCTCCCCTTACTCTTCTGTTTTCCAGGGTTGTGAGGTTCAGCTCCCTTAGCCTTTCCTCGTAACTCATTCCTCTCAGTTCTGGGACCAGTCTGGTGGCATACCTCTGGATCTTCTCTAACTTTGTCTTGTGTTTAACTAGGTATGGACTCCGGGCTGGAGCTGCATACTCCAGGATTGGTCCTGGAGTATGTATATCATTGTATACAACTTAGGTCTGACATAAGTGGTATACAGGGTCCTGAACGATTCCTTACACACATTTTTAAAGGCAGTTCTTATGTTTGCTAATCTAGCATATGCCGCTGATGATAGCTATTTGATGTGAGCCTCTGGGGACAGGTTCGGTGTGATATCAACCCCCAGATCTTTCTCTCTATTTGACTCTTGCAGGATTTCACCTCCCAGATGGTATCTTGTGTTCAGCCTTCTGCTCCCTTCACCTAATTATATAACTTTACACTTTTCCTGAGATGAATGTTAGTAGCCAATTTCTAGACCATTCCTCCAGTTTGTCCAGGTCATCCTGTAGTCTCCGTCTACCTTCATCTGTCTTGATTGTTCTCATAATTTTTGCATCATCAGCAAACATTGAGAGAAATGAGTCTATAACCTCTGGAAGGTCGTTTACATATATCAGAAACAGGATGGGTCCAAGTACAGAGCCCTGTGGGACTCCGCTGGTGACATCTCGCCACTCTGATGTCTCCCTCTCACAGTTACTCGCTGTTTCCTGTTGCTTAGATACTCCCTTATCCACTGGAGCACCTTCCCTTTTACTCCTGCCTGTTGCTACAACTTTTGTAACAACCTTTTGTGAGGTACTGTGTCAAAGGCTTTCTGACAGTCCAAGAAAATGCAGTCTGCCCACCCTTCTCTTTTCTTGTGTGTGTGTCCAGCTGTGTTTTGTAGCGTTTAAGCGAGTTGTAATTGTTCATGATAACCTGTTTTACTGTTCCCGTGCTACTTGGTGACCTGTTTAGCGGCAAGTGTTCTACACGTGGCATTAGTGTAGGTCAGGTCAGGTCAGGTAGGTCAGTGGTACTCTGGGTAAGTTCTATTGTAATTGCCAACTTGTGGGTGATAGGGTTGACGTTGGTGGTGGTGTTATAGATTCAGCTACTCTGAACAAGTTCCAAGTAGCACGGGCTATGGTGAGTCCGTAACTTACCTGGCACAGGAGCGGACTAGGGAGGACGTTGTGGCGGTAGTGTGGCTGAGGAACAAGGGGGAGGCAGAGTGACCTTGTAGGAGAGGCGCGACCCACTCTGGAGCTGCTCTAAGCAGTCTCTCAAGGCCCCGGGACCTCCTTGAGGTGATTCCGGGGCTTAGCGACCCCGCGGCCCGGTCGTCGACCAGGCCTCCTCGTTGCTGGACTGGTCAACCGAGCTGTTGGACGCGGCTGCTCGCGTCCAACAGCTTCCTTTATTATTTTCTCTCACTTTGCACACAATGTATACAGATACAGTCTACGGGCAACAGTCTACAGTTACCTCAAGACGAGCCTGGTCCCAGCTGGCCTGGGGGGGTAGGAGAACACCCAGGACCTGCTCCGGGTCTACCTGCTGGAGTAGTTGTGAGCGCTGGGCATCGAAGTGGGGTAGTTTAGCTTGTGACGGGGTCGGAGGTGGCGCGCCCACTGGCCCCGCTTAACAACTCTATATCACAAGATGCTAAACCGGACCAACGTCAGTCAGCCTCCGCAACGTGTCCTGGTTGGCACATCTCGGCCGCCAGAGGTCAAAGGGTAACGCCGGAGGGCGACTATGTTGTTGTTGTTGTCACGACTGGATGTTTGGCGGGAAGGCGGCGGCGAGCACTACACCACTACACCCCGGCACAACCAGTCTACACTACACCACACAAGCACACCGTCATCACACACCATGGAACCATCACATCATGTGATGGAACCATCACATAGTTCCATCTTCCTTGCGGAAGGGACCAATATTAGATGTAGTTTAAAGTTCTCTCCGTGATTGTATAATTCTAGTACCTTAATTCGATCGCTTCTCTTTCTCCAATATACTGAGGGGGTTCCAGCAGGCTTCATATATAGCGTGACATACAAGTGTTGGAGAGTGTGAGTGTAGTATTGAGCCCAAGGGAGCGCAGTGAGCTCCGAGGAGCACGGTGAGCCCCAGGGGGGCGTGTGCTGGAGAGAGCGCTGGTGAGAGCACCCACCTTGATATTAACGTTGTGTAGGAGTGTCCCTCACCACTCACACTCACCAGTCACGCTCACCTTTTGGCTACATTACTGGCCGCCAGGAAGTGTGACGGATACACACTTGTTGAGGTTGGGGGGGGGGGGGGGCGTGGCTGTTGGTGCGTGACTAGTGTGTGACTAGTGCGCGGCTAGTGTGTGTGACTAGTGCGCCGCTAGTGTGTGTGACTAGTGCGCGGCTAGTGTGTGTGACTAGTGCGCGGCTAGTGTGTGTGGACTAGTGCGCGGCTAGTGTGTGTGGACTAGTGCGCGGCTAGTGTGTGTGGACTAGTGCGCGGCTAGTGTGTGTGGACTAGTGCGCGGCTAGTGTGTGTGGACTAGTGCGCGGCTAGTGTGTGTGTGGAATATAGTGCGCGGCTAGTGTGTGTGTGTGGACTATAGTGCGCGGCTAGTGTGTGTGTGGACTATAGTGCGCGGCTAGTGTGTGACTAGTGTGCGGCTAGTGTGTAACTAGTCACAACAAGCACCTTTGCACCTGAAGGCCAGGTAAGTATTGGCACTGGAATGAAGCCATTGGTAAAAATCCTGCTCACCTTTTGATACAATTGACTTAAAGGTCATGCAAAAATAACTGGTCTTTATATAGCATTGTTTGTAGGTGCTGAGGGTATGGTGCCCGGCCGAGCGGTGCTGAGGGTATGGTGCCCGGCCGAGCGGTGCTGAGGGTATTGTGCCCGGCCGAGCGGTGCTGAGGGTATGGTGCCCGGCCGAGCGGTGCTGAGGGTATGGTGCCCGGCCGAGCGGTGCTGAGGGTATGGTGCCCGGCCGAGCGGTGCTGAGGGTATGGTGCCCGGCCGAGCGGTGCTGAGGGTATGGTGCCCGGCCGAGCGGTGCTGAGGGTATGGTGCCCGGCCGAGCGGTGCTGAGGGTATTGTGCCCGGCCGAGCGGTGCTGAGGCTATGGTGCCCGGCCGAGCGGTGCTGAGGGTATGGTGCCCGGCCGAGCGGTGCTGAGGGTAGGTGCCCGGCCGAGCGGTGCTGAGGGTATGGTGCCCGGCCGAGCGGTGCTGAGGCTATGGTGCCCGGCCGAGCGGTGCTGAGGGTATGGTGCCCGGCCGAGCGGTGCTGAGGGTAGGTGCCCGGCCGAGCGGTGCTGAGGGTATGGTGCCCGGCCGAGCGGTGCTGAGGCTATGGTGCCCGGCCGAGCGGTGCTGAGGGTATGGTGCCCGGCCGAGCGGTGCTGAGGGTAGGTGCCCGGCCGAGCGGTGCTGAGGGTAGGTGCCCGGCCGAGCGGTGCTGAGGGTATGGTGCCCGGCCGAGCGGTGCTGAGGGTATGGTGCCCGGCCGAGCGGTGCTGAGGGTATGGTGCCCGGCCGAGCGGTGCTGAGGGTATGGTGCCCGGCCGAGCGGTGCTGAGGCTATGGTGCCCGGCCGAGCGGTGCTGAGGGTATTGTGCCCGGCCGAGCGGTGCTGAGGGTAGGTGCCCGGCCGAGCGGTGCTGAGGGTATGGTGCCCGGCCGAGCGGTGCTGAGGGTATGGTGCCCGGCCGAGCGGTGCTGAGGGTATGGTGCCCGGCCGAGCGGTGCTGAGGGTATGGTGCCCGGCCGAGCGGTGCTGAGGGTATGGTGCCCGGCCGAGCGGTGCTGAGGGTATGGTGCCCGGCCGAGCGGTGCTGAGGGTATGGTGCCCGGCCGAGCGGTGCTGAGGGTATGGTGCCCGGCCGAGCGGTGCTGAGGGTATGGTGCCCGGCCGAGCGGTGCTGAGGGTATGGTGCCCGGCCGAGCGGTGCTGAGGGTATGGTGCCCGGCCGAGCGGTGCTGAGGGTATGGTGCCCGGCCGAGCGGTGCTGAGGGTATGGTGCCCGGCCGAGCGGTGCTGAGGGTATGGTGCCCGGCCGAGCGGTGCTGAGGGTATGGTGCCCGGCCGAGCGGTGCTGAGGGTATGGTGCCCGGCCGAGCGATGCTGAGGGTATGGTGCCCGGCCGAGCGGTGCTGAGGGTATGGTGCCCGGCCGAGCGGTGCTGAGGGTAGCGTGCCCGGCCGAGCGGTGCTGAGGGTAGCGTGCCCGGCCGAGCGGTGCTGAGGGTAGCGTGCCCGGCCGAGCGGTGCTGAGGCTATGATGCCCGGCCGAGCGGTGCTTAGGCTATGGTGCCCGGCCGAGCGGTGCTGAGGGTATCATGCCCGCCTGAATAGTGATGAAGAGAATGATATACCACTATCTGCACTGTTATCATACGCAATAAGAATCCTGCTGTTGATTTCCTCCGGAATGTCTCTCTCTTCGACGCCCCGATGTTGTGTACTCGCCTTGTTGTCCTTGCGGGGGTTGAGCTCTGGCGCCTTGGTCCCGCCTCTCGACTGTCAATCACCTGGTGTACAGATTCTGGATACCATCGAATACCATGTGTATCGATATGGCTTCGACAACTTGCTCATCTAGTCCGTGCCACCTATTGAAGACTCTTAACACTGAAAAAGTCTCTTTCTGACGTTTCTGTGACTCATCTGTTTCCAATTTCCGTGAGTCGTGTGTAACATAGCTTCACGAAGCATCATGTAGGCATGCTAGGGGCAGACAGAAAGATATCAAGTGGATGCTATCATGGTGTAATAGTGTGTACCAGCCCCCCCTCTCCCCCCGGGGTGGGGGGGGGGGGTAGGTACAGGTACCTACACTGTGGTGTGGTACAGTTTTTTCTCACATTAACGCAGTTTCACGATAGTGTTGTACCCGCTGTTCCATCCTGAACACGGCTCCGATGTACAGGTGAGCTGCCTCTCACCCTCGACCCCCCTGTCCAACCGCTTGGGCTAGACGGTACAGCGACGGTCTCGCTTTATGCAGGTCGGCGTTCAATCCCCGACCGTCCACGAGTGGTTGGGCACCATTCCTTTCCTCCCACGGCCCATCCTAAATCCTTATCCTGATCCCTTCCCAGTGCTATATATATAGTCTAATGGCTTGGCGCTTTTCCCTGATAACCCCCTCCCCCTAGCCTCCACCCCCCCCAGCCTCCACCCCACCCCCAGCCTCAACCCCACCCCCAGCCTCCACCCCACCCCCAGCCTTCCGCCCTACACATGTCACAGACACCACAGACGAGAGAGATGAGAGTAACACTACACTACGTAGTACGGGTCCATGGGGGGAACTGTGTTAAAATCTGGTTTGTGTCTCGGAGAGGCTGCAGGATCCGTGGTAGGTCCAGTTGATTTCCCGGTTGCAATTCTTATACCATGTCGTAGCTCAGTCTATTAAGGCGCGTCTGACATCCTCTCGGACGTAGGTTCGAACCCTTGTCACGGCCCTTGTGGATTTGTTCATTAAGATGAGAGTAATCTGAGGGTCCCCGGGCCTGACGCGTCTTACCCGTCACCAACGGTTGCTGGCTCAAATATTATGATGTTTTAACCTTGGCTATTTTAAAGTGCAAAAATTGGGTTATTTGAAGTGGCGCTCAAGACGTTCGTCAGTGGGCAGTTTACCACAGGTGTAAACCTCCCGGGGTGTTCCTCTTGTGCTGAAGACTGCGGTAATTGGCAGGTGGAGAGGCTCACTCAGCCTCTCCCTCAGCCCGGTCAGCACTATACTCTTCACTGCCAAGTCAGTCAGCCTAAAAACTTTCATTGGGCTCCATACTTGACATTCTTGGCCTGCCTTCCTGCCTCCTCTTCACTGTTCTTCCCGTTACTGCTGCAGTTACTTCCCGCCAACCCCGGCCTCGTTATTATGTCCGGTGGCGGTGTCCTCTCTCTCACCTGGTGGGCTTGACGGCTGTGCCACCGTCAGGATCTTGAAGCAAGGTGAGGAGGCTCTTGAAGCAAGGTGAGGGTCTTGAAGCAGGGTGAGGGTCTTGAAGCAAGGTGAGGGGGTCTTGAAGCAGGGTGAGGGTCTTGAAGCAAGGTGAGGGAGGACAGACACCGCGTCAGTCAGCCGCTCTGAGCAAGCACGAGTGTGGGCCAGGCCTAGGAGAGGCCAGCGACGATGTGCAGAAGCTTGGCCGGGTGTCCCGTGGTGCCACCAGCCCCGCCCCGAGGCCTGGTTACCCTGGGCACCACCAGGCCTGGTAACGGCTACACAACAACGGTAGTAACGTAACCACGGCTACTGGCGCCGCTCTCTTCATTACCAGGCAGCAGCACGAACGCCTGCACGCTGTCTAACGTGCAAACACCTTTACTACTTCCTTAACAGATGCATGTGTATATGCATGGTTTTGAGTTTATAATTTGAAGGTATTAATTTTACTATGGTGTTACCTGGAGGGGGAGCAGTAGGAGGCTGTGCGGGCGGGGCCCTGACGCCCTCAGGAGGCCGGGCGGGGCCTGACGCCCTCAGGAGGCCGGGCGGGCGGGGGTCTGACGCCCTCAGGTGTGTGACGGCAGGAAGTCATTAGCGCAAGACGTAAAGGGATAGAAAGCTGGAGGGTGGAAGAGGGAGTAGGAAGGAAGTGTGACGGAGTGTGACGCCATAATTGTTACCTGTTACGCTGACACCAGAACTGTTACCTGTCTCCTGGGAGGCCAGTCCCACACCTCAACAATAAAATAGCAACATACTGGAGCGAAACAACTGGTAAAAAGGGCAAAACAGACGCTGTGAAGCGTAGAGGAAGGTGCCTTGGGTACACTTATAGCATAAGAGCATAAGAAATATTGCCGGAACAACCGTGGACATCTTCAAGAGGAAACTAGATTTATTCCTCCAAGGAGTGCCGGACCAACCGGGCTGTGGTGGGTATGTGGGCCTGCGGGCCGCTCCAAGCAACAGCCTGGTGGACCAAACTTTCACAAGTCAAGCCTGGCCTCGGGCCGGGCTTGGGGAGTAGAAGAACTCCCAGAACCCCATCAACCAGGTATCAACCAGGGGCTTGGGCAGTAGAAGAACTCCCAGAACCCCATCAAGCAGGTATCAACCAGGGGCTTGGGCAGTAGAAGAACTCCCAGAACCCCATCAACCAGGTATCAACCAGGTAACTTACGGAACACTGTCTGGACATTACAAGTCTTCACGACTCTTCAACCTTTTTACGCCAATTATAAAAAATATTGATGAAATTAAAGTGGAGGTTTTCAAGAGGCTATTACACACGTGCATGCAGTTAGTGCCGGATCAACCAGGTTGTAATGGATCTGTGGGCATGCATACAGCTTACAGCTTCACTGTTAGCACCAGCTCACAGCCTGGTCGACTGCGAGAGTAAAAAAAGTTGGAATTAAACCCGTGATAAAGTAGAGGGAAAATAGTAGTGTTGGTGCCTTTACCAGTGATGGTGGTAGGGTGTTACAGGCGGATCCTGCAACACCCACTAGCAACACAGGAAGTACACAAGGACTCAACCCCAACCGTTAATGATGAAAAACTTGTGCAGGCAGCTGTAAAAATGTGTACAAGACATGGCAAACTTTTTGTGTGATAGAACACAAGTGTGGCCCTCCGGAGTGCGCCCGTTGAAGCAACACTCCACCCTGTCCTTTTCCTCGTAACACTCGCATCACATCTGGTGGACATCTTCATCAACCAGGCTGTTGGGCCTTGAAGTTCGCACGGTTTGTCTTCGTCTTATTCTCAAGAATAAGGTTTCAGGAAGTCTTAGGACGTGTATGTTTATATTTAAGCTGTCCTTAATACACCTCTCGACCAATATCAAACTTTAAAATATTAACTCGTGACAAACTGTCGGCATTCAAAAGACAAATGTTATTACTTCAAAACTTTATCCATTACTCCAGCTTTGCTGTGAAGAATATCACGGTGTAAATTGTTTCCCTGAGTGTGTGTGGTGGCGTCCTGTGGTCATGTGTGGCGAGGGGCTTCAGGTGTGTGTCCCTGTTGATGGTGTGTGTCCCTGTTGTTGATGTGTGTGTGTCCCTGTTGATGATGTGTGTGCCCCTGTTGTTGATGTGTGTGTGTCCCTGTTGATGATGTGTGTGTCCCTGTTGTTGATGTGTGTGTGTCCCTGTTGATGATGTGTGTGTCCCTGTTGTTGATGTGTGTGTGTCCCTGTTGTTGATGTGTGTGCCCCTGTTGTTGATGTGTGTGCCCCTGTTGTTGATGTGTGTGCCCCTGTTGTTGATGTGTGTGCCCCTGTTGTTGATGTGTGTGTCCCTGTTGTTGATGTGTGTGTCCCTGTTGATGGTGTGTGTGTCCCTGTTGTTGGTGTGTGTGTCCCTGTTGATGATGTGTGTGTCCCTGTTGATGGTGTGTGTGTCCCTGTTGTTGATGTGTGTGTCCCTGTTGATGGTGTGTGTGTCCCTGTTGTTGGTGTGTGTGTCCCTGTTGTTGGTGTGTGTGTCCCTGTTGATGGTGTGTGTGTCCCTGTTGTTGGTGTGTGTGTCCCTGTTGTTGATGTGTGTGTCCCTGTTGTTGATGTGTGTGTCCCTGTTGATGGTGTGTGTGTCCCTGTTGTTGGTGTGTGTGTCCCTGTTGTTGGTGTGTGTGTCCCTGTTGTTGGTGTGTGTGTCCCTGTTGTTGGTGTGTGTGCCCCTGTTGTTGATGTGTGTGCCCCTGTTGTTGATGTGTGTGTCCCTGTTGTTGATGTGTGTGTCCCTGTTGATGGTGTGTGTGTCCCTGTTGTTGGTGTGTGTGTCCCTGTTGTTGGTGTGTGTGTCCCTGTTGTTGGTGTGTGTGTCCCTGTTGTTGGTGTGTGTCCCCCTGTTGTTGGTGTGTGTGTCCCTGTTGTTGGTGTGTGTGTCCCTGTTGATGATGTGTGTGTCCCTGTTGATGATGTGTGTGTCCCTGTTGATGATGTGTGTGTCCCTGTTGATGATGTGTGTGTCCCTGTTGTTGATGTGTGTGTCCCTGTTGATGGTGTGTGTGTCCCTGTTGTTGGTGTGTGTGTCCCTGTTGTTGGTGTGTGTGTCCCTGTTGTTGGTGTGTGTGTCCCTGTTGTTGGTGTGTGTCCCCCTGTTGTTGGTGTGTGTGTCCCTGTTGTTGGTGTGTGTGTCCCTGTTGTTGAGGTGTGTGTCCCTGTTGTTGAGGTGTGTGTCCCTGTTGTTGGTGTGTGTGTCCCTGTTGTTGGTGTGTGTGTCCCTGTTGTTGGTGTGTGTGTCCCTGTTGTTGGTGTGTGTGTCCCTGTTGTTGGTGTGTGTGTCCCTGTTGTTGGTGTGTGTGTCCCTGTTGTTGAGGTGTGTGTCCCTGTTGTTGAGGTGTGTGTCCCTGTTGTTGAGGTGTGTGTCCCTGTTGTTGAGGTGTGTGTCCCTGTTGTTGAGGTGTGTGTCCCTGTTGTTGATGTGTGTCCCTGTTGTTGAGGTGTGTGTCCCTGTTGTTGATGTGTGTCCCTGTTGTTGATGTGTGTGTCCCTGTTGTTGATGTGTGTGTGTCCCTGTTGTTGGTGTGTGTGTCCCTGTTGATGATGTGTGTGTCCCTGTTGATGATGTGTGTGTCCCTGTTGTTGATGTGTGTGTGTCCCTGTTGTTGATGTGTGTGTCCCTGTTGTTGATGTGTGTGTGTCCCTGTTGTTGGTGTGTGTGTCCCTGTTGTTGAGGTGTGTGTCCCTGTTGTTGATGTGTGTGTCCCTGTTGTTGATGTGTGTGTGTCCCTGTTGTTGGTGTGTGTGTCCCTGTTGTTGATGTGTGTGTCCCTGTTGTTGATGTGTGTGTCCCTGTTGTTGATGTGTGTGTCCCTGTTGTTGATGTGTGTGTGCCCCTGTTGATGGTGTGTGTGCCCCTGTTGATGGTGTGTGTGTCCCTGTTGTTGATGTGTGTGTGTCCCTGTTGTTGATGTGTGTGTCCCTGTTGTTGGTGTGTGTGTCCCTGTTGTTGATGTGTGTGTCCCTGTTGTTGATGTGTGTGTCCCTGTTGTTGATGTGTGTGTCCCTGTTGTTGATGTGTGTGTGTCCCTGTTGTTGATGTGTGTGTCCCTGTTGTTGGTGTGTGTGTGTCCCTGTTGTTGATGTGTGTGTGTCCCTGTTGTTGATGTGTGTGTCCCTGTTGTTGATGTGTGTGTGTCCCTGTTGTTGATGTGTGTGTCCCTGTTGTTGATGTGTGTGTGTCCCTGTTGTTGATGTGTGTGTCCCTGTTGTTGATGTGTGTGTCCCTGTTGTTGATGTGTGTGTCCCTGTTGTTGATGTGTGTGTGTCCCTGTTGTTGATGTGTGTGTCCCTGTTGTTGATGTGTGTGTGTCCCTGTTGTTGATGTGTGTGTCCCTGTTGTTGATGTGTGTGTCCCTGTTGTTGATGATGACTTTAGGATGATGACTTTAGGAGGATGACTTTAGGAGGATGACTTTAGGAGGATGACTTTAATTTTAGGATTGGTTGTAATTTACACAGGTAAACTTCTTACGTAAAATGCGTACCAAAGGACTTGATCCTTATAGTCCCTTTTGAAGTGACCTGCAGTAGATACCTGGAGTATACCTGGAGTATACCTGTCTACTCCATACATGCAGTATTTTGCACAAGCAACTGTGAGGTTCAGCAAGTAATGCAACCATCCTCTTACTGAATGCACTACATTTTGTTTTTTACACAGTCGACCCCGGCATGAAAATTACAGTGGTTTAGGGAAAATAAAAAAAAACTCAGTATTGCCGGTTTTTGTGTTTAGGGTGGGGAGGGTGGTGTGTGGGGGGGGGGGGCAGGTGGTGTGTGGGGGGGGGGGGGCAGGTGGTGTGTGGGGGGGAGGGGCGCTAAAATGAATAGCGGCTCTGGTGGCTAGCCTAAGTCTTTAGGGTTTTAATTAGGTTAATCCATTGCATTTTTTTTCATAGAGGTGGATCTATAGAACGGAGCGAATAACTGTAGCAAGCCGTATGCAGAGCACCATTGTCACTATCTCACATCTTAAAAGGGACAGAGTTTCTAGCCTACTACCCAGACAACTATCCAGTATTGTGAGAACGTTTTTTTCCTTTTTCGGACCAAACGCTTATAAGTTGAGCCTGGCCTCGGGCGGGGCTTGGGGAGTCGAAGAACTCCCAGAACCCCATCAACCAGGTGGACGTTGTACGGTTGCTAGGAGCAGAACGCGTCCCAGCTGGGAGCCGCAGGGTTGCACGCAGTAGCACACAACACAACACACATCTGTGCTCCGTGTAGGTGTCATCATGTGCGCAGTCATCACTATCATTAAGCAGGCGTCTCTGGATGGTGACACTGTTTATGGAGGGCGTAAATGTGTGCTTCATTTGTCTTTTGTTCCGCTACCACCACAAGATGGTGGTTGAGGGCTGAGCTGTTTATTGGGTGTGGTAAATATTGAGATGTGAGGGAGGCAGGTGTGTGGGCGTGTGTTAGTGAGGGAGGCAGGTGTGTGGGCGTGTGTTAGTGAGGGAGGCAGGTGTGTGGGCGTGAGGGAGGCAGGTGTGTGGGCGTGCGTTAGTGAGGGAGGCAGGTGTGTGGGCGTGTGTTAGTGAGGGAGGCAGGTGTGTGGGCGTGTGTTAGTGAGGGAGGCAGGTGTGTGGGCGTGAGGGAGGCAGGTGTGTGGGCGTGCGTTAGTGAGGGAGGCAGGTGTGTGGGCGTATGTTAGTGAGGGAGGCAGGTGTGTGGGCGTGTGTTAGTGAGGGAACCAGGTGTGTGGGCGTGTGTTAGTGAGGGAGGCAGGTGTGTGGGCGTGTGTTAGTGAGGGAGGCAGGTGTGTGGGCGTGTGTTAGTGAGGGAGGCAGGTGTGTGGGCGTGTGTTAGTGAGGGAGGCAGGTGTGTGGGCGTGTGTTAGTGAGGGAGGCAGGTGTGTGGGCGTGTGTTAGTGAGGGAGGCAGGTGTGTGGGCGTGTGTTAGTGAGGGAGGCAGGTGTGTGGGCGTGTGTTAGTGAGGGAACCAGGTGTGTGGGCGTGTGTTAGTGAGGGAACCAGGTGTGTGGGCGTGTGTTAGTGAGGGAGGCAGGTGTGTGGGCGTGTGTTAGTGAGGGAGGCAGGTGTGTGGGCGTGTGTTAGTGAGGGAGGCAGGTGTGTGGGCGTGTGTTAGTGAGGGAGGCAGGTGTGTGGGCGTGTGTTAGTGAGGGAGGCAGGTGTGTGGGCGTGCGTTAGTGAGGGAACCAGGTGTGTGGGCGTGTGTTAGTGAGGGAACCAGGTGTGTGGGCGTGCGTTAGTGAGGGAGGCAGGTGTGTGGGCGTGTGTTAGTGAGGGAACCAGGTGTGTGGGCGTGTGTTAGTGCCTCCCCCACACACACACACCTGCTCACCATTTCACGTGTCCAGAACTTTCTCTCCAGTTGTGTTACAGTGGTCACTGGTTGTGGCGAACCGTGGCGAGGGTGAACCACAAGGAATTCCATTTAAGAGGTTTAATTAAAGAGTTTCTAATATAAGAATTGTATTGATTAGATTCGTGGCGCGTGGTGACAGGTTCGGATCCCGCCACCATGTGTTGTCTACCCACCACACACCTGACTCGTGACCACTGGTGTCCAGCACGGGGCCTGGGGGGCTACCACACCTGGCTACTGCCCAGGGCTCATCCACACCTGGCTACTGCCCAGGGCTCATCCACACCTGGCTACTGCCCAGGGCTCATCCACACCTGGCTACTGCCCAGGGCTCATCCACACCTGGCTACTGCCCAGGGCTCATCCACACCTGGCTACTGCCCAGGGCTCATCCACACCTGGCTACTGTCCAGGGCTCATCCACACCTGAAACATCACAACTTACTAATAGAGTTAACAGCAAAATTTTTGTCAGATATACCCACACTTGACAAGGATGGCGCCAAAGCAGCGACAAAAACTGTAGGCCGCAGAGTGTTATCTTGTCCTGTTTAGAACAGTCTCGACTTACAATTAGTAGCTGGAGTTGAGATTTGAAAGCCTAACCTAAATATTGTATAAATATTGTGTCTACATGTTGATATATGTGTCTGCTTCATATAAGCAGAAGTCACATTTATATATGTGACTGATGGCTTCAGTTAAGCCATCAGTCACGTGACAGCCCGTCGGCAAGCCTCACAGCGGTCGTGTATTAATATGTATAACAAAACAGTATGTTTCATGCACACATACTTATCTTGTATGGTTGTATACAATGGTCACATTGTTCAATGTCAACCATTGTAGAAGGGTTGTCGTTCCACACGACTCTTACCACTGATTATATTAAGTAGCCAGACTAAATGACTTTATTAAAGTGTGTCAGCTGTGTTGGGCACTTCACAATCTCGGTCACTTTATCAGTAGCAGCAGCAGCAGCAGCAGCAGCAGCAGCAGCAGCAGCAGCAGCAGCAGCAGCAGCAGCAACAGCAGCAGCAACAGCAGCAGCAACAGCAACAGCAGCAGCAGCAGCAGCAGCAGCGGCAGCAGCAACAGCAGCAGCGGCAGCAGCAGCAGCAGCAGCAGCAGCAGAGGTGGTCATATTGATGTTGGTCAACAACCTCACAAACTTTGACCTTCATCAGAATCATAAGGGTTACTGGTAACACCTTTTACAGATAATTACAATTCCGGCTGTACTGAACAGGTGTACAACAGGTGTCGGTCACAGGTACACTGTGACATACACTGCAGCATTGCAACACACAGGTGCCAGACTATCGCGCCTCATCACTGAACACATTAGTGCTCTGTCACAACTACACTGTATAAGCGTCTCTCCGTTAATATTTACTCTGAATAATGTGTTTACATATGTGTTTACATATGTTGAGGAGACATTACATGTGTGGCTTCAGCAGGCTTGGGGCTAACGGCTCCCACCACTGTCTTTGCTGCCACCCTCGGGTAGGCCTACCCGAATAAAGGATACCTGATCAACCAGGCTGTGACTCATACGTCAGGCTGCGAGCAGCCGCGTCTAACAGCCTGGTTGATCAGTCCAGCAACCAGGAGGCCTGGTCGACGACCGGGCCGCGGGGACACTAAGCCCCGGAAGCACCTCAAGGTAGGCCTGCACAGGACAGGTAGGCCTGCACAGGACAGGTAGGCCAGTTTCTATAGGCCTACGGTTTTGAGGGAGCCTACGTGGAAAAAAATGGCTTGTCATTACCTTTGTGTAAATCAATCTAGTTGCTTTTCTTGTTACTGGTAGTTAAATACATCGTCTACACTACACTTACCCAGACATAAATTATACATATGATTACAAAATTGTTGATTACAAGAATGCTAAATGAACAGTTTGATATGGGGCGAACATTTCCCATCTGTCAGGTATGGAGGGGGGGGGGGGAGGGGTGTAGCAGCCTCCAACAGTGCCAACAGTGTCAGTGAGACTCGTCTACACTCCCCAGGTATGCTGGTAATATACTTAATACACTGTCATTAATACACAGTATTATACAGTACATACTTAAATGTCCCCTCCCCCTTAATAAACGTGATCTGATTTTAACTTTGCTCATTTCTATTCTTACTCCTTTTCTTATCTTTGTCTTATTCTTGCCTTCTAAGCTATCTCTTACTCTCATCCTATCTTAACTTTTATCTGATACTAACCTTTTTCTATTACCCGCTCCTCGTGTCTCTCTCTCTCTCTCTCTCTCTCTTATCCGCTCCTCGCCTCTCGTCTCTCTCTCTCTCTCTCTTACCTTGTGTATTTGTGTCTTCCTCTCTCTCACACACGACTTGCTAATGGTCCAGGAGTATTGTACTGGATGAAGGAACGTCGTCGTTTCCTCATTTTGTGCCGAGGTTTTGTCATCATGCAGGTAATGTTATACTGCATGACACCACAGGTTCTTCTCTGTATAAGTCAGTATTGTGTGTGTTTACAGCTGTAACCTGTGTTGTTAAACACTTGGGTGTCTCGGTGATGCCTTGTGAGCGTCAGTGTATGTATATAGTCTCCGCGGACCACACCAAAACAGGTATGAAATTTGCAACGGTGGGCAACAGATGACAGAAGTCATATATCGACTTTTCCGGTGGGCAACAGATAGACAACAGTCATATATCGACAAGGTCTTCCGGTGGACAACAGAAAAATGTTATTATGTTTTCGGTGACGATCTATTTAAATTAATTTGAGATGAGAAAATAATAACTTATACCGAGTACAGGATACAACACTGTCAGGTCTCCTTATAGACCGGAGTGACAAATTCGAGGATCTTTGAATAATAGTGACACAAGACCTGCCGTTTAAACGGGACACGCCAAACATTGCAACAAGCAGGATAGTGCAGACGAGGAGTCACAATAACGTGGCTGAAATATGTTGACCAGACCACACACTAGAAGGTGAAAGGACGACAACGTTTCGGTCCGTCCTGGACCATTCTCAAGTCGATTGTGAATGGTCCAGGACGGACCGAAACGTCGTCGTTCCTTCACTTTCTAACGTGTGGTTTGGTCAACAAGCAAGATAGTGATAGTGGATAATGAGAACACTGAAGCAAGGAATACCACACCAGTAATGGAACTCATCAAAACACTGGTCCTATCTCGTATGGAATAGTTCAGTCTTCAAATGCCCTACGAAGACTGGTGAGATATTAGAGCTTGAAAACATATAGAGATCCTTAACTGCCCCCATAGAATCAGCGAAAGACATCTGGGATGCCTTGAAAGCACTCAAGTTTTACTCTCTTTAAAGGAGACAAGAAAGAGACCATAATATATGCATGGAAAATACTGGAAAATCAGGTTCATAACCTATACACACTGTTAATTCATCATCTTGAAGTAAGATATATGGAAGGAAGGATACAATAAATCAATGACAAATCGAGGTGTAAGACACGATGAGAAGACACTGTAAACATCATAGCTTCGTCTACGATCTCCTTTCCAAAAATATATGAGGGATATGGGACAGTGGAAACTTTCAAGAGAGATCTGGACGAGTTTTGTTGGATCTGCCGAATTATCCTGGCTGTGATGGCTGTGACCAGACCTTTATTATTATTAACATCTTTATTGACAAAATTAATTACAATTTTGCCTAATCTGAGGATTTTGATAGTCTTATTAAAGTGAGGATAATGCTGGTATTCACTGTCACGCAGGACAGAGGGTCATACATAAGACAATAGGTCTAAACTGTAGGCTGAAGCATATATATATCATGGTTACAATCAATGTTTTAATGGGCTACAGGGACAAAGAGCTTCACAAACCAGGCGATCGCTAAGGAAGGCTGACCCGGGCCAGGCCGCGGTACGAGAATATATCTATGGAAATCGACTTGAGGTAATGTGTGTGTGCAGCAGGCGGGGAGGTGTTGCAAGGGGGGCTTGTGTTCCTGCAGGAATCACTGTTGCAATTCTCGTTTTGTAGTTCGCCATTGTTGACTGTTATTTGGCTATGTTGCACATCTATAGGCAGGCGATGAGTCACAATAACGTGGCTAAAGTATGTTGACCAGACCACACACTAGAAGGTGAAGGGACGACGACGTTTCGGTCCGTCCTGGACCATTCTGAAGTCGATTGTGATGAGTCACAATCATTCTCAAGTCAATCACAATCGACTTGAGAATGGTCCAGGACGGACCGAAACGTCGTCGTCCCTTCACCTTCTAGTGTGTGGTCTGGTCAACTTGCACATCTATAGTTTCTCGACGTGTTCGCTCTAGCAACTTTGTCAGCAATTCGATTTACACAGCCCCGCTCCTGTGCCAGGTAAGTCCACTACGGGCTCACCATAACCCGTGCTACTTGCAACTTTTTGTTCGCAGTTGCTGAATCTAAAACAACAGACTAGCAACCCACTTAATTATGACTTCTCTCTTCCCTGTTGCCGAATATTTTTGAGGAGGACTGTTGTGGTTAAATTAACACTTGATGTTACTAAGTGTTAATAGTTTCATTGTGATTAACATGTACATGTTTAAGAGGGTGACGTTTGTTGGTAAACATTTGAGTTTAGAGTGTGAAGGTATTGTTAATCTTGTCTAGTGAAACGTGTGTGTGTAGAAAGCTGCCGCCGCCGCATGTGTGGTGTTGATCTAGAGAGCCACAGTGTTGTTAATATGTAGCTGTGTTGAGGGGTATGTTGAGGGCCACAGCGGCCAGGGGTGCTGCTATGGGCCACAGCGACCAGGGGTGCTGCTATGGGCCACAGCGGCCAGGGGTGCTGCTATGGGCCACAGCGACCAGGGGTGCTGCTATGGGCCACAGCGACCAGGGGTGCTGCTGTGAGGTGGTGATGCAGCTCCTGCCCTCATCTTGTAGGTGTGGCTGCAGGTGTGTGGCGGGAGTCACCCACGGTGGTGGTGACGACGTAATCTGGTGCAGGGGAAGAAGATCCTTCAGTCAAGATATTGTGCTTCCGGCTTCACGTGTGTAAACAGATATCTGCGAGCCTCTATGGCATCTGCATCCGGTTTTGTTTTTGAATATTTTGATTGGAAGATGCTAGTTTGGGCTTATAGTCGAAAGTAGAAGTGTGGCGGTGAACCACGCCAGCAGTAGCGGGGCCACACGGCTAGAAAGCGTAGCGACAGAGCACCTTCTGAGATTTCTCGCAAGCAAACTGAAATGCTCCACCAAATTTCTCCTTCCTCTCTCTCAACCTTGTTGAGTATAATGGACTTGAGGGACGGGCCAAGCCACCTCACCGTAACTGACAGTGATGGATGAACATGGATCAGGATGTGTTTTATAAGCCACTAAGTCCATAGGAGGTGAAAATGGCCAGGTTGACGTGATTTTTTTAATTCATATTCCCTGGCGCCAGTGCCTTACACCCGTTGGGATGGAGATTGGTGTCTTTCTCGTCTGGCAAGATATTTATGACACAGCTGGAGTCTTAAACAAGCTCTAACCAATCTTAGTAATTTAAGCTGTACGTGGCGGGTAGCAAAGTTGGGACACGCTCTCGGCACGCTTAGTTCATTCTGCCTCGTCACTCTCTCACATTCACCGAGCTCTCTCACTGTTAACTGTTCCCTCATGCCAAAGTGTTTAACATCAACTCATGTGATAATTGTGAGTTGATGTTAAGTGATGATTAGCACCATGGGGCGGTAAATAGTCTTATTTCCTCACCGGGAGCCAGCTGCCCACCACCTCCACCCTGCCAGGAGCCAGCTGCCCACCACCACCCTGCCAGGAGCCAGCTGCCCACCACCTCCACCCTGCCAGGAGCCAGCTGCCCACCACCTCCACCCTGCCAGGAGCCAGCTGCCCACCACCACCCTGCCAGGAGCCAGCTGCCCACCACCACCCTGCCAGGAGCCAGCTGCCCACCACCACCCTGCCAGGAGCCAGCTGCCCACCACCACCCTGCCAGGAGCCAGCTGCCCACCACCACCCTGCCAGGAGCCAGCTGCCCACCACCACCCTGCCAGGAGCCAGCTGCCCACCACCACCCTGCCAGGAGCCAGCTGCCCACCACCACCCTGCCAGGAGCCAGCTGCCCACCACCACCCTGCCAGGAGCCAGCTGCCCACCACCACCCTGCCAGGAGCCAGCTGCCCACCACCACCCTGCCAGGAGCCAGCTGCCCACCACCCTGCCAGGAGCCAGCTGCCCACCACCCTGCCAGGAGCCAGCTGCCCACCACCACCACCCTGCCAGGAGCCAGCTGCCCACCACCACCCTGCCAGGAGCCAACTGCCCACCACCACCCTGCCAGGAGCCAGCTGCCCACCACCTCCACCCTGCCAGGAGCCAGCTGCCCACCACCTCCACCCTGCCAGGAGCCAGCTGCCCACCACCTCCACCCTGCCAGGAGCCAGCTGCCCACCACCTCCACCCTGCCAGGAGCCAACTGCCCACCACCTCCACCCTGCCAGGAGCCAACTGCCCACCACCTCCACCCTGCCAGGAACCAGCTGCCCACCACCTCCACCCTGCCAGGAGCCAGCTGCCCACCACCACCACCCTGCCAGGAGCCAGCTGCCCACCACCTCCACCCTGCCAGGAGCCAGCTGCCCACCACCACTCTGCCAGGAGCCAACTGCCCACCACCTCCACCCTGCCAGGAGCCAGCTGCCCACCACCTCCACCCTGCCAGGAGCCAGCTGCCCACCACCTCCACCCTGCCAGGAGCCAGCTGCCCACCACCACCCTGCCAGGAGCCAGCTGCCCACCACCACCCTGCCAGGAGCCAACTGCCCACCACCACCACCCTGCCAGGAGCCAGCTGCCCACCACCTCCACCCTGCCAGGAGCCAGCTGCCCACCACCACCACCCTGCCAGGAACCAGCTGCCCACCACCTCCACCCTGCCAGGAGCCAGCTGCCCACCACCTCCACCCTGCCAGGAGCCAGCTGCCCACCACCTCCACCCTGCCAGGAGCCAGCTGCCCACCACCTCCACCCTGCCAGGAACCAGCTGCCCACCACCTCCACCCTGCCAGGAACCAGCTGCCCACCACCACCACCCTGCCAGGAGCCAGCTGCCCACCACCACCACCCTGCCAGGAGCCAGCTGCCCACCACCACCACCCTGCCAGGAGCCAACTGCCCACCACCACCCTGCCAGGAGCCAGCTGCCCACCACCTCCACCCTGCCAGGAGCCAGCTGCCCACCACCTCCACCCTGCCAGGAGCCAGCTGCCCACCACCACCACCCTGCCAGGAGCCAGCTGCCCACCACCACCACCCTGCCAGGAGCCAGCTGCGCACCACCTCCACCCTGCCAGGAGCCAGCTGCCCACCACCACCACCCTGCCAGGAGCCAACTGCCCACCACCACCCTGCCAGGAGCCAGCTGCCCACCACCTCCACCCTGCCAGGAGCCAGCTGCCCACCACCACCACCCTGCCAGGAGCCAGCAGCCCACCACCTCCACCCTGCCAGGAGCCAGCAGCCCACCACCTCCACCCTGCCAGGAGCCAGCTGCCCACCACCACCACCCTGCCAGGAGCCAGCTGCGCACCACCTCCACCCTGCCAGGAGCCAGCTGCCCACCACCACCCTGCCAGGAGCCAGCTGCCCACCACCACCCTGCCAGGAGCCAGCTGCCCACCACCACCCTGCCAGGAGCCAGCTGCCCACCACCACCCTGCCAGGAGCCAGCTGCCCACCACCACCCTGCCAGGAGCCAGCTGCCCACCACCACCCTGCCAGGAGCCAGCTGCCCACCACCACCCTGCCAGGAGCCAGCTGCCCACCACCACCCTGCCAGGAGCCAGCTGCCCACCACCACCCTGCCAGGAGCCAGCTGCCCACCACCACCCTGCCAGGAGCCAGCTGCCCACCACCACCCTGCCAGGAGCCAGCTGCCCACCACCACCCTGCCAGGAGCCAGTTGCCCACCACCACCCTGCCAGGAGCCAGCTGCCCACCACCACCCTGCCAGGAGCCAGCTGCCCACCACCACCCTGCCAGGAGCCAGTTGCCCACCACCACCCTGCCAGGAGCCAGCTGCCCACCACCACCCTGCCAGGAGCCAGCTGCCCACCACCACCCTGCCAGGAGCCAGTTGCCCACCACCACCCTGCCAGGAGCCAGCTGCCCACCACCACCCTGCCAGGAGCCAGCTGCCCACCACCACCCTGCCAGGAGCCAGTTGCCCACCACCACCCTGCCAGGAGCCAGCTGTCTGCTCACACGTTTCTGCACGGGATTTTCTCTTGATCGTGACTACTAGCAAGAGTTAGTTCCCTGCAGCCGTAATCTACCTCCAGCGTGTTGCTGCAGGCCTCCCACACCCTACACCCCTCACCTTCCTACACCCCGCACCTTCCTACACCCCGCACCTTCCTACACCCCACACCTTCCTACACCCCACACCTTCCTACACCCCGCACCTTCCTACACCCCGCACCTTCCTACACCCCACACCTTCCTACACCCCGCACCTTCCTACACCCCGCACCTTCCTACACCCCACACCTTCCTACACCCCGCACCTTCCTACACCCCGCACCTTCCTACACCCCGCACCTTCCTACACCCCGCACCTTCCTACACCCCGCACCTTCCTACACCCCGCACCTTCCTACACCCCACACCTTCCTACACCCCGCACCTTCCTACACCCCGCACCTTCCTACACCCCGCACCTTCCTACACCCCGCACCTTCCTACACCCCACACCTTCCTACACCCCGCACCTTCCTACACCCCGCACCTTCCTACACCCCGCACCTTCCTACACCCCCGCACCTTCCTACACCCCACACCTTCCTACACCCCACACCTTCCTACACCCCACACCTTCCTACACCCCACACCTTCCTACACCCCGCACCTTCCTACACCCCGCACCTTCCTACACCCCGCACCTTCCTACACCCCGCACCTTCCTACACCCCGCACCTTCCTACACCCCGCACCTTCCTACACCCCGCACCTTCCTACACCCCGCACCTTCCTACACCCCGCACCTTCCTACACCCCACACCTTCCTACACCCCGCACCTTCCTACACCCCGCACCTTCCTACACCCCACACCTTCCTACACCCCACACCTTCCTACACCCCACACCTGCACCAAAGTTTACCATCACTAATGACCACCGTGTGTGGTGTTCCTTACCTTCATGGGCCGCAGGAACGTAAAGCTATAGTACTTACAAGTGAGTGAACGTGAGCACACGCGCGTGTAGACCCACGAGGCTCGCCACAGTGCTCCCAGCTACGTCTTGTACCGTTGTAAGCTGACTTTACGTACCAAGTGTGTGTTGAGAGGCGTTCACCGCCCCAGTAGTGGACCTCTCATAGTTTATAACATGTTTACACACACAGTTACTGACACTCGCAGGCCACACCGTGCATTCACGTCTTAATATACGACACTTTTTTTTTTAGCGTGAGAGTAGTGGGAAAATGGAATGCACTTCAGGAACAGGTTGTGGAAGCAAATACTATTCATACTTTTAAAACCAGGTATGATAGGGAAATGGGACAGGAGTCATTGCTGTAAACAACCGATGCTCGAAAGGCGGGATTCAAGAGTCAATGCTCGATCCTGCAGACACAACTAGGTGAGTACAGAAGCTTCCGCGAGCCAGGAATGATTAGCATATAAAACAGAGCCGACCAAGTTGGTCCACAGCTACAAGGAGAGAGCAATAGTAAATCTGCAGGTGGGAAAGCTTGGGGGTTGGTGGAGTACTCGTACACCGAGAATGATGAGGATGTATATAAGGACTTTGACAGGATATTTCAGGAGGTCATCACAATAGTGCAAGGTTAGTTTCTGAGTGAGATGGTGTCGCCCCAAACAGCACCGCAGGAGGCTTGAGATTATGGAAGCTAGAGGAACATACAAGAGCAGAACACGACTAGGGCTCACGGGAGACATCTCCCGTCACGCAGGGTGCAGTCGCACCTCCACAGATCTCCAGTATCAGCTCTTGATACTGGTAATGGCTCAAAAGGGCCACCACTTACGGGCTATTCATGCCCGTGCCACCTTTTAGGTGGCTTAATCTTCATCAATCAATCGACTAGGGCTCAGAGATCAAACACGCTCTTATTGTCAATGCTAACGAGAACTTTCCGGAAAAAAATCGCTGTACCAACGCTGTACACTGTAATCCAGCAACCAGGAGGCCTAGTCGACGACCGGGCCGCGGGGACACTAAGCCCCGGAAGCACCTCAAGGTAACCTCAAGGTAAGGTAAGGTACCTAGCCACGTTCGGCTTATGTAAATGTGTAAGCTGTGTCCATACATATAATTTATTTACAGGGCTGAGCTTGAAGAGTCTGCGTATATACATTGTGCAAGTGTTGATTATTCCCATATTCCTGTGACTTAAGGGTTCCACTTCTCCCCAAATTTTGTAGAATTGCCAGAGGTATTGTTTCCCCAAGTGTCAATTGACCTGTAGTTACTTGCTGTTCAGTTATGAACCAGTTACCGTTCTTCCTTCCAGTCTGTGCGTTTTTTGTGTACAATTTTCATTTACCGTGATGCTAAATTTTCACGTGTTCAGATTAGTGTAAATAAATTTATGGTTAACTTAGCATTATAATTTTACATGAAGCTTGATCTATCCTCCATGCTTTGTTTGGTCTCGTTAGCTATAGTGACAAAGTTTATATCGAATCATCCAGCGAGTAAATCCCTCCCGTAGCTGGCTTCGGGTGTCAGAACTTGCTACATGTAAACAGTAGTAATATGCAGGCGATGAGTCACAATAACGTGGCTAAAGTATGTTGACCAGACCACACACTAGAAGGTGAAGGGACGACGACGTTTCGGTCCGTCCTGGACCATTCTCAAGTCGATTGTGAATGGTCCAGGACGGACCGAAACGTCGTCGTCCCCTTCACCTTCTAGTGTGTGGTCTGGTCAATAAACATTAGTAATCCTGTTACAAGACATTGTCTTCGGGCTGGATCTTGCGTAAAGATGTTCAGGGCTCCGTGCTTGTGGTTGGGTAGTACCGAGACGTCTGGTAAGATGGATGGTACTAGAAGTGGTCCTACTCCAGCAACTACCATATCTAGGTCGACCTCAGCCAGGTCGACCTCAACCCCAGGTCGACCTCAACCCAGGTCGACCTCAACCCAGGTCGACCTCAGCCAGGTCGACCTCACCCCAGGTCGACCTCAACCCCAGGTCGACCTCAACCCCAGGTCGACCTCAACCCCAGGTCGACCTCAACCCCAGGTCGACCTCAACCCCAGGTCGACCTCAACCCCAGGTCGACCTCAACCCCAGGTCGACCTCAACCCCAGGTCGACCTCAACCCCAGGTCGACCTCAACCCCAGGTCGACCTCAACCCCAGGTCGACCTGAACCCCAGGTCGACCTGAACCCCAGGTCGACCTGAACCCCAGGTCGACCTCAACCCCAGGTCGACCTCAACCCAGGTCGACCTCAACCCAGGTCGACCTCAGCCAGGTCGACCTCAACCCCAGGTCGACCTCAACCCCAGGTCGACCTCAACCCCAGGTCGACCTCAACCCCAGGTCGACCTCAACCCCAGGTCGACCTCAACCCAGGTCGACCTCAGCCCAGGTCGACCTCAGCCAGATTGTGATAGTGTGTTGTGTGTACCTCTGATGTGTGACGCATTGTTCTGTCTGCTCAAATAAGATGCTCACTGTTAAAATAAGTCGGTTGCATCATTCTGGCTTGAACTGGCTTGGGAGTCAGTACAACAAGGCCGCTGATAGCAGAGTGCCAGTTGTGGGGTCTGCGGCACAAGTGAACAGCTGGGAACATTATTAAGTGTGAGGGGGGAGGGGATCGGTGGTGGGGGTCGAGGGGTCGGTGGTGGGGGTCGGGGTCGGTGGTTGGGTGAGAAGGGGGTGTTTACATTAGGCGAAGTGAGAAATATATATTATACACACAATAACAATGATGGTGTGTATACATATAGTATTATTAGCTCATAAGCATCACACCAACATTCATCTCAAGAGCGTTCATCAGGTGATGAGTCGTAAACCGTAGAGGTGAGATGGTTACCTTGGAGGCTGTGGGCACACCTGTGGTGGGGGGGGGGGGGGGGTCAAGCCTTCCTCTGGGACAAACTACTTCTGTAGCAAGCTTGACCAACCTTCACTAAGTAAGCTTTCCAACGATCTTGACGAGCCACATAGGCACGCAGGCCTGCTTGTCCCAGACCCGCTGCTTGTCCCACCAGACCCGCTGCTTGTCCCACCAGACCCGCTGCTTGTACTCCCACACCAAGCCCTCTCGCTGCAAGAAAAGGAGTTTTCCTTCGCCCAGGTGTCATTCCTGAAGTGTGTAATTTCAAGTGCAGTTGGACGTGTTTTAGCGACCGCCGTTTTTCTTCATGGTTGGTATTACAACACGCGAACAGTTGCCGGGTCAATATGTTCACTGTTATTGGACTGACGCCAGAGTTGGTGTGGGGGGGCAGGGCTGACGGGGGAGGCTGGGAAGGAAGGACTTGGGTTATGGGGGGTGTTTTAACCAGTGCTCTCCACAGACACAGACACAACCTTCCGTCTACCACGCGCGTATCTGGTTTGACCTTTGCCTTATCAAGTGTGTAATGACATGTGCATAAGGCTGTAGCTTCATTTACTCTGTATATCCGCTTGTCTCGGTGCATTAATTGTTTTTTAATTTTGCCCCGAGGGGCGAGTTTATTGGGCAGCGGGACTCATCCTGTGAGTGGACACACCGCCATAGTGACAGTATTGGGCAGCGTCACTCATCCTGTGAGTGGACACACCGCCATAGTGACAGTATTGGGCAGCGTCACTCATCCTGTGAGTGGACACACCGCCATAGTGACAGTATTGGGCAGCGTCACTCATCCTGTGAGTGGACACACCGCCATAGTGACAGTATTGGGCAGCGTCACTCATCCTGTGAGTGGACACACCGCCATAGTGACAGTATTGGGCAGCGTCACTCATCCTGTGAGTGGACACACCGCCATAGTGACAGTATTGGGCAGCGTCACTCATCCTGTGAGTGGACACACCGCCATAGTGACAGTATTGGGCAGCGTCACTCATCCTGTGAGTGGACACACCGCCATAGTGACAGTATTGGGCAGCGTCACTCATCCTGTGAGTGGACACACCGCCATAGTGACAGTATTGGGCAGCGTCACTCATCCTGTGAGTGGACACACCGCCATAGTAACAGTATTGGGCAGCGTCACTCATCCTGAGAGTGGACACACCGCCATAGTGACAGTATTGGGCAGCGTCACTCATCCTGGGAGTCACTAATGTCTTTGTGGCTCATTTGGGTACTCAGCTTCCATCTGTGTCCCTGTTAGAGTACCACCCGTGTTAAGTAGTCTGTCTTTGTGTACTCTATCAATTCCCCTGAGAACTTTGTATGCAGAAATCATGTCTCGCCAATCTCTTCCGCCTTCCAGTGACGCAAAGTTTAATTCTTGTACCGCTTTCCTGGTAATTCACTCCTCTTACTTCTGGGACCAGTGGCATGGCATCTCTCTAAACTTTTTCCAATTTCCTCTTGTGATTAAACTAGATATGCAGGTACAGTCCACGACTCCACGCCGGGGCCGCATACTTCAGGATTGACCTGACATACAGGATGCACAATGGCCCCAATGATTCCTTGCACAGGTGTCAAGAGGCAGATATTTTTTTGTGGGGGGCACTTGGACCATCTCCGCCCAGCTGGTGACATGAGTCATGGCCAGGGGGAGGGGGTTGGTGGGGGTTGGGGTTGGGGGGTAGTGTGGACAACATTACCACAGATGCAACCAGCGGTGCCTGCCAAAACTAACCCCAACCATGGACCCCCTTCCCCCCTCTGTCCCCATTTCCCCCCCTCCCTATCACCCCTTTTGTGCTGATAATGGAACCTCTCTTCCCCCCCCCTCTCGTCTCCTGGGTTATCTTGTGCCTGACTATCTGGAACAAGTTATCTTATCCTTGCCCCCCCCCCACCTGGGGGACGCTATCTTGCCCAGGTAATCTATTTCCTCCCGCCCTTCTGTCTCCATCTTGTTGCTTCACTGCTCTTGCCAGACCTTTCCCTTCCCTTCCTCTGCCCCAGCCCGTGACACTGCCCCAGCCCGTGACACTGCCCCAGCCCGTGACACTGCCCCAGCCCGTGACCCCTCACTGCCCCAGCCCGTGACACTGCCCCAGCCCGTGACCCCTCACTGCCCCAGCCCGTGACACTGCCCCAGCCCGTGACACTGCCCCAGCCCGTGACACTGCCCCAGCCCGTGACCCCTCACTGCCCCAGCCCGTGACACTGCCCCAGCCCGTGACCCCTCACTGCCCCAGCCCGTGACACTGCCCCAGCCCGTGACACTGCCCCAGCCCGTGACACTGTCCCAGCCCGTGACCCCTCACTGCCCCAGCCCGTGACACTGTCCCAGCCCGTGACCCCTCACTGCCCCAGCCCGTGACACTGTCCCAGCCCGTGACCCCTCACTGCCCCTTTCACTAGCGCACGGAATATGTCTTCACATCACACAAGTCGTGCCGTCAAGGACACACCCATTAGGATTAAGGCGAGTCTGACCTGTCACGTTTCTGATTAAAAGTCTCCATGATCACCAGTAACTACACTGCGACACACGCGACAAGTCACCAGTAGGAGTACTAACACCTACCTTGAGGTTACCTTACTTTACCTTGAGGTGCTTCCGGGGCTTAGCGTCTCCGCGGCCCGGTCGTCGACCAGGCCTCCTGGTTGCTGGACTGATCAACCTAGACTATATACTCTTTTGTGTGGGCCTCCAGGAGCGTGATACAGGTCGCTCTACAGGCTGTTGGCCTGAGCCCCTCGCCAGTCATAGCTCGGGAATCTATAGAGTAGTCTGCTACTGGTTGAGAGGCGGGGCCCAGGAGCCATAGCCACCTGCACAAGCAGGTGAGTACATGGGTCACTTCTCCTGGCTGTGGTAGCACCACTATACAGCCTGTGGGGGGGGGGGATTGTTGGTACAAGCCGAAAGTATCTGTCTGTCTAAGGTTGGAGACCAGGCGCTTGAGGCTAGCCTCGCCTAACGTTGCAGGGGGAATGGTCTGGGATAGGGGACGGACATAGGCTGGTCGGAGTTGGTCCTATTGACCAGTAATATTAACAGGTAGGGTAGTGGTAAGTGCCAAAACTAGTTGTAAGTTACCTGGTGGGTACCACAGGTGGTGGGGGGGGGGGTGTTGCAGGTGGTGGTGGGTGCCACAGGTGGTGGTGGGTGCCACAGGTAGTAGTGGTGGGGGTGGTAGTGGTGGTGGTTGACTCACGGGAACACCCGGCCCAGCTGCCCATCCCACACTCTTCCCCAAATACCTCGCCTCAATATTTGTGTCGCTTGTGCAAGTCTTTAATCCTTCTCACAAACTTCAAATGCCTGGATATATCACGAGCTTCACACACCTGGATATGACACACAACCTTCACACACCTGGATATGACACACAACCTTGACACACCTGACAACACACACACAACCTTGACACACCTGGATACAACATTGAGAAACAATGGCGGCTGGGCAGGTGTGTGAAGAACATTCAGCTCATAATTGATCATTATTGTGTTTGTCTGGTGACGTTCTCCAGTTATTTTCACTCCATTTATATCATCTTAACTATTTCATTGTGCGCCTTCGTGCGTGCGTGAATTTGTTAATGATCGAGTATGCGCGTGTGTGAATGTGCTTGCGTGAGTGAGGGCTTGTTTGTGTGCGTGCTTGTGTGTGTATGTGAGTGCGGGTGTGTGTGTGTGAGTACACGAAGTGTAAAATATTGGAAGGGTAGCATATTTTCACATTACCTATTATAGGATAGAATAGGTTAGACATAAGTGCTGGCTAGTATAATAGGAACGGGGCCAATAGGTCCCCTACAGCTTCCTCCCTGTTGTATGTCCTCATGCTCCCTTAGTGTGGGCGGCCGCTTGCCCTAGCCTGTACACTAGGGCCCTACACACACTTTACACCTACAATTTACTGCTACTGGATAGATAATGGATAGATACTGGATAGATACTGCTGGATAGATACTGGATAGATACTGCTGGATAGATAGACTGGATAGATACTGCTACCTAGATAAAAATACAGGATCGGTAGCTGTGTACTCCCAGACACGAGTCTTAGACCACTAGTAATAATAGTTACAGTAGCTGCCATACAGTAGTGGTGTCGGGGCTCTGTCTCTACCACGTCCCATTAACTAAAAGAATTAAAATGGTGCAGTAGCATCAACCGGGCTTAAATATATACGTTAAACTGCGATCAGCTGCGTCTAAGAGCCTGGTTGAGCAGACTATTCGCCAGTAAGCCTGGACAGAGACCGGGCAACGGGGCATTGATCCCCGGAACTAACTTTTGGTAAGGTAACCTCAAGGTAACGCAACCTTAATTGAGGCAACGTGATGGTGGTAAGGTCACCTGTACTTCTGATGCAGCCAGAGACACCAGGTCTGGTCGGCCACGACTGGCTGTTGGCGTGGCTGCTGGCTGTTGGCGTGGCTGGTGGCTGTTGGCGTGGCTGCTGGCTGTTGATGTGGCTGGGATGGCTGCCTGGGTGAGAGGGGGGGGGGGGTGATGGGTGAGAGGGTGACTGGTGGATGAAGAGCGGGTTAAGTGATGGTTGTGGAGGTGCATGACAGAGCACGCTCTCCACCGCTGGAATTGATGACCGCTGTATGCACGCCTGGTGAGGTGGATGGCTGGAGGGGTCGTGGGTGGATGAAGTAGTGGTGGGGTCGTGGGACGGGGTGGGGTCGTGGGTATTGGCGGAGGGAAGTGTGTGTGTGATGGCTGACCAGGTGCTAGGCGTTCCTTCAGGGTGACGACGTCGCCGCTGTTGTTGGCCTTAAAGTTTGTCGTTTGATTGTCTTAGAGATGACGCGGTGCAGATTATATTCTTCCTGGGCGCCGGCCTCACCTCGACCTCAATCTCCTTCCTCGTGGGCGGGGATGTGCGCCAGCCGGACCTCCGAGACTCAAAACTCTTTAAGGTCCAGGCGTGTTGAACACGTCCCCGTCTGCCCTTCCCTTCCGCTCTTGGTGTCGTCCAACGGCAGACACAAGCCATCCAAACACTTCATAACTCCAGCCATAGTGTTACATGACGTTAAAAACTTTGTATCTACGTTGTGTTGCTGGGATGCTGCTGGTAACTAACTCTTGCAACACTTTATCGCGAGTGTTGGAGATTATTCCGGGTTGTTTCCGTTGTGTTGCGTCCTTCGGTTAGGGAAGCGGCCTAACGCTTACCTATCCGTGACTGAAGGATCGTGGGGTTTAGCTCTTTATGTCCCGCCTTCGTCTTGTTGTACCTGCTGCGTTATACAATACTATTCTCACGTTCAAATTCTTGGTTGAATCTTGCCATTAAGTTGTGGACGGAGGTGGCTTCCACAACTCCTTCTCTCGGTACAGTAAGTTACTGGCCGCCCGTACACGGTAAAAGTTTCCTTACATTTCTTCTTCGCCTCGTTTGTGTTTCCAGCTTCCCCTCGAGTCGTCTTGTCCTACTTTCTCGAAATTTATAAAGGCTGTTCTCCCCGCCCCCCTCTCCATGTCTATTCCCTTCAGTATCTTGTACGTTGTGATCATATCTCCTCTGTTTCTTCTGTCCTTCAGGGTTGAGAGTTCTGGGTCTTTCAACCTATCCTCGAAGGTTAACCCTCATAGCTCTGACCTAAACTAGTTGCAAACGTCTGCACTTTTTTCATTTTTAGTTTTAAGCTTCACACTGTACGGACTCCAGGCCGGTGCTGCATATCCCAGTATTGGTCTAGTAAAAGCTGAGTGAGCGCCTGGAAAGCGCCCTTCCTCATTTTGGTTTCTAATCGACTTGTAAATTCTCGGCAGCGTCCCATATGGTGGCGATGTGACCCTGTACACCTGTGGTGTTAATGTTATCTTGAGGTTATCTTGAGATGACTTCGGGGCTTTAGTGTCCCCGCGGCCCGGTCCTCAACCAGGCCTCCACCCCCAGGAAGCAGCCCGTGACAGCTGGCTAACACCCAGGTACCTATTTTACTGCTAGGTAACAGGGGCATAGGGTGAAAGAAACTCTGCCCATTGTTTCTCGCCGGCGCCTGGGATCGAACCCAGGATCACAAGTCCAGCGTGCTGTCCGCTCGGCCGACCGGCTCCCTTGGAATTATATCCGCTCCCAAATCTTATTCTCTGACCGATTCCCGCAGCTGTCATTCATTGATGTTGTTGTTGTTTAAGATTCGCTACCTGGAACAAAAAGTTCAAAGTAGCACGGGCTATGGTGAGCCCGTACACACACATCCATTGATGGTGTAGACACCATTTGGTGTTCACTCCTTCCCTATCTTCTTTACCTTGCACTTACTGGTGCTCACGCTATGGTGCTCATCTATCCTTTTCTTACCTCATTCAAGAATATTTTTTTCTACTTAAACGGATCTGGTAATGAATTCTCAAACGTATTTTCTGGGCAGTTGTGTGGGTGTTGTCGGCCAGTAGGTGCCATTGTTGTGCCTGCGGAGGGGGTGGGGGGTGAAGGGAAGTATCAGGGGGAAAGCGCCAAGGCTCTTCAACCTCCTCCCACCAAATAAAAGAAAATTTGCTGGAACAAAAGAGGACAATTAGCTAAGTTCCTGCACAAAGTTCGAACTTGCTTGCCGCTCCAAGCCAACAGCCTGTTGGACCAAGTTATCCCAAGTTATCCTGATCCCATGCCGGGCTTACGAAGACCTCCAGAGATGCTATACTTCGCGTATACTCCAGATATACTTGAGGTATAGGAGGGGGGTCAATGGTCATACTGGTGGCACTCTTACTGCTGCCTTACGTGCAGGGGAGCGGGTGTACGGGGGGAGGGGGAGGCAACAGATGGCACAGGAGCCAGTTTTTGCGGTGATCTCGTGTATATTAATAGGTTGTTGGGGTGGGGAGGGGCGTAAATCCCGCCCCCTAAGATTAACTTGTTATCCTCGGGGCAACGGGGAAAACCTCACATGTTAACACATTTAACCTGGAGGCTTTCTCAAAAGTTGAGTGTTGTTAAAATATAAAGGTGACCCGGCACTCTCTGGGCACTGACGCTGTGGGACGGCACTCTCTGGGCACTGACGCTGTGGGACGGCACTCTCTGGGCACTGACGCTGTGGGACGGCACTCTCTGGGCACTGACGCAGTGGGACGGCACTCTCTGGGCACTGACGCAGTGGGACGGCACTCTCTGGGCACTGACGCAGTGGGACGGCACACTCTGGGCACTGACGCAGTGGGACGGCACTCTCTGGGCACTGACGCAGTGGGACGGCACTCTCTGGGCACTGACGCAGTGGGACGGCACTCTCTGGGCACTGACGCAGTGGGACGGCACACTCTGGGCACTGACGCAGTGGGACGGCACTCTCTGGGCACTGACGCAGTGGGATGGCACTCCCCGTCCCACTGACGCAGTGGGACGTCTACGGTAGAAAGATTTACCCCACGGATACAAGGAGGGAAGAAGAGACTTTTATCCTGTGCTTCAAAATTACAGGAACATTTTTAGTTTTATAATCCTTTATATAATGGGAATTAATGCATCAAATAGACAGTTAATGGCGTTTGAGTTAGCCAAGGAAACAGAAATTGGGCTGCATCTGTCACTGATACAATGCCATTTTGAAAATTATTCCTTAGCTGTTGACCAGACCACACACTAGAAGTTGAAGGGACGACGACGTTTCGGTCCGTCCTGGACCATTCTCAAGTCGATTCAACTTAGCTTATTACAGTTGATTAAATGACGAATGAGGAAATGTCCATTTGGTCGTCCACAGTATTTGCATTTTGTTCTTCTGTGGTGTTAGTGTGGATCTCCCGCCCATATGGGTAGTCTAGGCGGGGTCTGTGACAGGTCTGTGTGATCCCACAGGAAGAGGCTGTTCACAGACTGATTTTATTACTTTTGTTGGTCTTCAAATTCGTTTCCGTAGATCCCTACATGAATAGGAACATTCATATAGCGAGGGGAGGGATGGAAATAAGGAGGGAGGTGGGGTAAGAGAGAGAGGGGGAAGGGATTAAGAAGTAGGTGAGAGAGCCACAGGTCAGGATCAGGGAGAGGGGGACGAGGCACCTTAGTAGAGTGAGTTTACCTTGGTCGTTACCTTGGTCGTGGTCTGTCACCTGCTCCAGCACAACACACTGACAGTTTACCCCGACGACGCTCACCCATTAATCATGTGCACACACACGCCAGAGCTGCACACTGGCCTTAATGACACACTGTGCACCTTGACAACCTTCGCGTGTCATTGCTTCGGACTTTCACAGCCTGTCACCAGCCTCAGTGACGCCGTAACGTGTGCGTTACCCGAGCCCTTGACCACTCCCTTCGTCCAGGGCTGTGGTAGTGCCCCTGGTGGGAAGGTGTGGTGCCCCTGGTGCCCCTGGTGGGAAGGAGTGGTGCCCCTGGTGCCCCTGGTGGGAAGGAGTGGTGCCCCTGGTGCCCCTGGTGGGAAGGAGTGGTGCCCCTGGTGGGAAGGAGTGGTGCCCCTGGTGGGAAGGAGTGGTGCCCCTGGTGGGAAGGAGTGGTGCCCCTGGTGCCCCTGGTGGGAAGGAGTGGTGCCCCTGGTGCCCCTGGTGGGAAGGAGTGGTGCCCCTGGTGCCCCTGGTGGGAAGGAGTGGTGCCCCTGGTGGGAAGGAGTGGTGCCCCTAGTGGGAAGGAGTGGTGCCCCTGGTGGGAAGGAGTGGTGCCCCTGGTGCCCCTGGTGGGAAGGAGTGGTGCCCCTGGTGCCCCTGGTGGGAAGGAGTGGTGCCCCTGGTGCCCCTGGTGGGAAGGAGTGGTGCCCCTGGTGCCCCTGGTGGGAAGGAGTGGTGCCCCTGGTGGGAAGGAGTGGTGCCCCTGGTGCTCCTGGTGGGAAGGAGTGGTGCCCCTGGTGCCCCTGGTGGGAAGGAGAGACTACATGACGCTCTTCACGGACGCTCAAGGCGTCCCACCAAGTCCTACCATCACTGGAAAGAACCTCGGCGACGTACTCACACAAAGGCGGAGTATTCGAGTCTCTTGTAGACAGACTGTCCTCTTGTGGAACCTTTGTAAGCAAGGTCTCCATAACACGTGTGTGTACGTGGCTGGGGGGAAGGAGCTGAAGCAGCTCCCTCGTTAGTTTAACCTTTTTGCTTTGAAATTAGACTTTCGTTTACATTCATATTAGGATTTGTGTATATACTGGGAGGGTAGACAATCACTTCACGACCTTGTCAATTACAACAGTCCCCCCTTCCTCCCCCGGTGCGTAATGGCGCCTGGGGGCGTCGTCCCCCCATAAAAAGACCTAGGGCCAGATTCACGAAAGCACTTACGCAAGCACTTACGAACGTGTACATCTTTCCTCAATCTTTGACGGCTTTGGTTACATTTATTAAACAGTTTACAAGCATGAAAACTTCCCAATCAACTGTTGTTATTGTTATAAACAGCCTCCTGGTGCTTCGGAGCTCATTAGCTGTTTAATAAATGTAAATAAGGCCGCCAAAGATTGAGAAAAGATGTACAAGTTCATAAGTGCTTGCGTAAGTGCTTTCGTGAATCTGGCCCCTAATCTTCTCGTGGCTCTTGACCATAGTTCTCTATAATAACTATGCTGTTATTATTATACTATTTGTTTTGTTGTATATATTAATGACAGAATGGGTAGTGTCCTGAGCAGCATACTCTGCCATTTAAATATTTTCTATACAAAACATTTTGGTATCCAGTTACCAACATTATACTCATTGTTATTATATTACCAACAATATGTTATATATGTTACCAACATTATACTCATTGTCCTCCTTGTTCTGGTCCTGGGAACAGTGTGTAAAATGCTACACCTTCTTAGAGGCAAAAGGCAGAAGATGTATCCATATGGTTGTAAATATTATGAATCATATTGTTGTTTACATACCATTAATTGGAGAAGTTTTGCTTGTATTTACCACATAAAAACACAGAAACAGATGAGTACTGTAACAGATTGTAACAGAGTAATGAGTAACAGATTTGGTCCTGGTGGACCAAACACTCACAAGTCAAGCCTGGCCTCGGGCCGGGCTTGGGGAGTAGAAGCTCCCAGAACCCCATCAACCAGGTATCAACCAGGTACACAGTATCAACACCTTTGGTCGAGTACTGTGTCTGGTCAATCATTTTTTTGCTATACAAGGAAGCCACTTTTTTTTTTACTCTTAAAATGTTTGATAAATACATTTTAATCGTATATAAAGACCAGTAATATTTGTTCTCGAAAATTAACAAAAAATTCAAAACAAAAATATATGAAAAAAGGAATAGACTGTTTGTTCCGTTTCAAAATTAATTCGTTATTTTTATAGGCCTACGTGTTTTTTTTGTCTTTGGAAACGTGTGATCTAATATAGTTTTTTGGGGGGCTTTTCTGGCAAAAAAATAGACGCAAAAATGGTGTGTTTCATATTATCAAAAAGAAAAAGTTTGTTGTTTAATTGTAGCGAGGAAAGGGCATTGTTTTGTCTTATTATGAATGCAGAAAAACCAACAATTTTGTTTATTTTTGGGAGGCAGACAAGGAGCCAGAGGAGGGGGGGGGGGTGTTGGACGCAGCATTCTGACTTGAGAATCACAGCCTGGTTGACCAAGTGTTCTTTAGAGGTACTAACCTGTTCCCTCTTGGACACATTTAGAGGTCTCTTAATAATTGGCCTTGTATATTGTGGTAAGTGGTAAGGTATAGGGCAATCTTGGGCACTAAATATTTACTGAGACGTGTGTCTCAGAGTAGCTGTTGCGTCTCTACTGTTAGGTAAGGTAACTTCAAGGTAACTTCAAGGTAACCTCAAGGTAAGGTAGCGTTGTCATCTTTCTGGCACGTCCCCAGGTCTTGTACCATTATCCCATTGTGTGCAGGTGTGGAACAACACTGTAATGTCTTCCCTGCGTGGGTTATGGTGTGTGTGTGTACTCACCTAGTTGTGCTTGCGGGGGTTGAGCTTTGGCTCTTTGATCCCGCCTCTCAACCGTCAATCAACTGGTGTACAGATTCCTGAGCCTACTGGGCTCTATCAAATCTACATTTGAAACTGTGTATGGAGTCAGCCTCCACCACATCACTGCCTAAAGCATTCCATTTATTAACTACTCTGACACTGAAACAATTATTTCTAATGTTTATTGGTGTGTGTGTGTGTGTGTGTGTGTGTGTGTGTGTGTGTGTGTGTGTGTGTGTGTGTGTGTGTGTGTGTGTGTGTGTGTGTGTCGCCACTGCTCTTCAGTGATAGATTTTGATAGATTTTAAGCGGTGCTAATAATGTAGAGACCTTATTAAATGGATCTGGTGCTGACAGTGATCTGTAGGCGCTTCAGACCATCATCCTCAGCTTTGAACAAGGCAGTTAATGTCCAACAATATTCCACTCTAGTGATCTATAAACTACCACCAACGACATTGTATATCTTTGCTATGATGTTGCATAGCATCGCTTTGTTTGAAAGATGTTCATTAAACATTTTCGAATTATATTTATGAAATAAACTACAAGACGAATCAACTTAGATGAGAGGCGACCAACTAGGACCACACCACCGGGCCCCGACACCTGGCTTGACCTCCAAGGTCAACCCAGTGTTCTACCACCTTCTCCGTTCCTTAACGCTCTCCAAGAACTCCTCGACCTTTATATTTGTTCAATGATTAATGGGGCGGCGACAACTGTTCTTGATTCTCTCCCTGACCTTGTCCCCTGCCCTGACCTGTCCCCTGCCCTGACCTTGTCCCTGCCCTGACCTTGTCCCTGCCCTGACCTTGTCCCTGCTCTGACCTAGTCCCTGCCCTGACCTTGTCCCTGCCCTGACCTAGTCCCTGCCCTGACCTTGTCCCTGCCCTGACCTTGTCCCTGCTCTGACCTAGTCCCTGCCCTGACCTTGTCCCTGCCCTGACCTAGTCCCTGCCCTGACCTTGTCCCTGCCCTGACCTTGTCCCTGCCCTGACCTAGTCCCCTGACCTTGTCCCTGCCCTGACCTAGTCCCCTGACCTTGTCCCTGCCCTGACCTTGTCCCTGCCCTGACCTAGTCCCCTGACCTTGTCCCTGCCCTGACCTAGTCCCCTGACCTTGTCCCTGCCCTGACCTGGTCCCCTGACCTTGTCCCTGCCCTGACCTGGTCCCCTGACCTTGTCCCTGCCCTGACCTTGTCCCCTGACCTTGTTCCTTTGCTGATTCGGTTCATCAACATGTCTAGGTTATGTTATAAAGCCCAAAAATGTCCGAGAACATCGTTGTAAACAAATATATGTTGAACAATGTATGAGGTGAGTTACTGGTGGTGTAGCGTGTGGTGTGTGAGTGACCACTCCCGCCACTCACTCTGGCGAGGGCCGCGGCTTCCAGACTGAGTGCCGGAACGTTGCAGAGGAAACCTGTTTATTAGCCAGACGTCTGGCTGGAAGCCCTGATGCAGTGTGCGCCAGTGGGGTCTTCAGTCACTTGTCTTGCTCGTGCTCATCAATATATGTTCGCTCGCTCGCACACGCACGCAGGGGCACGCATGCTCGCAATGCACACATACACGCACGCAGGGGCACGCAATGTGTGCGCGCACACGCATACTTTTGCGCCAATTGTTATGGGGAGGTGGCGATAGTGTGATTGTGGTAATAGTTAAGTGGTGGTGGTAGTGAGGTGATTGCAAGAGGCAGATCGTTAGCGGGTGGTGGTGAGGTGCAGGTGGTGGTGATAGTGAGAGAGAAGGGTGATAGTGGTGGCCAGAAACCAGTGGTAGGGTGGGAGGGGCTCAGAGCTCCTGCCAAGCGGATGTCACCCACTTTTCTCACAAATGGGAAAACACTTTTGAGGTTGACCTGCACGGTGTACTCCCCAGAACACCAACGACCACTGAAATACACGCGGAGAGTGGTTCGAGGGCTGAGTAGTGGGTGCCTGGCGTGGCACTTACTAGTGGCACTCACCAGGAGTTGAACCAAAGAACTAAGGAGGTGTGTTGATGATTCATGGGGGAAAAAACCCGGGTAAGTGGTAGTGTGTGAGTGAGGGAACTGTTGTGGTGAGCGTGGCGACAAAGGCAGCCAGCCAACCCGTCCGGGTCACCGTCGTTACCGTCAAGAAGACAGGGCCGCCTGGACGGTCATGCTCAAGGGTGGTAGGGGGGCTCAGGGCGTCTGCCTCGGCTAGACAAGACGGCCAATAAAGGGCATTAAAGCCCACAAACCAGGCTTTATTATGTTTAATTACCAAGATCCCTGCACCTCTCCTCCCTCCACCACCACACACCTGCTGCTGTCTTCACGTTTGTCTCTTTGGTGAAGGCTAGTGCTGGTTACTCTGGTGTTTGTAGGACCGAGTTCCTGCTCCTGGACCCCGCCTCTTGCCATTGCTAACATAGACAGCTCACGCGCGCGCCTGTCCGCGGCCCCAGCACGCGCGGGTCTGTCCGCCACACGTGTCAAGCCGCTCGCCGACCGCGACCACACGCTGGGCGGACGCCAATGTGGCTATTCACGGAGTTTTAAGGAGAGTGTGGGTGGTGGGGCCCACCCGCAAGTGTAGTGTGGGTGGTGGGGCCCACCCGCAAGTGTAGTGTGGGTGGTGGGGCCCACCCGCAAGTGTAGTGTGGGTGGTGGGGCCCACCCGCAAGTGTAGTGTGGGTGGTGGGGCCCACCCGCAAGTGTAGTGTGGGTGGTGGGGCCCACCCGCAAGTGTAGTGTGGGTGGTGGGGCCCACCCGCAAGTGTAGTGTGGGTGGTGGGGCCCACCCGCAAGTGTAGTGTGGGCGGTGGGGCCCACCCGCAAGTGTAGTGTGGGCGGTGGGGCCCACCCGCAAGTGTAGTGTGGGCGGTGGGGCCCACCCGCAAGTGCAGTGTGGGTGGTGGGGCCCACCCGCAGCAGGACGAGGACAGTGAATTGCTTCAGTATACAGGATGAATGGCGGAGCTGCGTCCACTAATTATAATGACAGGTGGACACGATGTGGTCCCCCACCACCACCCTGATCGCGGCGCCCTCCCCCACTAGTCAGGGCGGCGTGGGTGGTAGCGCGGACAAGCACAGTACACAGTGACGGTGGACCGTGTACTGGTGGAGGGTGGGGAAGGGTTGTACTGGTGGAGCAGCAGCAGCAGCAGCAGCTGGGAGAGGAACAGGCGTGTACTGGGGTTGCTCAGGTACACCGGGGGTCTACACAGGTTTATATATGCCTTTACACGCTGTGTTTATTGATAATGTTTTCGTTCTGGATTGCTTGTATTCCCGTGCACGGAGTGTTTACTGGCCGCGTATAAACACACAAACACACGGGATGTTTCGAGCCACAAGTCTGAGATATTCTCCAAGAGGAGGAGCAAGGTAGGAGGACTTCAGGCTCTCACTATAACACAATAAGGAACCCAGGAAGTATATACGTGCAAGAATATAACATTGTCGATTACATCTTGAACGATTCAATTTTTCCAGGAGCCAGATATGAGAAGATAATAAAGAAATGAAAAGTTCAACTTGTGTGGATTCCGTCCTATTGAGGCCTTGTTGGCCGTGATAAAGTCAATGTCGTTGTTAATATAATGTTGCGTTATTGATCTCAAGTGTTGGGTTATTGATCTCAAGTGTTGGGTTATTGATCTCAAGTGTTGGGTTATTGATCTCAAGTGTATTGTAATGTTTGCCCTCGGAGCCCAGCTGCCACACGACTGGAGAGAGAGAAGGCGCACATATTGTCATTATACTCCCACTTTCTAGTAGTAGGCATCCATCAGTCTCGGGAGACTATGGAGTTGTGCTCTGGTTGTCGGTCTGGAGTGGCCTCACCAGGGCGCAAAGCCAGGGTAAGTTGATTCGGGGAAGAAGCTGTTACCCATGCAGCAGGTCCCCCCCTCTCCACGGCGCTGAAAGTCCCAATTTCTACACACACGGATTTTACACATTGTAGGATAATGAATATTTAATCAGCTAAACAAGCAAGACACGGACACTCGCACAATGCAATCCGCAACAACTTACTTAACCCTAGAGACCTCGGGCCAGATTCACGAAAGCACTTACGCAAGCACTTACGAACGTGTACAACTTTCCTCAATCTTTGACGGCTTTGGTTACATGTATTATACAGTTTAAAAGCATGAAAACTTCCCAATCAACTGTTGTTTTTCTTATAAACAGCCTCCTGGTGCTTCGGAGATAACTAACTGTTTAATAATTGTAAACAAAGCCGCCAAAGATTGTGAAAAAGATGTACAGATTCGTAAGTGCTTTCGTGAATCTGGCCCCTCCTTACTGCTAGGTGAGGAGATGGTAGGCCTGAGACATGTGTGGAGTGGTACTCCAGGTGTGCACACACCTGGGACGACACCAGATCACCACAACCAGTGTTACCAGATATTACACTTGACGCTGCAAGCTGGCCGGACCGCAACTTGACGGTGGCCGGCCAGGGGGGGGACAAGCCAGCCGGCCAACACTTCCTTAAACCATCACAACTTGGCCAAATTACTTCTCGGCCCACAGTTGTGCGCTCATGACACGGGAAGAGGGTGTTGTTGCTGTGCTAGTTAATATTACAAGTGTTGCTGGGGGAATTGTGCAGTGACGGTAGGCGAGGTGGTGTTGCGAGGCTACGCCGCTGGGGGCTGCAGGGGTTACTAACTGTGCAACCCGTTCTCGCACTTGCGTACAGTCAATATTGACTTGTTAAATACGTGCATATGTGACATACTAATTTATTGTGAATATTTTAGTTTACCTTGAAAAGCTTTATAGAAAACACCGACCTTACCTAACCTTCTTAGTATGTTAAGATAAGCATCTTATTGCTTCGTAATTACAATTATTACTTAACCTATAATAGGTTATTATTACTTAACCTATAGCTATAATAGGTTAAGTAATAATTGTAATTACGAAGCTATACCTATAATAGGTTAAGTAATAATTGTAATTACGAAGCAATAAGAAGCTTATCTTAACATACTAAGAAGGTTGGGTAAGGTCGGTGTTTTCTATGAAGCTTTTCAAGGTAAACTAGTATGTTTAGTATGTCACATATGCACGTATTTAATAAGTCAATATTGACTATACGAATGTGCGAGAACGGGTTGTGGAGGGATGGAGGGAGGCCACACTGGCAACACACCTTCCTAAGTTACTTACACCCGTATATGACATTACATTATTAAGAGGAGCCTTACCACAGCCGGTTGTCTAGCAGAGAGAGAACCCCGTGACCTAATGACCCTATTTAAAATGTAATTTAATTGCTCACTATAAACATAGAGGTACGGTGAGTGTACAAGTTCACCTTAACAGTGTGCGATAATTAGAGTGTAGAGTGGCAGTAAATCCCAATAATTCCCAGCTGAGGAGAGTGCACATCTGACTCCCAGACGGTGCAGTCCTTGCACCGTTACTCCACCTCATCTTCACATAAAGCAAACAGGAACACAACACACTGTTAACAGCGCAAGTTCTCAAGATAAGAAATGGACAAGTTTCTTCTGGAGGTACTGGATCAGGCTGGCTCAGGCGGCCATGCGGGCACCCAACACGAACAGCCTAATATACTAGGCAATCACCAGGAAAGGCTGCGGGAATAGAACTCGAAATCGTCAACAGGTAAATGATAAGATGACAGTTCTCACCTTAGTGTGGGCACCCTCGACCCTCACCCCCCCCCCCCCCCGGTGCCAACCATGGCTCCCCTGACCGCCGGCAATCGGCCGTGTTATTTGTTGTTATAGATTCAGCAACTGGGAACAAAAGTTGCAAGTAGCACGGGCTATGGTGAGCCCACCGTGGCTGCTCCCCTATCCAACGTGGTAGCTTCCTGCCCCCATAGTGTCTGTCCTTAGCCCTCCGTGGCCTCTCCCCCAGCCCAGCGTGGGGGACCTCCCCCAGCTGGAGTACCGTTGGCGGGAGTGGTGGTGTTTAATGCGTGGTGTCCTTTGGAGAGCGGTGGAGCGCCCCCCAGGCCCAGTACCGAGGCCCGCCGTGGCCTTTCTCAGCACCCCGCCCTGGGGAGCCTCGCCCGCTGCTTCCTCGAGGATGTCCAGTTTTTGTCCCGCACCAACACATGACGCACGTGGGCCGGGCACAGCAGGGGCCTGGCTCTGTGATGGCCTGCCTCAGTCTGCACGCATGCGTACACGAGCACGCATACGCACATGCGGGGGGGGGGAGGGGGTTGTGTGTCTCCCACCTGAGAGGCGTGCAGCCTGCAGTTCTCACTAGCGCTCTCTAGTCCACTGTTAGCTTGTGGGTGTGGCCGCCCACTCCTTCACACGGCCGCCCACTGCCTCACACGGCCGCCCACTGCCTCACACGGCCGCCCGCTCCCTCACACGGCCGCCCAATCCGATAGGAACGAGTGAAGAGATCCGTGCAGCATCATTAAATAATGAGGAAAGTTTTCCAGCGCCAGAAAAGATGAAAGAGCTGAGCGAAGACGTAAGCCCCAAATATGTCAGAGATAAACATGAGAAGAACATCTACGACGTGTATCATACTTGTCAAGGTCCGGCTACTCTGTATAAACTTGTACACACTTTCCAGCACTACATGCAACCCTTCTCACACAGGGAACCCAATCTGTAAACACAGCCACACTACAAAAGATGTCAAGATGTGCAACAAGTCTTGTTCCTGAGGTGAAGGGTCGAAGCTACTAGCAAAGCAGCAAAGAATGCGGTGTTGTGCTCACGTGTCCTCCCCCATAACTCTGGTACTGCAGGACGGCGAGGCTCACCTACTGCTTTACACACACAGATTGTGTGTAAAGTTTTTAGTTTTCACCTCCTGCTGCTTGCATCTATATCACTAACTACGCCAAGTGAACGCTTGCTTATTATACTCCGTCTACCTCCACTCTTTCGCCTGTAGCTTTATTGATTGATTTGATTGTTGCCGCCGAAGGCGGCTAGTTTATTGTGCACCCCATACTCATCCTGTGAGTGGTAGCGCAAAAGCATTACAGAGGGCACAAAAGGTCTTTATCAGACCTCATCTTAGATTATTACATGAACAATTTCTTCTATCCTTCACACCTTATAGTTACAATGTCAGCTAGTTACAGAGAAAGTGCTATTACAAGAGCTACATATTTACAGTATGACTTACTGTAGCTTTACAATTTACGTATCCTGGTGTTGGGAATAGTGTCTTCGTAGCGTAATCTCCTTCTGGCGCCAAGCTTATTGCAGACCTCTGTGTCTGTTTATATTTGGTTTACTGTTTGACAAGATGCGGATTCCAGGCCGGTGCTGTAAATTCCAGGATTGGTCTGGAATAAGCTGTGGAGTGTGTTCGAAAGAGACCTTGGTTAGGTTTATAAATGTATTTATTTTATTTATTTATTGTAATGTTTTAATGTAATGTAAAATGTTGTAATGTTTGCCACCTTCCCAAATGCTGCCATGTTACCCTGTTTACATAATAACTCCACTACGGGCTCACCATAGCCCGTGCTACTTGGAACTTTTTGTTCCAGGTAGCGAATCTTTAACAACCACCACCACCTGTTTACATGTACTTCTGATCTTAGTGTTAGAATTATGTTCTCCCCAAATGTTGTTCACTTTCCCATTCCTGTAGTTGCCTTTCCCTTATGGTCTTTCCCTTTCTACCCTCTTTCCCATCTTAATTACCCTACACTTGAGTAGTTTGTCAACTGCTTGTCAGTTGCTTGTTCTTGGAGCTTGTCAAGGTCTTCCTGCACTGTGTTTTGCAGACCTGGGTTTTTACACTGGTCATTAGCTTTGCGTCATCTGCGAACATTGACATGTGCGAGCTCACTCACTTGGGTAAGTTATTCACATAAATTAGGAACAACAATGGTGCCAAGACTGAGCCTTGGAGGACCCCTACTTGTTAAACCCCAACCTCGACACTTCCTCTCTGACTGTAGACCCTTTGTCTTCTGTTCTGCAGGTGTACTTTCTTATCCCAGTCACACACCCCCAGTCTTCCAGTCACACCCCCCAGTCTTCCAGTCACCCCAGCTTGCTTCTCCATCTTGCACTTTCATAAGGCACTGTATCAAATGTTTTTTTAACACTCTAGGAGGATCCGGGCCAAACACCCTTCACTTTCCTGTCACATTTTGTTAACCCTTGTCACAGAACAAGATTACACTTATCAGTTTAATGCGTCCTCGGACGCGGCGGCCGACCCCACGCACACATTCCTCAATGTGTAATCACTCATCATTCCTCCATGTAATCATTCCTCAATGTTTACACATTGTGTAATCAAAACTGGTATTTTGTCTTGTTAATTCAAAATATTGAATATTAGAATTTGGAGTAGAGTTAGATCTATTTTAGGTTATATGTTTAGGTTTTGTTGACAATTATTTGTAGTTGTGATAGTGTACGTGGTGAAGCAGAGGGAGGGAGGGAGGGCAGGCAACCCGTCCTGACTCAAGTCCATTCCATCCAGCGGTCGACCCCACAGACGCATTCATAAATTTTTACATGCTGTTCATTCGGGAATTTTCTCAAATATAAATTAATATTATAATAGCATATTGTGGATATATAGGCATAGGTTAGGTGTTTAGGTTCTGTTGGCGATTATTTGTATTTGTAGTACGTGGGTGAAGCATTTACAGCGTTGTTGTTCGAATAAAAGTCGTCAGTGAAGCACTTGTTCCGGAAGTGTTCGAATGTCATCAGTTGAGAGTTGTGTGTAAACCGTTTTTCATTCACAGGATGGTTTGGCGGCTGGATTAACGAGCATTTGCCCTTTGTTTATGAGGACGATCTATGTCAGCCATGACTTTTTCCCTCCAAATCTATGCTGCCTTTCCGTTACAAAAGTTCATCCTGTCCCGGTGGTGTGAGGGGGAGTTGGAGGGGGAGGAGGAGGTGGATAAGACAAGGTGCAGTGTTGAACTTGATACTCATGAGTAATACGCATTATACGACCGTTAGTCATGCAGGTATGGGCGTGCTGGGCGTGACACATGGGCGTGCTGGGCGTGACACCTGGGCGTGACACATGGGCGTGACACATGGGCGTGCTGGGCGTGACACATGGGCGTGCTGGGCGTGACACATGGGCGTGCTGGGCGTGACACATGGGCGTGCTGGGCGTGACACATGGGCGTGCTGGGCGTGACACATGGGCGTGCTGGGCGTGACACATGGGCGTGCTGGGCGTGACACATGGGCGTGCTGGGCGTGACACATGGGCGTGCTGGGCGTGACACATGGGCGTGCTGGGCGTGACACATGGGCGTGCTGGGCGTGACACATGGGCGTGCTGGGCGTGACACATGGGCGTGCTGGGCGTGACACATGGGCGTGCTGGGCGTGACACATGGGCGTGCTGGGCGTGACACGAGGGCGCGCGAGAGCTCACCAGCTGTCACAAGAGGTGCGCGCGCAGGTGTAAACAACTGCCAGGTGCCAAAGGTGTAGCACATTCGTCGCTTGACAGTGTGATGAAGAGACAGGGGCGGCCTGCGTGTGGAGCCACGATACCCGTGGGTACGATACCCATGGTATTGTTGCCAATATATACATGTTCCGCACTTCCTACCCCTAGCCACTTGGATTGGCTGATACAGCGACTCGCTTCTTGAAGACCGGCGTTCGATCCCCAATGATCCATGCGGTTGGACATGGTTCCTTCACTCTATTCCCAAATCCTCGTTTCACTTAAACGTATTAGTCATACTGGCTTGGGGGCTCCTAAGAGGAAAATAATATTATTGGCGGATTGTTGACGCACCCCCTGGCAGTCACGCTAGGCTGCCACAACCCTTAGATGTAAATGTGGCAGTGCGGTGGTGGTGGTGGTGGTGAATCACAGCGGTGCGGTGGTGGTGGTGGTGGTGAATCACAGCGGTGCGGTGGTGGTGGTGGTGGTGGTGAATCACAGCGGTGCGGTGGTGGTGGTGAATCACAGCGGTACAGTGGTAGGGCAGCGGGGTTCCCTCCCTGGTGTTGGGCTCCATCAATATAATATTAAGTGTGGAGGCGGTGTACTGGAAGGCAAGGTGACGCCTTCACTCACTCTCACCGCTGCTCCAAGTTGATAGCGCCTGGGATTACTGATGTATTACTATTTACCTGTTGACGATTTCGAGAGTCGTGCTCCCGTACCAGTGGCCAACCTTACATACTGTGAAGCATTGCATTAAAATATCCTCACTCAGTAGAGAAGGTCCGTCCACTTAAGAGAATGCCAGAGTGCTTTCAAAGTTCAACTTGATAAACACTTTGAAAGGTTATCTTATCAACCGAGCTGTGGCGGGTACGTCATATTACGACCTACAAGTGTCAAAAGTTGAGTTGATCAGGCGGAAGCCCGGTGGCTGAGACGTGGCCCCCCCCTCCCCAGCACCACAGGGGAGGAAGGAGTAGGGGGCACCACATACAATAATACCGCTTGTACCACGGGTGTGTGGGATCCTCTGGGTAAGAGGAACACTTAGTGGATCGAACTCTGACTGTGATCAGTAGTCAGAGAGGCTGTGACCCCCTCCTGTAATTGTAGGGGGGGGGGGACCCCACCTACAATGACCCCACCTAGTATGACCCCCATAACCCCCCCCCCCCTCACACACACACACACATACATACATAACATACATACATAACATGTATTCTTCTCGCGGATTTCTTGCTTGCTTTTGGTAATCTCAATTAACATTTATAATCAATTTATAATTTTTATTTTCAGGTACGTTGGGATGGTGGCGGTGTGCGTCAGGGGTGAGTTAGTAGCTGTATACTATGTATCCTGGGATGTGTCCTGGGATACACACACACACACACACAGGGATTTATACACTGTACATGTAAGTATATATGTATTGTTGAGCAAGAAGTTGTTAGTCATAGTGTTAGTGGTAGTGCCAAGAGTCAGATGGTGCAAGGTGTTAGTACCAGATGGTGAGGGGATGGTAGTGCCAGATGGTGCCAGGAATGACCAGTGACAGGGTAATTAGTAAAGCCAGCTGGTGGAGCGTGTGACCCCAGCTGGTGGAGCGAGTGACCCCAGCTGGCTTATCTCTGGGACATTTCTAAAGCTCTTCTGGTTCCTCAGGCCAGCAGCCGTACTCCGTGGTTGGTGCCAGGTGGTGGAGCTGGTGCCAGGTGGTGGAGCTGGTGCCAGGTGGTGGAGCTGGTGCCAGGTGGTGGAGCTGGTGCCAGGTGGTGGAGCTGGTGCCAGAGATAGTGAGGGTGAACAGGTGGTGGTAGGGGACAGTGGCTGTGCCAGATGGTGGAGCAGGTGGTGTCAAGGTTGGCAGGGTGGCCAGGTGGTGAGTCACAAGGTGAGAGAGAGACTGTGTTATGGGGCTTGTGACAGCAGGTCATTAATAATGTGACCAGCTCCCAGGTGCTGGCCACACGGGACGCCGCCTACCTGCCAGGTAAGTGAATTAATACAAGGTCACCTGGCCAGGTGATTGTCACACCAAGTCTGGCGATGACAGGTGTGGCAATGACAGGTGTAGTGATGCCAGGGGAGGGGTGTTGGTGGCGATGAAGGAGGGTTTACTGCCTTACCTTTCCGTGATTACCTTGAGCGTGTTTCAAGGATCAATGTCTCTACGGCCCGGTCTCTGACCAAGACTCCTGGTTGGTGGTCTGATTATGCCAGCTGTTAGACGTCACTGCTCGCAGTCTCTGAGTCACAGTTCTTTTGAAGACCACGAGAGGTCAGCAAGTTATGCATTTTTAGGCATATTTTAGGGGATTGGGAAATTCTTAGAGTGAGCCGTTGGTTGCATCAGAACCCGGATGGTGACGTCTGAGAGACTAGTCCAAGATCAAGTCGCGTTCTTGAATTAATTTGGATTTTTAATTCTCAATGTGTTCAAGGATGATGAAGATTAAGCCATCCAATAGGTGGCACGGGCATGAATAGCCCGTAAGTGGTGGCCCTTTTGAGCCATTACCAGTATCAAGAGCTGATACTTGAGATTTGTGGAGGTGGAACTGGTGTTCAAGGCTTTACATAAGAGACAGTTGGACCGCATCCTCAGTATTTCACCCACTCCTTTGTTGTCATCTCTAAAAGTCCCAATGCATAATTAAAGACCAATACTAGGCATTGTTATTGTTTTAGACTTGGCGTAAAGGAAGTAATATTTTCGGTTCCTCTCGGTTTCACTGGTGGTCTTTTGCTCTCTTTGTCTCTCCTGAATTTGATAAGATTCTTGCAGCTTTAGTTCAAGTCCTTCTATATCTATAAATAACCTTACTGGGCATTCTCGGAACACTGTGTGACGGTTTAGAAGTCCTGTCGCTTCTTCACCAAATGGAACGAGAACGACCAGCGCCGTTCTCGTTCCAATTTGCAATTTTTCACCTTTTTGGAGGGGAGAGGGAGGAGATTGGACTGTCCCGCCCCGCTCCGCCCCCGCCCCGCACCCGCTCCGCCCCCGCCCCGCACCCGCTCCGCCCCCGCCCCGCACCCGCTCCGCCCCCGCCCCGCACCCGCTCCGCCCCCGCCCCGCACCCGCTCCGCCCCCGCCCCGCACCCGCTCCGCCCCCGCCCCGCACCCGCTCCGCCCCCGCCCCGCACCCGCTCCGCCCCCGCCCCGCACCCGCTCCGCCCCCGCCCCGCACCCGCTCCGCCCCCGCCCCGCACCCGCCCCGCACCCGCCTCGCACCCGCCTCGCACCCGCCCCGCCCCCGCCCCGCCCCCGCCCCGCCCCCGCCCCGCCCCGCCCCGCACCCGCCCCGCAGCACAAATATTACTAGCACGTGTGACATTCCAAGGTTTTGGCCACAGACGGCAGTGGTCATTGTCGCTGTAGAGGACGGAGGCGGGACCACAGCCTCGCTACCGGTGTCCACTTGTCATCTTGGCTACTGCTGGCGGCGGCGGCGGCATTACGAAGACCCTTCAAAGTTAGCGAGAGTTCCAATTACCTGTAGGTGTGGTTGATGCATTGTGGCGCTGCTGAGAGCCCGTGTCCACGGTGTGGCGCTGCTGAGAGCCCGTGTCCACGGTGTGGCGCTGCTGAGAGCCCGTGTCCACGGTGTGGCGCTGCTGAGAGCCCGTGTCCACGGTGTGGCGCTGCTGAGAGCCCGTGTCCACGGTGTGGCGCTGCTGAGAGCCCGTGTCCACGGTGTGGCGCTGCTGAGAGCCCGTGTCCACGGTGTGGCGCTGCTGAGAGCCCGTGTCCACGGTGTGGCGCTGCTGAGAGCCCGTGTCCACGGTGTGGCGCTGCTGAGAGCCCGTGTCCACGGTGTGGCGCTGCTGAGAGCCCGTGTCCACGGTGTGGCGCTGCTGAGAGCCCGTGTCCACGGTGTGGCGCAGGCTACTGGTATGGTAGCCACACCCAGTGAAGAATAAAACCAAAATTCTAAATATTCAGAGGTACCAGAACTAAGAGGGTAAAGCTACGAGGACAACCCTAGAAAAGAAACGGGAGTGGGGGAGGGGAATGATCACTACGTACAAGATACCGAGGGAAATAAAATAGACCTCACCAGCCAGCCACCACCATCTCCAGTATGATGTGAACTACATATTGGTGCCACTCCCACGCCGCCCTTGGCCGCCCTCGGCCGCCCTCGGCCCACCTGGCTCTCACCTTACTCTAGGGCTGGGGCAACGCTCTCACCCCCCCCCCTCCCTCAGTAGGCAACACTGCCGTGTTGAGACACTGCTCTCTCCCCCTCCCTCCCTCCCCAGCACCTCTACTTGACTCATAATGGCACTATTCTCTGGCTTGGCGCCATGCTTTACCGCCATCGACTGGTTAGTGTGCGGGATTGCGTGTGCTCATGCGAGTGTGACTAACAATCTTGTATGTTGCGATCATGTCACCTGTGTCCCATCTCTATTCCATGGTGGTGAGGAGTCTTTACAGCCTAGCCTCATTTCTCGGTACTCTTGTGGGTTCACCTTCGTCTGCCCTCTTCATCCCACCTTGTGGCTACTTTGTGCTGGTCCCGAGGATCTATCCACCACCATCCACCATCTATCCACCACTCTCTCTCCTTGATTAGTACAAGTTGTTACATATACAACACAACAACTACTGCTGTTGTTCATGCCTCTTGGTGTCGTACTCGCCAATCTGAGATTTGAAAAGAAATGTAAATTAATATTATTAATTCCATAACAATTAACGTCATATTCATGTTGAGAATCACTGACGTAACTTTTCAATAAACATTCCTCAGTAGATTAGATTGTGTGTTAAAACTGACACATTATGTCGTCTGATAAAGAATTATACTTTTTCTGAGTATAGATAAAAGTTGTGTGTCCCAATAGTGCAAGACGATCCTCTCTTTGTCATCTGACAAGACAAATGTTGTCACAAGAGGACCATTGGTACTCTGGTGTCGACCATCACTCGGAACAAGTTCCAAGTAGCACGGGCTATGGTGAGCCCGTAACTTACCTGGCACAGGAGCGGGGCAAGAAGCACGGGCTATGGTGAGCCCGTAACTTACCTGGCACAGGAGCGGGGCAAGAAGCACGGGCTATGGTGAGCCCGTAACTTACCTGGCACAGGAGCGGGGCAAGAAGCACGGGCTATGGTGAGCCCGTAACTTACCTGGCACAGGAGCGGGGCAAGAAGCACGGGCTATGGTGAGCCCGTAACTTACCTGGCACAGGAGCGGGGCAAGAAGCACGGGCTATGGTGAGCCCGTAACTTACCTGGCACAGGAGCGGGGCAAGAAGCACGGGCTATGGTGAGCCCGTAACTTACCTGGCACAGGAGCGGGGCAAGAAGCACGGGCTATGGTGAGCCCGTAACTTACCTGGCACAGGAGCGGGGCAAGAAGCACGGGCTATGGTGAGCCTCCTCCACAGACGCCATCTGGTGAAGGGTTTTATGTAGTTCCCGAGACGCCTCGGGTTGTTGCGGCCTCCTTCACCTCTACTGGCGGCTGATGACCTCGGGGCGTGACCTCAGGGCCCAAGGTCACGCCCCGACAACCTCCTAGAGGGGCGGACAGCCGCCCTGTATTCTTCCGGCCGACTCGTCCCTGCGATTGAATACTTTCCAATTGACAATGTTATGACTTTGGGGGGATAAGATGGACTCAATTTCGTTATCTCCTCCTCCTTGCAGCAGGATAGAGTAGATATCCTGCCACCCGTAAGAGGGGGGGGGGGGGAATGGGGCGGTGGGTTGGGGAACGACCAGTGAGGGAGGGGGATGAGTGTGGGGAGCCAGGTGAGGTGTTGTCCGCTCATTACCTGTGAACTCGTTATGTAAACCAGGGGCTAACTCACTCTACCGTGTCAAGTGAAGGTCCTCCTGGAGTGTGCTGTAACTGATCGCTGCCCCGTGTCTGCCTCGCGGCGGGTGGCATTAGCATACTGCCTCCTCCTCAGCACCTGATGGCGTCTTGGGTCACTGTAGGTGTTGCGGGTGAGTCTTGGGTCACTGTAGGTGTTGCGGGTGAGTGTTGGGTCACTGTAGGTGTTGTGGGTGAGTGTTGGGTCACTGTAGGTGTTGTGGGTGAGTGTTGGGTCACTGTAGGTGTTGTGGGTGAGTGTTGGGTCACTGTAGGTGTTGTGGGTGAGTGTTGGGTCACTGTAGGTGTTGTGGGTGAGTGTTGGGTCACTGTAGGTGTTGTGTGTGTGTGTTGGGTCACTGTAGGTGTTGTGGGTGAGTGTTGGGTCACTGTAGGTGTTGTGGGTGAGTGTTGGGTCACTGTAGGTGTTGTGGGTGAGTGTTGGGTCACTGTAGGTGTTGTGGGTGAGTGTTGGGTCACTGTAGGTGTTGTGGGTGAGTGTTGGGTCACTGTAGGTGTTGTGGGTGAGTCTTGGGTCACTGTAGGTGTTGTGGGTGAGTGTTGGGTCACTGTAGGTGTTGTGGGTGAGTGTTGGGTCACTGTAGGTGTTGTGGGTGAGTGTTGGGTCACTGTAGGTGTTGTGTGTGTGTGTTGGGTCACTGTAGGTGTTGTGGGTGAGTGTTGGGTCACTGTAGGTGTTGTGGGTGAGTGTTGGGTCACTGTAGGTGTTGTGGGTGAGTGTTGGGTCACTGTAGGTGTTGTGGGTGAGTGTTGGGTCACTGTAGGTGTTGTGGGTGAGTGTTGGGTCACTGTAGGTGTTGTGGGTGAGTCTTGGGTCACTGTAGGTGTTGTGGGTGAGTGTTGGGTCACTGTAGGTGTTGTGGGTGAGTGTTGGGTCACTGTAGGTGTTGTGGGTGAGTGTTGGGTCACTGTAGGTGTTGTGGGTGAGTGTTGGGTCACTGTAGGTGTTGTGGGTGAGTGTTGGGTCACTGTAGGTGTTGTGGGTGAGTGTTGGGTCACTGTAGGTGTTGTGGGTGAGTCTTGGGTCACTGTAGGTGTTGTGGGTGAGTCTTGGGTCACTGTAGGTGTTGTGGGTGAGTGTTGGGTCACTGTAGGTGTTGTGGGTGAGTCTTGGGTCACTGTAGGTGTTGTGGGTGAGTGTTGGGTCACTGTAGGTGTTGTGGGTGAGTCTTAGGTCACTGTAGGTGTTGTGGGTGAGTGTTGGGTCACTGTAGGTGTTGTGGGTGAGTCTTAGGTCACTGTAGGTGTTGTGGGTGAGTCTTGGGTCACTGTAGTTGTGGGAATAATGTTTACCTGGTTGATGGGGTTCTGGGCGTTCTCACCAAGCCCGGCCCGAGGCCAGGCTTGACTTGTGAGAGTTTGGTCCACCAGGCTGTTGCTTGGAGCGGCCCGCAGGCCCCACATACCCACCACAGCCCGGTTGGTCCGGCACTCCTTGGAGAAAATGATCTAGTTTTCTCGTGAAGATGTCCACGGCTGTTCCGGCAATATTTCTCATGCTTGCTGGGAGGACATTGAACAACCGCGGACCTCTGATGTTTATGCAGTGTGTGTTGGATCATTGTATGTATTGGGAGTGTATGTGAGTGTTACAGTATTAGGAAACTAGCGTCCTTCTGTACCAGTGTACAGGTGTACTAGTGTGTAGTGGTGGTGGTGTACCAGTGTACAGCTTGGTGGTGTGTAGTGTACCATCAACACTGCTTGTCGTGGCATCTGGCAAGTGTGCCAAGGTTTATATATACACACTGTTTACCGGGGCGAGGTGTTGGTGTAGCGGGGTGTTGCCGCCTCCTGCCCTGTCTACCTTGTGTTCCTTCCGGGGATCAACGTCCCCGGCGGCCCGCTCTCTCACACAAGGCCTCCTAGTTGATGGTCTGGTCAACCGGGCTATTAAGATCTCACTGCTTGCTGCCTGACTGTGAATCACAGCCAGGTTGATCAGGTCCCCCGAGCAACAGCCTGTTGGACCAAGCTCTCACAAGTCGAGCCTGGCCCCAGGTCGGGCTCGGGGGTGTAAAAAACTCAGGAAACCTCTCCAGGTATGCTCCAGGTAGGCAGGTGGGGCCGGCGGCGGGTTCCCCTCCCCTAGGGAAGGTGTTCCCCTCACAAGGAACCTCATGACTATAAGGTGTTCCCCTCACAAGGAACCTCACTATAAGGTGTTCCCCTCACAAGGAACCTCATGACTATAGGGGTGTGGTGCGCCTCACGCTAAAAGTAACACTCCTGCAGTCTTTGCCTTGGGTGCACCTCAGGGTGGAGTGCTTAACCCAACACTTCAATGTGTTGATGCACAAATGAATAATAGATATTCCCACACTAGCTGACGAAGCTGTATCTGTTATGCTGATAACATTTGTGTTGTTACAAATACCCCAAACTCGACTGCAAGCTCTACTGGATTCTCTTGCTACTAAAAGTGTTGAATCAGTTCTATCTTTGACAAAATCCAGAGCTCTTTGTACCCACAGGACAAATGTCCCTCTAGCTTTCCTCGTCAAGAACTAAAACATTAAAACCTGTGGTAAGCACAAACACCTTGGAGCAGGTGTCAACAGTGTCATTGTAAGCCACCTACATCGTAGCTTAAAAGACAAACCTCTGAAAACACTTATTGGTTAGAATATTGGAATTACTGTTAAATATACTATACTATTTTACATGATGTTTGTTAGATCTCTAGTTGACTATCATGTCTTGCACCTAAATACCTTCGCCAATATTTTGAATAAAGTTGGCATAAGACGGAATGAAGCCGCGAAGGTGATTCTTGGTGGCTAAAGATGCCGGAACGTCTTGAGTGAGCATCTGAGCGATGCCGGAGCACCTAAATTATTGGGACATGTACATGGAAAATGCTGGAGGGCCAGGCCCCAAATTTGCACAGTAGAATAACAACATACTCGAGCGAAAGATAAGAAAGGAAGTGCAGAATAGTCATCGAGGAGTAGAGGTGCCATAGACACAGAGAGCACTGTCTGAACATCAGAGATCCATGGCTGTTCAGTACTCTCCCAGCAAGCTTAAGAAATATTGCCAGAACAATTGTAGACTTCTTCAAGCACCTTAGATAAGTTCCAAGACGTTAGATAAGCTCCTACAAGAAGTGCCGGACGAACTGTCTTGTAGTGAATGTATGGGCCTGCGGGCCACACCAAGCAACAGCCTCTTGGACCAAGTTATCACAAGTCGAGCCTGACCCCAGGCAGGGCATAGGGAGTAGAACTCTCAAAACCCTCACCAGGTAAACTCCAGGTAAACACTGTTCTCTAAGTGTGCCTGTGGAACCTCTTCATTGACTCTTCTGGATTTCCTACCATATCTTTCGCGCCATTTTATTGTAAATATTCTGAGGCGCGGCATCAGAACATCTTGAGCGTATATTGTGTAATACTGCCCTCGTCTCTCCATCAGAGGAGGCAAGCTGAGTGCTTGATACCTGCTTGATGGGGTTCTGGGAGTTCTTCTACTCCACAAGCCCGGCCCGAGGCCAGGCTCGACGCCAGGCTCGACGCCAGGCTCGACGCCAGGCTGGACGCCAGGCTCGACGCCAGGCTCGACTTGTGAGGTGACAAGAAACATTCAGACCCATACATTAGCCCCAGGTTAAGTGCCAACCTCTCCAGTAAGTGTTAGAGCCCTCACAAAGACTTGTACACTACGGTTCAGTAGTACAGACACAGTCCAACTTGGGTCATCGTATATCACAATTGTTTGGGTGTCGGTGTGGGTAGCGTCCATGTTTGTGGTGTGTGCAAATCCACAAGGGCCGTGACGAGGATTCGAACCTGCATCCGAGAGCATCCCAGACGCTGCCTTAATCGACTGAGCTACGACATGGTAAAAAGGCGTTGAAACCGAAGTTCTACTGAACTTACTGGCTCCTGTAGCCTCTCCGAGACACAAACCAGGGTTTTACACAACTCCCGCCATGCACTCGAGCTATGTCAATAGGCCGTTCTCCCTCTTCGCCCTTACATCATTACACACGGAAATCACAATTGCGTGATGTATCAGATGAGCAAATCCACAATTTGTGGTGTGTGTGTGTGTGTGTGTGTGTGTGTGTGTGTGTGTGTGTGTGTGTGTGTGTGTGTGTGTGTGTGTGTGTGTGTGTGTGTGTGTGTGTGGCGCCCTGAACGATGCTCACGGCACGCGATGAACACACTCATCTAACCTCGGGATCAGTGGAAGGTTCATATTGATCGTCTTGTGGGTCGGTCAGAGGCAAGTCACCCCTACCCCCACCCCCCCCCTACCACCCCCCTCAGGTGAATTAATAAATTGGATTCCGCTGCATGTCTCCAGCGTGGGAGGGGGGGGGGAGGCTGTCGTTTCAGATTTAGCTACTCTGAATTACCTTCTTGGATTCATCCAAGAAGGTAATTCTCCATTTGCTAAAATGTCCATGCAGCATGGGGTTATGGTGGTTAAGAAGACCACCCCTCGTCTGAATGACACACACACATACAGCCCCGCTCCTGTGCCAGGTAAGTCCACTACGGGCTCACCATAGCCCGTGCTACATGGGAAATTTTTAGCTCCGAGTAGCTGACTCTAAAACAAGTCCAAGTATAACAAGGGCGTGAGTGAGAGTGCCTCACGGCCCTCGGGTCGGGCCCGGTGCTCGTGGCCCTCATCTTGGCCCCCTACCAGTGACTACCACACATGTTTCAAACGGCAGTTATATCCACCTAATGTATTATCGTAGCCAGTAGTGGAAGTTACACTAAGTACACTTAACCCACGCCCCACCACTGGTGGCGGCCCTATCTTCACCCCCCCCCCCTTCCCAACCGTGCATACACGACCACACGCACGCGCATACACGACCACACGTACGCGCATACACGACCACACGTACGCGCATACACGACCACGCGTACGCGCATACACGACCACGCGTACGCGCATACACGACCACGCGTACGCGCATACACGACCACGCGTACGCGCATACACGACCACGCGTACGCGCATACACGACCACGCGTACGCGCATACACGACCACGCGTACGCGCATACACGACCACGCGCATACACGACCACGCGCATACACGACCACGCGCATACACGACCACGCGCATACACGACCACGCGCATACACGACCACGCGCATACACGACCACGCGCATACACGACCACGCGCATACACGACCACGCGCATACACGACCACGCGCATACACGACCACGCGCATACACGACCACGCGTACGCGCATACACGACCACGCGCGTGGGCGATCACTCACATACAAGAACACACGTACACACAGACGACCACGTTTGTGACTTCAGCCTTCAGAAACATATGCAAGGAATCCTTCAGAACCTTGTATACCACATATGTTAGACCAATCCTGGAGTATGCGGCCCCAGCATGGAGCCCGTACCTTGTCAAGCACAAGACGAAGCTGGAAAAAGTTCAGAGGTATGCCACTAGGCTAGTCCCAGAACTAAGAGGCATGAGTTACGAGGAAAGGCTGCGGGAAATGCACCTTACGACACTGGAAGACAGAAGAGTAAGGGGAGACATGATCGCTACTTACAAAATTCTCAGAGGAGTTGACAGGGTAGATAAACTGTTTAACACGGGTGGTACGCCAACAAGGGGACACAGGTGGAGACTGAGTACCCACATGAGACACAGGGACGTTAGAAAAAACTTTTTTCAGTGTCAGAGTAGTTAACAGATGGAATGCATTAGGCAGTGATGTGGTGGAGGCTGACTCCATACACAGTTTCAAATGTAGATATGATAGAGCCCAGTAGGCTCAGGAACCTGTACACCAGTTGATTGACAGTTGAGAGGCGGGACCAAAGAGCCAGAGCTCAACCCCCGCAAGCACAACTAGACGAGTACAACCAGGTGAGTACGTATGTACGCCTAGACAACCATGTGTGTACTCAGGCACTCACCCATCTTAGTTCTGGCACTTACCTTTTTACAAACCTTTGTACTTTCTCAGTTTTGGCTTTATGCTTCACAAGGTGCGGATTCCATGCCAGTGCTGCATATTACATTATTGGTCTAACAAAGTCTGTATAGATTGCCTTGAAAGAGCCCTGTTTTAATTTTATAAACGAGGTTCTAATGTTTGCCAGCGTCCCATATGCTGCTGATATTACCCTGTTTATGTGTGCCTCTGGAGTGTGGGGCTGGAATTGTATCCATTCCCAGCGTCTTGCCTCTCCGGTTCCTATAGTCGCCTTCACCTTGTCGTGTAGAGATATACCTCCTGTCTCCTTTTTTCGCTTCCCATCTTCATTACATTACATTTGTTGGGATTGAATTCTAACAATCATTTGTTTGTCAACTCCCGGTGTTTATCAGGGTCATCCTGCACCTGTCCTCCTCGGTTTTTACGGTTCTCATTAGTTTTCGTTGTCTGCAGAGGAGCAGACCCATCAGAGCCTGGGAGCAGACCCGGTGCACCAAAGTGCCAACCAGCGAGAACACTGCTGACGTGTCATGCCAACCACTTATCAGTGCCAGTCAGCCGGAAGTGGCGGTGACTCTTGGTGCCAGGTGTGCCCTACAGGTAATTGACACCTGCCTAGTGCCAGAGATATTGTCAGCCAGGAGGCCTCCTACACCTTGGGCCGTAAGTGGCGGTGACTCTTGTCCCAGGTGTGCCTTACAGGTGAGTGACACCTGCCTAGTGCCAGAAGTAATCAGTGATCGCTCTGCGTGATACGACAATCTAAGTTTCCAAGGTACAATTCATGAGCAAATAATAACATAAGTGTATGCAAAACTAACAATCACGATAACTTTCAAGAAAGCGAGGAATTCTTCGAAATACTTGAGTGAACGACAGACCAGTTGTGAAGTATGCAGCCGTCTCTTATAACCCACACCTGATAAAGCACAATTAGAACATGTAAAACTTCCCAAGATGTACCATGAGACAATGGCCAGAGCTAAGAGAGAGGGAGAGAGAGAGAGGAGCTGTGAGAAAAGTTCAGGATAATTTAATGTAACATTAGAAGAGAAGGGCGAGAGGTCGTATGATCACAGTACAAGATACTGATGGAAGTGGCCAAATTTGATGGTGACAATGTGTCAGGTGAGGCACAGCTTAACGAGGAGGCCGCAGTACATAGACGCTGGAAGGACAGAACAGGCAGAGAAACATGACCGAATGGCTGTGTGACACCGTCTCTCTGCGACCCACTACTCTGGTTGTGGGTGTCGTCTGAGGCCAGGACGCTGGAGTACCACGGTGTAACGCTGGCCAGGCTGCCCGGCCGCCGTCCAGGGGGGCCGGCCAGACTGCCCGCCGCCCAGGGGCCGGCCGGCCAGGCTGCCCGGCCAGGCTGCCCGGCCGCCGTCCGGCCAGGCTGCCCGGCCGCCGTCCAGGGGGGCCGGCCAGGCTGCCCGCCGTCCAGGGGCCGGCCGGCCAGGCTGCCCGCCGTCCAGGGGCCGGCCGGCCAGGCTGCCCGCCGTCCAGGGGCCGGCCGGCCAAGCTGCCCGCCGCCCAGGGGCCGGCCGGCCAGGCTGCCCGGCCGCCCGGCCGCCGTCCAGGGGCCGGCCGGCCAGGCTGCCCGCCGTCCAGGGGACGGCCGGCCAGGCTGCCCGCCGTCCAGGGGCCGGCCGGCCAGGCTGCCCGCCGTCCAGGGGCCGGCCGGCCAGGCTGCCCGCCGTCCAGGGGCCGGCCGGCCAGGCTGCCCGCCGTCCAGGGGCCGGCCGGCCAGGCTGCCCGCCGTCCAGGGGCCGGCCGGCCAGGCTGCCCGCCGTCCAGGGGCCGGCCGGCCAGGCTGCCCGCCGTCCAGGGGCCGGCCGGCCAGGCTGCCCGCCGCCCAGGGGGCTGGCCGGCCGGCACCCACGTGTTACAAGGCGGTGTTCAACACCTATTTCTCTCCGTCTCTACTGATTAATGATTCCCTGAAATTTGAATGTGAAAAATGTGTGGCGGAACACGTGAGGCTTTTCAAGGTTGTGGCCTCCTTAGTGTTGGTGGGGGGGGGGGGGGGGGGGCAAGCTGCTGCTGTGTCTGCTGCTGCGGCGGCTGCTCCGTCTGCTGCGGCTACTACGCTGTATCGGAAACTATTGAGCCTCTATTAATCCAGGAATCATACCAGCTATTTAACTATAGGATTTGATGAATATTATAACAATTTGAAAAGCTTTTTAGAACACATTGTATTTCTCCACATGTGTAGAGCGGCAGACAGAGCAGACAGGTGTTGGCCAAGACGGAATGGTTCAAGGTACAGTCTTACACCCAGACTGGCCTCTTAGTGTATGCCAAGACTGGCAGCATTAATGCCAGTCAGTCTGGGGAGGAGATCTGGGTGCCACGAGAAGCCGGTCGGCCAAGCGGACAGCACACTGTACTTGTGATCCTGTGGTCCCGGGTTCGATCCCAGGCGCCAGCGAGAAACAATGGGCAGAGTATCTTTCACCCTATGCCCCTGTTACCTAGCAGTAAAACAGGTACCTGGGAGTTAGTCAGCTGTCACTGGCTGCTTCCTGGGGGTGGAGGCCTGGTCGAGGACCGGGCCGCGGGGACACTAAAAAGCCCCGAAATCATCTCAAGATAACCTGACACGGTCACACAAGTCCTGGCCTGTAGGCACTCATTCAATGATGTTAATTAAGTCATAAAGCATAGACTGGGATTGGCTAGTCCGAAACAGGTGTTTGAAACAGAGCTTGAAGGTAGAGCTTATTGGAGACTCGTGAGAAAGTGTTCTTGAATAAACAACTAGTGTGAAGATAGCTTTTGGACCAGGGAAGTGGGTTGGGGGGGGGGGGGGCATTAGCTTAGACTCAAAGGGAAGGTAAGGTAATTGCGAGGAGAAAGCGCAAAGCCAGTGTGACTATATAGCACTTTGAAGGGATCCGAGGACACGGAGCTGGGACGGGAGGGAGGGAGGGAGGTCGGGAACGGTGCCCAACCACTTGGACCATCGGGAATCGAACGCCGACCCTGCAAGAAGCGAGACCTCCGTTGAATTGGATAAATTGGGCAAGTTTAGATTTCGATTTGAATTGTATAAATTGGATAAGTTTAGATTTAGGAAAGACCTGGGTAAATACTGGTTCGGTAATAGGATTGTTGATTTATGGAACCAATTACCGCGTAACGTGGTGGAGGTGGGGTCCCTCGATTGTTTCAAGCGCGGGTTGGACATGTATATGAGCGGGATTGGCTGGTTATAGATAGGAGCTGCATCGTATGGGCCAATAGGCCCTCTGTAGTTACCTTTAGTCTTGTGTTCTTTTGAATTGGGGTGCAAGTCGCCCGCTGGGCTCCGGCACCCACTGGGCTCCGTCACCCACTGGGCTCCGGCACCCACTGGGCTCCGTCACCCACTGGGCTCCGTCACCCACTGGGCTCCGGCACCCACTGGGCTCCGTCACCCACTGGGCTCCGTCACCCACTGGGCTCCGTCACCCACTGGGCTCCGTCACCCACTGGGCTCCGTCACCCACTGGGCTCCGTCACCCACTGGGCTCCGTCACCCACTGGGCTCCGTCACCCTGGATACTGAAAACCACAATTGGTGGTGAGCGGACAGTCTGCCTTGCTGACAACTGGGCGCACAAGAGCACTCTTAACAGCGTTGGGGCAGGCACCTACTGACCCTTTTGGGCTATGCAGGCGATGAGTCACAATAACGTGGCTAAAGTATGTTGACCAGACCAGGGACGACGTTTCGGTCCGTCCTGGACCATTCTCGACTTGAGAATGGTCCAGGACGGACAGAAACGTCGTCGTCCCTTCACCTAATAGTGTGTGGTCTGGTCAACTTTTGGGCTATCTCTTACCTTGGCACAGTGGTATATCCTGGTGATGTATGTAATGTGTCTATCCTTCCCAGCTGTCTTTCAGTCCGATACTTCGATATACGTTACTGTTCCCTTAAGGAGGACCCCGAGTACTGCCGGTTTAATGATCAGTGGTTCTGATGGCTAGGTGGTGGTATGTAATTAATGAGGCATTTCCTTCAGCTCAGGGGCCAGATTCACGAAGCAGTTACGCAAGCACTTACGAACCTACAGATCTTTTTTCAATCTTTGGCGGCTTTGTTTATAATTATTAAACAGTTAATGAGCTCCGAAGCACCAGGAGGCTGTTTATAACAATAACAACAGTTGATTGGGAAATTTTCATGCTTGTAAACTGTTTAATAAATGCAACCAAAGCCGTCAAAGCTTGAGGAAAGATGTACACGTTCGTAAGTACTTGCGTAACGGCTTCGTGAATCTGGCCCCAGGTGTGCAGGCTGGTGAGATAGCTACCAGCACAGTACCACACCCCCACACACACACCTGTCAGCCGCTGTGCCCTCAGGTCCGGTGCCAGTTGTGCCGTAGGCTGGCCTAACCAACCGTGACTGTGGAAAGTGTGTGCTCTCCAGCCCGCGGAATACAGGAATGCGAGACCTGGATGGATCAACACTGAAGTATTTGATTAAACTAAAGTTCTGTAAATTTCGCCATTGTACTCTGGCGTTTCTCAGACGCGCCTTTCACTCCCCGTCGACGTGGAAGCACCCGAGCCTAATACAACGGTCATTGTTGCAAGAAATATTGCATTTTCTGCTTCACGGAATCACCATTTACCCTTTAACTGCCTGCGTCCTCATGACGTCACGCTAGGGAATTATTGATTCATGAGTGTTTCAGTATTTTGACGTGTACATTGTACCCTCTCGCGCTCTCCCTCTCTCCCGCCTTCCCTTTCCCTCTCGTTCCTTCCCTCTCCCTTTCCCTCCCGCCCTCCATCTTCCTACCTCTCTCCTCTCCTCTTCCAACGTCCCCCCTCCTCTCTCTCCCTGATAAATCTCTGATTTATGAAATTTGTTCAGTCACTTAGAGTGTACATTTGGTCAGGTGCACTTCAGCAGGTGGTACAAACTGCCAGAGGTACTGGTAGCCGAGCCTTAGTCTATCACTAGCAAGGTCTAGGAGTGTGCTGACCTTATTGGACGGCTCCATACATGTACGGTTCTTCCTGCATACTAGTATGATGAAATAACTAAGAGTGAATTTCACTTCGTCTCAGGTCTATTAGATTTTGTTGGCGTTCTCAGTATATTGCTGCCCTCAGGCTGTCCTATCATGCATTCGGAGGCCAATATGGGAAGAGAAGCACAGGAGACAGACTTGTCTCCATCATTGATTGTGTTTTCTTATGTCTGTGTCTTCAGACACAGGCACATTAGTGGCGTCTTGAGGAGCTGAGTGTGAGCAAGAATGACAGTCATAATTCTTCTGGATACATAGACTCTTTGAGCCGTAAGCCTACCGAAAGTCTTTCCACAACCTCGACACATTATTTCTGGTTTAATGTAGGCTGGTACCGTAACATCGACAATAGAATTTAACATTTTATACGACTGAACTTAAAAATTATTGATTTGAAAATGGATGAAGTGATCTTTTTTTTTATATTTTGTTAAGACAACATGAAGCGTCATGTTTAAACAATGGACGAGAAATCTTGTGGTGTTCTTACTGGTCATTACAGACCTGGTCAGAATACTTTCATAGCCAGCGAGGTGCGCCACTCTCCTCCACTCGGCCTGGTCGACGACCGGGCCGCGGGGACGCTAAGCCCCGGAAACACTTAAAGATAGTGTGCTTAGGCTGTCTTATGCTCAGTATTTCACCCCCCCTTCACCCACACCAGATACTTCACCCTTCCCATCGTCCTGATCAACCCTCCCTCCACCTTATAGTCCCCGACACGCCCTCCCCAGCCAGTAGCCCCGGGGTACGCCCACCCCCAGCCAGTAGCTCCGGGGTACGTCCTCCCCAGCCAGTAGCCCCGGGGTACGCCCACCCCCAGCCAGTAGCCCCGGAAGCTAGCCCGGGGGAAACGTGATGAAACGTGTGTTTTCTCACTCGGATTTCTCCCCAGCTGCAGAACTGCATCTTCCCTCTTAACACACAAGTCACGTTGAGCCCGACATCCTGGGTGGGGCGCGCTCTGAAGCACCCCGGTTATCCCGGGTGCTTCAGAGAGCTCCATTGAACATCCCTAATCCCTCTCCAGATGATTGACGATTGATTGATGAAGATTGCGCCACCCAGGAGGTGGCACGGGCTCCTTGCCAGGCTCCTTGCCATGTTTAGGCGGACCCACTGCGGACCTTGCAGTGTGAAAACTTCAAGTTACCATTTAATTTAATAGTGGAATTGTGGACCGGGATAAGTTTGGGGCGCTGCTGGTCACCTGTGAAGGTGTGGGGCTGAGCTTCCAGCATGAGGAGCGACGGCTCTTCAGGTTATCTTGAGATGATTTCGGGGCTTTGTGTCCTCCCGGCCCAGTCCTCGACCAGGCCTCCACCCCCAGGAAGCAGCCCGTGACAGCTGACTAACACCCAGGTACCTATTTTACTGCTAGGTAACAGGGGCATAGAGTGAAAGAAACTCTGCCCATTGTTTCGCCGGCGCCTGGGATCGAACCCGGGATCACAGGATCACAAGTCCAGCGTGCTGTCCGCTCGGCTCCCTACACTGGGGTACACTGCCCACCAACCTCCATAACCCATTAATTCATCCTCGATAAACACATCTACACAATGTATCATCTGTGTGAATGCTGGGCTACGAAACTGGTTTAGAATCTGTATCCGCCCTTGGGAATGAATTCAAGTCACGGTACTCGCACGCACGCAAGCACGCGCGTGGTGGTGTGGTAGTCGAGGCGTGTGTGAAGGTGTTGATGTTGTGAAGCCTCAACTCCAGTCGGTGCTTCTGGATTAATTGAAGCAGTGTTAAGAGAGAGTGAGGCAGTTATGTAACGCGTATGGGTGTTGACGGCGTGGCAGGGGTCACGCTCGGCCACCACAGAATTATACACAATTTCAACAAGTTATGAAAAGAAATAAGAATATTGGAAGCCATTGCAATTGGCGGCCATGATTGTAAGGCGTAGCCCAGTAGCTGTAGTCCTTAATGTTGTCATGATGCACTCCTCATGGTTATATGATTAATTGTATCTTAATTTATTTTGTATTTACTGAGATTAAATGATTACTGGTATGATAATTTTTCGTAAAACATCTGTTTGAATTTGATATATTGTCATAGATAGGGTTTCAGTTTTGCCCGCTAGGCTTACAATGGAGTATTTCGCCAAAAGTTTAGTATTTGCAAAATGACCTAAGTTTTTGTGTAACTTGGTTGTGTGGTGTTGTTGTTCAGTGACTAACATGTTCACCTGTGTGGTAGTGCTGTTGTTGTTCAGTGACTAACATGTTCACCTGTGTGGTAGTGCTGTTGTTGTTCAGTGACTAACATGTTCACCTGTGTGGTAGTGCTGTTGTTGTTCAGTGACTAACATGTTCACCTGTGTGGTAGTGCTGTTGTTGTTCAGTGACTAACATGTTCACCTGTGTGGTAGTGCTGTTAGGGTGACATTTAGCATAGTCACCTTCTGCTGTTTATATATATAAAGTGGCTGAACATAACCGGGTGAGTGCGTGCTTGATGCACGTCTAGACACCAGTTTACGGGTTTAACTTTGCAAAGAACAACACTATGACAACTTTCTCAATTCTAATTATAACCTTTTATGTCTACTTTCATATACAGCCCCACCGGCCAGCCTTGTGGACCAGGCGCCTGGTGCAGAACTTGCCCAGGTTCTTGCGACATTGAAGACTTAATAATAAACAGCAGCTCCCCAATGACTCTGTAATATCTCAATTGGTCAAACTATTATGTATTAGCGATAAGACCTACCATTAATGTATAATGACTTACTGTAAATATATAGCTCTTGAAATAGAACATTCTCTGTAACTAGCTGACATTGTAACTATAAGGTGTGAAGGATAGATGAAATTGTTTATGTAATAATCTGGGATAAGGTCTAATAAATACTTTTTGTGCCCTCTGTAATGCTTTTTGTGCTACCGCTCACAGGATGAGTATAGGGTGCACAATAAACTAGTATCATTCGTCGGCAACAAAATCAGTGTTCAATGGAGCTCACACTTAACCCGGCATTGGCAGCCGTCAAGCTGTAGCAAAGATACCCGATTGTCCCCTGCTTCTAATACCCGCTTTTTGGTCAAATCTCATCTCGATAATTGGTAATTCTCTAGTGCAGATTCACAATTAAAGATTGCATTTATTTGAAGGAGGGTTGGGAGGGGGATACTTATCTCGTTCCTTCCTTCGACTACTGTCGCATGTTAACAGGTATCTTGACACCTGTTAATATTGTCCTGTGAAGTCCAAAACAAGCTACAACTAAACGAATGAAAGAATTACCATTATTAATAAGATTCGGGTCACGAGTGCTTCTCTGAACACTGCCGTTGGAATTAAGCGGCCCACTTGATTATCTACCTTTGTGAGATCAGGTGACGGGAAGTTGAGACCACGTGTGTAGCGTGTGAGGCTGTAGGGACCACGTGTGTACCGCGCGAGACTACAGGAATCACGTGTGTAGCGCGTGAGGCTGTAGGGACCACGTGTGTACCGCGCGAGACTACAGGAATCACGTGTATAGCGCGTGAGGCTGTAGGGACCACGTGTGTACCGCGCGAGACTACAGGAATCACGTGTATAGCGCGTGAGACTACAGGAATCACGTGTGTAGCGCGTGAGACTACAGGAATCACGTGTGTAGCGCGCGAGGCTACAGGAAACACGTGTGTAGCGCGTGAGGCTACAGGAAACACGTGTGTAGCGCGTGAGGCTACAGGAAACACGTGTGTAGCGCGTGAGGCTACAGGAAACACGTGTGTAGCGCGTGAGGCTACAGGAAACACGTGTGTAGCGCGTGAGGCTACAGGAAACACGTGTGTAGCGCGTGAGGCTACAGGAAACACGTGTGTAGCGCGTGAGGCTACAGGAAACACGTGTGTAGCGCGTGAGGCTACAGGAAACACGTGTGTAGCGCGTGAGGCTACAGGAAACACGTGTGTAGCGCGTGAGGCTACAGGAAACACGTGTGTAGCGCGTGAGGCTACAGGAAACACGTGTGTAGCGCGTGAGGCTACAGGAAACACGTGTGTAGCGCGTGAGGCTACAGGAAACACGTGTGTAGCGCGTGAGGCTACAGGAAACACGTGTGTAGCGCGTGAGGCTACAGGAACCACGTGTGTAGCGCGTGAGGCTACAGGAACCACGTGTGTAGCGCGTGAGGCTACAAGAACCACGTGTGTAGCGCGCGAGGCTACAGGAACCACGTGTCACCAGAATGACAGCAGTGTCACACTGTGAGAGCGACCGTAGTAATGTCAGGATTGACCCCGGTGGCAGGAGTGACACAAGAGATGTTGGCGGGACAAGAGAAGCAACGACATTTTACAATAGCAAAAGAAAATATGGAGGGCTGTGTGGCCCTGTTGTACAGAGATGGATATCGTGGGAAGTTGTTAAAATGACCAATAGGTTGTGATGCAGGCATGGGGGTGAGGGACTGGGACCAGTTTGGTTATTCAGCACTGTGTATATATATACGTGTTCTCACCTACATGTGCAAGCAGGGTTGAATATCTGCTCCTAGCCTCACCTTTTGAGCATTCTTAGTTTCATTACTCGGTTCTCACATTTTTGTGATGATATTTACATTTTAAAACTGTGTATGGAGTCAGCGTTTCAAATTTTGTCCATCAATTTATAATGATATGTACCTGCCAGCCTTCCTTCTTCTAAGGGTCTGCGGTCGAATCTCGATGATCAAAAGTAAATGTACACTCTTTCCTTCACTGAATTTTTGTTTACCACCCATTAGTGTCTCCCCGTTTCGTTTCCAAGTGCTCTAATCTACATAGTCATGCTGGTTTAGCACTTTCTCCTCATAATTACCTTACCTTCAACCATAAAATATCAACCACTTTACCATGCGAGTGCGAGCACCCAATGATACTTAGCAATGTAACAGTAAATATGTTGTGGTGTTGAACTATATAATGGCTTGTATGGTTTTCCATTCTATGCATATCTTGGCAATAGATTTTCCGTTAATAACCTTGTATTAGATATTTTGACAAAAGTCAAGTCCTCCACTCATTTTTGTAGTAAGAAATTTTCTATGAACGAGCGCTTGCATTTATTGGCAGTCTACTATAATGCTTACCGAATAATGTTCAGCAAGAAATATAATGAACCCATTGTATTCCGTACTAGCCTAATAGTTGTCAATATTGGACTTCTATAGTAGTTTACATTAGGTGCAAAATAGTAATGTCTGTACATTTGACAGGTCAGACACCGTGTGACTGGGGATGTGATGGTGCTGAAGATGAACAAGCTCATCAGTAACCGACACAATATGCTACGAGAAGTAGAGTTGATGAATCGTCTTCATCACCCCAACATTCTCAGGTAAGACTCTTCACCTTTGTGATCGCAAGATCATTACTTCAGAGGTTTTCAACACTCGAACACATTACTTACTGGATGAGGTGTCCGGCGGTGCCCTGGTTACACTTCCCCTCTTCCCATCTCTGCCTTCTTTCCCAATCTCGCCCCTATCCCCTTTCTTCTTAGATTTCCCCTCTTCCACCTCTTTCTCCCAGCAAACCCACAACATAACTGCAATGTGATTGTTCAATTATTTGATACACACACATAACCACAACATTTTTAACGTTGCAAGTTGGAATATTATGATCAACAGAAAACTGTTGGAAAAAATTACACACAGAAATCACAATAGCGTGATGCATCAATGAACAAATCCACAAGGGCCGTGGCGAGGATTCGAACCTACGTCTGAGAGCATCCCAGACGCTGTCTTAATCAACTGAGCTACGACATGGTCAAAAAGAGTTGAGACCAGAAATTCTACTGAACTTACTTGCATCCTGCAGCCTCTCCGAGACATGTCAATAGGTAGAACGGCCTATTGACATAGTTCGAGTGCATGGGTGAGTTGTGTAAAACCGTGGTTTGTGTCTCGGAGAGGCTGCAGGATCCAAGTTAAGTTCAGTAGAACTTCTGGTTTCAACTCTTTTTGACCATGTCGTAGCTCAGTCGATTAAGGCAGCGTCTTGGATGTTCTCAAACGTAGGTTCGAATCCTCGCCACGGCCCTTGTGGATTTGTTCATTGATGCATCACGCTATTGTGATTTCTGTGTGTAATGAAGTAAGGATGAAGAGGTAGAATGAATCTGGCCTCCATAATAATAATAATAATAATAATAATTTTTATTTAGGTAAGGTACATACATACAATAAATTTTTACAAAGATTGGTTGACTTATAGGTAGAGCTAGTACATACAATGCCTAAAGCCACTATTACGCAAAGCGTTTCGGGCATGATAAACTTAAATGACAAGCTTAATACTAATTGAGCATAATGAGTAGAATGAAAACAAGAAATGAAAACATAGATGAAAAAGCAGCACAAATACAATTATGTCAACAAACAGCGCTCTTAAAAAAAACAGACATTGGTTGACAATAGAAGGGTAAGGTAGGTTACAGGGAATTTATTAGGTATAGCTTCGTTTTTGACTTAAACTGGTTGAGAGAGGTACAGTCTTTAACATGGTTGGGAAGGTCATTCCACATTCTGGGCCCCTTGATTTGTAGAGCATTTCTAGTTTGATTAAGTCGTACTCTAGGAATATCAAAACTGTATTTATTTCTGGTGTGGTGCTCATGGGTTCTGTTACAACCTTCTATGAAGCTTTTGAGATCAGGATTGGCATTATAGTTTAGCATTTTATATATGTATAATACACATGAGAGAATGTGCAGTGACTTAATGTCTAACATATTCAGAGATTTGAGTAGGGGTACCGAGTGATGCCTGGGGCCAGAGTTGGATATTGTCCTAATAGCAGCTTTGTGTTGAGTAATTAGAGGACGTAAGTGATTTTGGGTAGTAGAGCCCCAAGCACAAATACCATAGTTGAGATATGGATAGATAAGGGAGTAATAGAGAGTCACCAGGGCATCACCATCTTTGGACACACTTTTTATAGATGTAGATTTATTTAATCATTTGTTGTAACTGATATTTACATTAATATCATAGGTTATTAATTACCGGTATATATTCATCCATGTCATGTGTTGTAACCGATATCTACAATGTCAATGGTTTTAACTGAAATAACACTTATACCTTTTTGAAGCTGAGCATAACTACTAATTTATATATATCCATTCATTTATTATCAAAGTAATACAAATGTGTATTGAATAAATTATTGTATGTTTAACTATCTTCCTGAAATTAAAATTTTAAACTTTAATTATTAAAATACTTTTAGACAAATTATACTGCTACCCATTTTATTTGTGAGAGAAAAATATATATTATAATAATATAGAGAGCATTAGCACCTCTGGTTGTAAAGGGGACCTGTAGCCTCTGAGGAAAGGACATACAAAACATTACATATATATTTTTATTTTACAGCTACTATGGTGTCTGTGTAAATGAGGGCCAGGTTCATGCACTGACAGAGGTAAGATAATGCTCGTATTATATTACATTCAGTTCTTCGTTAAACCATAGTTAACATTGTGAATAATGTGTCTGAAGTGTTGGTATTGATAACATCATTGTACAGTATATGCAGTATCATATCAGGAGCCGGTCGGCCGAGCGGACAGCACACTGGACTTGTGATCCTGTGGTCCTGGGTTCGATCCCAGGCGCCGGCGAGAAACAATGGGCAGAGTTTCTTTCACCCTATGCCCCTGTTACCTAGCAGTAAAATAGGTACCTGGGTGTTAGTCAGCTGTCACTGGCTGCTTCCTGGGGGTGGAGGCCTGGTCGAGGACCGGGCCGCGGGGACACTAAAAGCCCCGAAATCATCTCAAGATAAACTCAAGATAATCTAAGTGGATTTTCCAGTCATTTTCTTTTAACTAAGAAACTCTTAAATAGGAAACAGTAATGAGTCTTTTATAGTAACTATTGAACAACCTGGGTCACATCAATAGCATTTAAGAAGGGTATTGGGTATATAGCCCCCTTCCACAGTAAGGTCGTGCAAAATATAACACTCTAATGGAATTTCATGTACTCATATTGTTAGCATTGAACTACAACTTGCATTATAAGCTCAGAAATGTAGATGTGAGTTCCTCGGTTATCCATAGATTCCAATTTTCCTGCAAATATTTGTCTGGGCATCTCATATTCACGTGACTCTACCAACCCCTCTGTGACATATTTTCTGATGCCAGTGGAACATGTGGTCCGGTGAACTTTGTCAAACATTTAACTCTTCTGAGTGTGTGTGCGCACTCACTCGGTTGTTGTATTTCAGTGTGAGCGAGTATGCGAAATATTGAAATTTAATCGGAACAGCTGCTTAATTATTCATACAATGTTTGCTTTTTCAAAGTAGATTAAATATTACATGCCATAACTACATTAATTTCATATTTTTCAGTATATAAATGGGGGTTCTCTTGATTCTCTGATTGGAAATCATGCTGTGCTTTTACCTTGGGCAACAAGAGTGTCTCTGGCACTGGATGTGGCTCGGGGGATGGCCTATCTTCACTCCCAAGGAGTATTTCATAGAGATCTCACTTCCAAGGTAAGTTGCTACCATGACCTATACATAATTAAAGTTGATATCAGCCCTTAGTAAATACAATAACAGCTTTGAAGTAATTAGAAGTAAAATGGTTTTGCAAAATATATTTTAGAAATTAATGGATCTTTAAATTTTCAGAATGTGCTCATTAAGCACACACAGGAGAGTGGTGAGCCCAAGTTGACAGCTGTGATTGCAGATTTTGGCCTAGCAGCTCCTATCCCGCATGAGAGGTAAGACTAGCTAATTAGAAGTCGGTATCATCATTAATAGTGCCACCATCAGTATCATAAAGCAGTAATTCTTAAAGTTTTTCCTATTTGCTCTCCTAAAAAACCTCCAAGCTGTTCTTGCATTCTTCTGCACAAATTGATAAATTCCTACAGTAATAAAACAACAATTTTATGTTTAGTTTTAGTGCCACTTCCCCGAGATGAGCCACATTTGATCATAGCATCCTCACACCCTTGGTTCCTCACACCCTTGGTTAAGAGCCCATCATAAAGCATCATAAATAATAGCTGGACAGTGCTTTGTATATTTTCCATAGCCAGTACCCATTATTGAAGTTAAATTAATTAATCTTTAATGATATACTTAACTGTGATTTATTATGTCCCTGTTATTCTTTAAGATAACAATGAGAGTACAGTATATTAATATCTTGTTTGTTCCATTATTTGTTAGTTCAGTGTGAACTTAATGTAAAGATATTGGAGCTCCCTATTTTTTTTGTAAGTTTAGTATAAAAGACTGGTATTACCTATATACTATATATTAGCAAATTGGTTATGGTGTGAATTCAGAAAAATTGAACAATATGCATTCAGATCTGTATCAAAAACTTTTGATAAATACAAAGAAAGTCATAGATACAGCTTTAAAATTAATATTATATTAGCATATTAAGGTGACCTAATATTTCTTATGTTTTTAGTACAGTATATACAGTATTGGGGTACCACCTCTGGTGCATTTGTAGGGACCCATAGCCTTGGAGAAGAGAGTAAAAGGTACTCAGAGAACACCTTGTAGATTCTCCCTGAACACTTGAGTGTTGTCTTCCCCTACCACCTTTACTTTTGTTTATGAAATGTTTAGTAGATACAGTAATCATAGACAATAAAATATTTTATATGTAATTTTATAACAGTATTATATACTGTACTGTACTCGTTTCCAGTATATGAATGAAATTTCTTGACAGATGTATGCGTTTGCGTCAAGTGGGATCTCCATACTGGATGGCTCCTGAAGTTATTCGTGGTGATTGGTATGATCATCGTGTTGACGTGTTCAGCTTTGGTATCATCGTGTGTGAAATGATTGCCAGGTAATTGGTCAAGTTTTATTATTGCAGTTGACCAGTATTTGTTTATGCCAATATTATGTTGATAGGTTTTCAAAATTGATTTGAAATGTATGGTATTCATTGTTGGTCATGCATAGAAAGATTAAAAGACTCATAATTTTGTAATTTTCACTTAAAATTATGCAACACCAATTTACTGAAATAAATGACATATAAGCATTGTTAACTGTAATGAATCGGATACATTTATATTCATTCTTGACTATTAATTCTATGAATATGTAATGGACTCTTTTTAGTTTGAAGTTGCATTAGATTTTTTGTTTAAATTTAGATACTGTATTGTGTTAGTCAGTTATAAGATAGTGAGGACGTTAAGTACTGGTTTGCAAATACTGCTGAACTTTCATAAAGTTAAAGTGAATTTTGGCAATAATGCTGAGTACAGCATTAAATACACTGACATAGACACACACACATACCCATGGCAATTGGCATAGCCTGTAAGCTGATGGCAGTAGAGGTTTTACCTAACAATATAGAAATAGGCTTTGAAGAGTATGTTAGTGATATTCCAGCAAAATTAATGTACTACAGGAAGTAAACATGATAAAAATGGCACAGAATTACAAATAAGGTACTGTATCTCTCATGACCTTTGCCCAGAAGCCTGTGTTTAGCTGCTGATTTCTTTGACATGGTTGGGAGTTTTGGCTCCTTCCTCATGTTGTTGATTCTTATGCATCTAGAGGCTCTAAAAATGATATTCATGACTTCGTTTTAATTTTTCTAATTCTTTCAACCTAGTGCTGGGAGCTGCAGGGCTTGGTAGTCAACAAGGGACCAAATGAACATCATGTAGAACATTCTGGCATATTTAACATTAATACCAATGTGCTTTCCAGCAAGTGTTTTTAGAGGGTATAGTCTTTCTCAAAGTCTGAGCTACAAGTTGCATATACTGCAGTGTTAACACTTTCGCGCTCTCCGCAAAGGTCACTCAGCCAACCGAATGTGCGCGCTGCGTTTTTATCGCTTAAGAGTAAAAACAAAAATGTGTATACTCTTTTTACTCTTCTGACCTTAGTTCTCATGCTACGTATTTCATTTTGGTACCAACGTGTTCGCAATAAAATTCTCTAGAAGAACATTAGTAAAATAAGTCACGAAACATATAGGGATACCAGCACCAAATAAATAACTACGTAGATGACTCGCCGTGAGCGCCCATCAGCAACAAAATGTTTTTACTCTTGGGATTGTAATCACCTCCACACTTGTTCTACAGCGTTAATTTTGGTATCAATGGACTCGCAATGAAATTCCCAACACGGTGATATGAATATAAGCGTAGAATAATGATGCAGCCCGCCCGCAAGAGTGTGGGAAGTGGTGAAATTGTTACCCGGTATCGGTGACGGGACGACGCACGGCGCTTTGAAAGTTTATACTTATTTCACTCTCATGACATTAATTTTCTATGTACGTCATTCATTTTTATGTCAATGTGTTCGCAATAGAATGTTCTATGTGCCCATAGGTAAAAAATATCAACAAAGCGTAAGTTAGAATAGCGACAAATATAAAACAACGCTGGAACATATCAGTGAGCGTCAAACACACACGAAATATTTTTACTTTTGTTATGTTTGTCAAGATTATACTTGTTGCACACAGTTATTTTTGGTTGTATATTGATCGGAATAAAATTCCCTAAACAGACATATGCATATAATACATGATATGGGGGAAGAATTACCAGTATAAACGGCTAAAGTCACCCACCTGCAACCCGTTTGGGACAAAATACCATTTGATCGAAGTTATCCACACCTTTCATGAACTTATTGTACCATGCAGCCTAGTGGTGAGAAAGAGAGCCTCATAGCGCGCAGTTTGAAACAAACCCAAAGTAAATCGGATAAAAATTGAATTTTATACAAATATTTTAAAAGTTGACATAATTTTATGTCCACTATGCGTTTACGTTAGACGAAACCGAACGCGCCGGCGCGTCCAGATAGCGCGAAAGTGTTAACACTTTCGCGCCAAGTCACACCAAGATATTTGTATCGCCTGCAGTTTTTGATGTGCTGATCATCAGCTTAAAAAATGGAAGATTGTTAGTGTTTTGGGGGGCATATGGTCCTTGTTTATCCATTTAACAATAAGCCCACATTCAGTACTGTACATCTGATTGCAATGACACTGTCATCTGCGTAGCAGATAACATCCTTATCTGCTTGTGTAGGTATGTCAGCTACCGGTCTATGCATCAGCACATTGATAAGGATAACTTAGCATAGGCTGAGTCCAAATCATAGGAAGCATTATAGCTACTTTTAGCTCTTATAAATGAAGCAGTTCTGTTACAGAAATACCCCTAATCCATGACAATAAGTCTCCTCTGACTTAAGCTTTGTCAGAAGCAGTTTGAAGATCAAGAAAGGCTATGAGAATCTTTCTTTCAAGCAGCTTTCGATGCAGCTAATAGGGAACTCATTCTAGAACAACTAACCCGCCAAACACACACCGAAACTACGACGTTGGTACAACGTTCGAACAAGTTTTAACACCTCCTAACCAGTTTTAACAACCAATATAGCAAGTTGTAACAACGTTCCAATACGTCATAAACACGTTAAACCAAGATGTAACAACTTTATTACAAGTTGTAATAAGCAGAAAATAGAGACAGTTTCGGTTTGTGTTTGCAGGGAATTAACTGCTAGTGTAGTGTACAAATTTGAGAGTAGAGATGATGATAGCTAAAATAACAGGAATAGTGGAGAAATTGAATATGAAGAATGTTTAATAAAGAACAGAAGAATGGAATACTCTACGAGGGGGGGGGGGAAATTACAGAAAATGCCAAGAAACTAAATATTAGAAATTCAGAAGAAAGGGAGGGAGGTTGGGTTCATAAGCGGGGCATATTCAACGTTAGGAAAGGTACAACAATGGGAACTAGATAGAACCTTGAGTCCCTGAGTCATAGGTATGTTAGAAAGAAATTTCTTTTAGTGTAAGAGTTTTAAGTAAATCAAATAAATGAAAGGGATCATCAATAGAAAGTAATACAATAAATTGTTTCAAAAGTAGACATGACAAGAAATAAGATGATAGGAGTCATTGCATTAGGTAACTGACAGGTGATGAGGCAAGGCTCAGGTGAATTCACACACTCTTGTTCATTTAATTTTTGTTTGTTTGACTTTTCTCTCCGTCCATATACAGTATATTTTTATCATGTAATGTGGTTCAATACATTTTTTATTGAAGTTTAATTTTGCAGTATGATAAATACTTTATCTGGTACTTTATTCATCAAGAACATTTTCAGATGTGAAGCTGACCCAGATATACTGCCAAGAACTCATAATTTTGGAGTACATTATCGAGACTTCTACCAAATGTGCCAACAAGACTGCCCTGCATTATTTTTGCAAATGGCTTTTCAGTGCTGCCAGGTAAGATTTCTCGGCTTTAAAATGTATAATAATAAGGTTTGATATACTGTATACAGTCGATCGTCTAAAATGCCGCAGGAGTGAACGAAGTAACAGTAAAGATGTTTGGAGAAAAGTAGAGCTTCACCATTATCTGTTTGAGCAAGATAATAAGAGGTCTGTATGCAGAAACAAAATGCATCAGCTTATCACTTACTTTAGTAATTGATACTTAATAAATATCTTTACAGTATATGAATTGATTTTGCAATTTCCATCTACCCTGCTCATTCCTGGTAAGATAACATGTAGATGAGAGTTACTATGAGAAATTGTTTACACTTTCATGAAGGCAATGTGGCTTTAGCATTATACTACTATATACCAGGAACACTATTTTGCCTAAGTTACCAATCAATTTTGGCAGATTGAACCTGCATCCCGTCCAACTTTTGAAGAACTGACTCAAAAACTTGAACCATTACTTGGTCAGCTCATCACTCTGACAGCAAGACACTTACCAAGGAAACTCAAAGGTAAGCATTATACTTTTGTTTTATCAATAGGTGATACTTGGAGTTACTGTCACAAAAGATAGCTTGTTGATGAACGTATTAAATCCTGTTTAAATCAGATCTGTTATGAGATGTGTTCAGTGTCATTTTGATTCAGGCTAGCCTTTGACTGTACTGATGTGAAATGCTGAGGGTGTGTGCAAAATTCTCTGTTTTGCTAGTACAAGTCTCGCCATGCTGATTGTAAGCTATGAAGTTTTTACAACTTTATAACTGTTAACTTAAGCCACAGCTGTAATAATTTGTATAAATTACTTGTGAATAGGGTGTTTGAAACTAAATCTGAACCTAAATTTTGTTCTTGTATATTTCAAATTATATCATTCAAGAAAATACTAATCAAATTTTGCACAAACTACCACATTTATTCATATTTTAATAATTTTTGTTTATGTTGGCAGTTTGTCATCGTAGATCATTGTCAGATGATACCTTTAAACTACTGCGCAACCAAATGGGTGAAACTGTGTTTGTGCCAAGTGTTCCAGTAGCAGCTCCTCCAGTCACCACATTGACAGGCTCACCTGCAGTTACACCTCAAGAAATTGTTGAAAAAATGAGTGCAGCTGATCCTTACTTCCAGCCATCTACAGGCACAGTCAATCCTTTTACGCAGCTAAAATTGCCTGCCCGGTCACAGTTGGCTTTGCAGGAAGGTGGCCGCTATTGCCTTTCTTTACCAGATTATCCTGATCTTCTAGTACACTCGCCGAGCTTAGAATCCAATAAGCATATTCACACTTCGGATTCCTGCTTGTGCCCTCATGCATCTCCTGCTCATTGTCAGTGCCATGTAAACCATAGACAATTCTCATCTCAAGTTGACAATAATAGAAAACATTGCCAGTGTGTTCACAGTGCAAAAAAATCTAAAGTTATTGAAAGAGAAGTGACAGACTGCAAGTGTAAGTTGACTACAGTATCTAGTGTGGAAGTTGGCTCATCAGTGTGGCAGCAAGACTTGTGTAGACCATCGGGGCAAGCAGATGATGATGGATCAACCCCACGCTCAGATCCAGGAAGTGGGGGTGAAAGTGGAAACTCAGTATTACAAAATAACCACCTTGGAGGACCAGTTCGTCGCCGAGGCTCGGGAGAGAGCGGTTTTTTTAGTGTTGGTGATATTGAAAGAGTAGGTACACCAGAACTTTGTTTATCATATTCAGAATTGAGTACTGCTTCTCTAATGTCTACCGAAGATGATGATCCTGTTCATCATTGCCTTGTGCAAAGATCTTCTTCTGTTGTAACCGATAGCTCAGAAGACTTATCTAGTCTCGGCTGCTGTCATGACCCTCAAAACTCTTGTGATCTTTCTTCTTTGTGTGAGAGCGAGGATGTTATGCCTGGTAGCCGTTTGTCAGATTACGAGGTGGATACTGATATTCGCCAAATTGTGGATTTCTTTGAGAGAAATGTTGGGTCTGGTTTAGGTTCTGAAGCTCCTAGACGCACATCTTCTCGAGTAAGGCAGGGGTGTTTGGTACCTCTACTGACCCACAAATTTAGCGCTCTACATGCTGGTCATAGACTGATTAGTGTAACAAGCCCTCCATGTCCTGTTCATCATAATATTAGCACCTCAAATGGTGGCAGTAAGTCATATAGCACCAAAGAATGTGCAACACCAAAGTCCTGCCGACAGCCATGCTCACGGGCTGAGCGGCGCGATACATTTCGGGTCAAAGACAGACCAAAAGTTTACATAACTGAGGGTACCGTCCGTGCAAAGCGCGATATATTTGAAGCTAAATGAGCCAAGTAAAATATATTTTCTTTGTCATGTTTTTAATGTACATTGTTGATATTTTTCTTTCCTAGTCACAAGCGTAAGTGTTTTGTGATAATGAACTAACAATTTTTCTTTTGTCTAGACATGTGAAATAAAAATAAAACCCGATAAATCACCTTTATAATCCGAAATGCAGCAAATCTAAGAATTTAGCCTTGGCACGTATTGATATGTATCAATATTGTTCCTTAGGTATATGTTATGTATTTTGTCCACAGTAAATATTTTTTAAATGCATCTAATAAAGGACACTGCAAATATACATTGAAACCTAGATATAACAATACAGTATATGTAATGTGTATTCTGTACAGTCTTCATAAACAAATACAGGTACTGTACACTTAATATTGAACATTACAAAATGAAGCAGAAAGTTTTTGGCAGTTACTGTTACTAAAGCTGATGGAATTTATTTATTTTAACATAGCAATATATTTGTAGGATAGACCCCTTGGTAGCTCCCCAGGCTTAGATCCATCCTTGCCTACTGGAAGCCAGAACCAGAATCTGGCTTGTTCTGTGAGGTGAGTGGAGTTTGATCAGAGATCAAACCAAAACAGAGTTCCATCAGGAAGTATAGGTATAATAAAATGAGCAACAGCTTGAAGTTAACTTATGCACCCTTGGTAAACAAGGCAGATCATTGCTGTACAAATACCTTAAGTGATATGTCCAACTGCCATCAGATAGCCCAGGCCACACAGTTTTGGCCAGTCTGACACCTCACATTTTTTGGGGGGCCTGGTGCCACTGGCTATGTAACTCTTCAATGGGTTCCATCACCTGCTAGGTAATGCTGGGCTTTTCACGTGTTTCAAAATAGGGCACGTGCTCTAGCATTCCCTTGTGCTCCCACTATAGCTAGGATTACTTTCCCAGGGATCGGCTTGCATTTCCCAATATGCAATCAGAGATACCTGCTCTGAGGGGTTGCAAGGCTTCCTCCTAAGTCTCATTTCTGTGCAGTGCAAGAGACTTGTTTTGCCTCGTGGGGTCTGTTCACAGGGAGTTTTTAAGATTGCTTGTGCACATTTAAAACCTGTCCATCATGCTTGGTCCTGCTCCAGGTGTTTGTTTGGAGCCTTGCACTTAGCTGTAGGCATGCTTGGGTTGAATAAGTGATTTTATAGTAAGTGACTATATTTTCCTCCCACTATATATATATGACATATTGCCAGAACAGATGTAGAGGTTTTTAAGAGACAATTGGACAAGTTCCTGCAGTGTCAAATCAGCTGGGGTGTAATGGATATGTGGGTCTGCAAGCCTCTCCATGCAACAGTCTTTCAGATCACAGTGTCACAAGACAAGTCTGGCTTCAGGCTGGACTTTGAGAGTAGAATAATTCCAAAAACTGACTACAGATAATATGCCTACCCTTGCAAAGTGGTTTAGGCTGGGGTTAGGTGCACATTTTGCCGAGATGCTTACCTTATGTCTGGTATGCCTGTCTATTAAATTGTGTGTGTAATGAGTCTCTCTTATCCTTGTGAATATTTAATTGTATGTGATGTCAGCTGCCATCTGGTTGGTTTTTTGGCTTCCTCAATCTGATTTTGTATCTTTGCAGTTCTCTGCTTGAGAGGTTTTGCTTTAGTACTTATGAACCCAGTTGGACATTCTTGTTGCCTCTGTCTTTTGTGTCCAGTATCATGTTTGAAAGTTGGGTTACAGTCTTCTTAGTACTGTATTTCCATCTTAGTATTTGGCCTTGCATTGCTTTTTAGCTGTCTTTTGGCCTTGCTGCATTTGTGTTGTGCTTGAGTGTTGTTTGGTGCACAGCCGAGATCCTTTTGACCAGGAACCCACTCTCCTGCCATTCTTATCCCACAGGTAAGCCTGGCCACTTTTTCTGGCTTCTGAAGAAGCCAGAAAAAGTGGCCAGCCTCCTCTGCCGAAGCAATGCTTTGAGTAAGTTTGGAATGTTACTGATGGATCCCTACCAGAATTTGAGCACAAAGTAATGAAACTCCCTTTTCTGGTGGGCCTCTAGAAGCTCGCCATCCATGTCATACCCTTCTTTCCCATGGGACTCGAGTGTTCAACACGAGTAGCTCCCGAGTGGGGTGGCAGGCTGGTAGAGCACCCTTTCTAGAATTGTCACAACGGGCAGAAAATTACTAAATTACTCGAACCTAATCTAACTGTTGGACCCATGCATAGAAAATGTGGTGTTTTGAGTCGCTACGATTTATACCATCATATTTTGTCCATTGAGGATTTTAACATTAAAATGCATTGTATTATTTGAGAGGACAGGTTAGGCTGAGACCTGTGACCTGTGGGTGACTTGGGCTGCCATCTGGTGGTAGTTGAATGCATCAAGGTTAGGATATTTACCCGTGTAATAAACATTTGCCTTATTTAACTTGAAAGGCCTAATTTCCTTCAAGCAATCTTGTGCTTTGTTGTGCCTCCACATTTTGTCTTCGTGGTTTTGAGTCATTGACCGATTCCTAAACTTCCCTCCTCTTGTAGTACGAGCCAGATTCTGTTCTTGGCCTATGGTAAGGAAGGATGTGTCTTTGAAGCCTGGCATGATTAGTTAAGGCTTGGTGGTTCCAGAGCCAAGCTTGGGAAACTACTAGAGACATACTTGAATAGGGCACTTTATTACATTCAACACAAGATTTATACAAATTCAGTTCAAATCCAAATTGGTTTTATTCATAAATGTCTACATTTATAGTTTTGTTAGTTTACACAAACGTACAGTAAATATTTTCCCTAAAAGAAAGTAATAATAATAATAGCATATGTATTATTATATATTATATACTCTACATAGATGTAATGGAACCGTGAAAATATTCTGCTAGTGTCTCCTGATTGCTTACTAAAATTCCATTATCGTATGATTTGTAAACCAAATACTGTATTCATGTGATTTTTCTATATGGTTGTAATGAAGGCTACAGATCCATCACTTATAATCTGTATCTTTATCAGTGTAAAAGAAGCCTACCATCGTCTTTGATAATGGTAGGCTCCTGATGATTTGGAGCTTCTTGCCAGTATTTGAATACAGATTATTGCCCATTGTTCCAAATACCTGCTATGATGTTATCCAGAACCCATCACCTATCGGTATTGTTCATATGGTTTTCACTGCTAATGTATGGCTATAAAGAAGTTTACCAGGTTGACCAATCATCATTTGAGCCATAATTGTGCATTACATCCACTTGGGGTCTAACATCATCTCTTATGTGGCAAAGAGATGTATCCTGCTTTCCTTTGATTCCATATGGTGTACACTCATATGGTGCCAATTATCCCCTATGATGTTGCCCAGGATGCATCCCACCCCCCCTCCCTCCTCAGTAACCAAGTCAACATGGCAGAATCGACTCTTATGAAGTACATGGAATACTCTGTGTTTTGTGGATAACCCAGTTGCATGTTTTATGTGCATGGTATACATAATATCTATGACATTTTTAGTATCTAAGATGGAAAGACCTGTTTAGTAAGAGAATTAATACCAAGATGTGGTCCGTTATGTTACAGGGATAACAAAAACAACAACACAAGTCATACAGTTGTTTCAGAACATTTACAATACAGTACTTTCAGGATAACTAAGTATTCTCATGATTTAATAATTCTCGTTACAAACTTTGAATTTTACTACGTGGTGATGCCATGAAATTATATATGGTACCTACATTACCACAAACAAATTTGCCTGATTAAATACAAGTGTTATAATATGCAATATTTTGTAATTGAATTATAGAAAAACTAGAAATTCATTTGAAAACAATGGAAAGAGAATTATGAGAAACCACGAAGCCATTATGATTATGTATATAATTGTATACCTTTCCTCGGAAGGGATACAATTATATACAATTAATACATAGTGGGGGAGTGTGTGTGAAGGAACAGTGCTCAGCCACTCGCACCTCTGAGGATCAAGTACTCACCTGCTAGAAGTGAGGCTGTTGCGATACTGATTCGTTCAAGCAACTATCATTGCTTTCTAAATATTAATTAAGACAAATTTATATAAAGTTCTTGCACAATTATCTAATTTTCAAAGTTGCCAATTACTTAAGTTTTCTTGGGTCCAATGGGTCCTGCAGCAGCATTAGCTCGAAGCACTGCTCCAGGGGAGGGATAAGGACGCATCTGGAACAACGGGCCACTAGCCGTTACATCAGCACCAGTACGAGCTTCATTTCGCTGAGGCAGTCCAGATGCCCAAGTACCTCTGAAAAAAAAGTAACATCAAGAAACATCAAATTTTTTTTTATATATATCAGTTCTCTACTACGAAAGGATACTATTCGAAAGGATCTCTATTTAAGAGAGAAAGAATGAAATATTTTATAAGACATTTGAAGTAAGTAATTATCAAAAGAATGCACCAAGCCAGGAAGACTATTTAGCAATGCCAGGTCTTGATATCATTAAAGATGCCAATATGAGAGCAAAGGAACGTTGAGAATAAAGTCAAAGATATTAGATTATAAAGACAAAGATAATTAGATAGGAGGATGGAAGAACTGTGACCTGTAAATTGGGATAGGATTATAACTTTTGTAGTTAGTGCTAATTAGTTACGCCATTAAGATGATGAGATAATGGAGCGAGTATAAGGTTTACTCGCTACAGACTCAAAGGGGCACTGGGAAAGCAAAATTTATGATCCTGAAAAGCTGGGCATTCTTCGAGGAGGTGCATGACAGCAGTACAATGCAGTTTAGACAATAAAGTGCAGATCTTTGTTTCAGTAAGTGAGCATGAATAAGTTTAGTGAGTATGGCCAAGACATTTTAAATTTTGATAAAATCCAAGCTACACTCCCACCTTACTCCACTTCCACTGTCGTGTACTTGAACCAGTAAAAACGATCTTATAATTACGAAAAGACAAGTGCCAAGTTTGAGGTTGATATTAGAATTACAATGGGTTATAATCAGTTATGCTTTGTTTACACTGGCAAATGATCATTAAGCCTCCAGGAGTAAGTGTCGATAATTTACACCACTAATTTTGGGGCATACTAAAGAAGTTTAGAAGTCACAAAGAAGCAAATTCTTGCAGTGTGGGAATTTTTCAATATTTTAAAAGTTAATTTTCAAATTATTATTTGAATATTTATTATTTATTGAATTATTTATTATACTTGAAATTATCAACATACATCTCGTATATACCTCAACATCTTCATAAAATGTATACCTCAACATCTTCATAAGTTTTAAAATTTGCCCAAAACACTATTCATGTTAGTGGTATTGAGAGAATGTATCACTTGATACTAAATTTGTTTTAATACAATCCCATTGTACAGTCTGGAAAATTAATACCTAAAATTTTCCCCACAAACTCCACATTGTGAAACCCTTTCAAAGATATCATACTAGAAATTAATTTCTACACGTTTCCAACTAATTATAAAGAAGCTGGGAATGTTATCAAAGCTTTACACCACAGTGAATAAGTGAGTATAAAGCCATTTCATATATTGGTAGGAATAAGGGACAAATTAGTTTGAATCTGTAAATATATGGCATCCACAGGCATGATAATGCATCTAAATTACCATCTACCAATTACCAAATAAATTACTAATTGGGACCATCTAAATGTAATCTAGACAGGAGATGAGAGGGGTATAATAGGTATACATGAAACGGTATCAGTTTGTCAATAGACTGAATACTAGTACAGGTTCATTTTTTTACATCCTTTTAATGAAAACCTTGCAGCAAGCACTTTACACCTGGTTGGATGAAGAGATGAGGTGAAATCCCATGAAAGTGGGAACCGGGAGAGTGATGATAAAACTTTTCAAGTAGAGAGCATAATTCAAAATGAAGTACAAGCATTCTTTATTCAAAAGACAATACCCAGTTTCCGTTTAACCTTTGCCAGTCAGTGATGGCTGCTATAGTTATAACTAATAATCACTTACATCTTTAAGTATGTAACTTCAAAAGCTCAAAAAATAAGGTTCAAGTTCAAGTATGTTTATTGAGATAAGAAAGAAATACATCTCAAAGGGATAGAGTAGCTTAGGCTATTTCTATCCCCCAACAAAAAAAATAAGGTTGAATAGTTTTTACTGGGACAACATTAGTCTTAACTAGCTTTCTAACAATTAAATAGAAAACAGATAAATATCTATGACCGAGACCTTACCTGCCACATTCTCCATAAGATGCCGGGTCCATTGGGTCCAGCTCCTCACTGGGTGGATGCCGGCGACCTCTTCGATCTCTGCCACGGTCTCGCTCCCTACCTTTATCTCTATTTCTTTCACGGCGATCCGACTCTCTCTTTTCTCGCTGACTCGATTCATCTCCGGACCCCTTTAATGGATACAAAAGAGTCTACATCAGAAGAAGCAATTTTCTTGATATCCAAAATCCATGAAAATATCAAAATGTATAAAATCAAAGGATTTTAATTTTATATTTTAACTCTTTTTAAATTATCTTTGCCCCATCATCAAAAGTCCACTGATTACATCAAAAACGAGTCGAAGAAGGCATCATCATGGAAGCCTTGGTTGCAAAGAAGCAAATAAATAGTTTACATCTACTTCCCACACAAACACGAGAGGAAGTACAGGCACAAGTAATGACCTCAAAAAAGGCCACAAAGTATGCAAACCAACATCTGGAACATACTGGACATAACTCCCAACTGAAAGGAGTAGCAAAATTGTCACCAATGGATCTCTTGGTATCTCATAGGAGCCATACAAGGAACTTGCAGTATCGATACAGCAATGGGTATTAAAAACAAAACCATGACATGCATTCCATTGAAGCAGGGTAAAACAATGTTATAGATAGATTACTGGAGTACTCTCCAATATAAAAAGCCGAGGACTGTACCAGTGTTTCCAGTTTAAAGTACAAAAATAATTAAGAGGATAAATAAATGTTGGCGTGATATAACCTCTCAGAGTTTACCCTGAGGTGGTTTCAGGGATCAGTGTCCACACAGCCAGGTCTCTGACCAACATAGGAACCCAAACCTAGTTGATTAACTACCCTATGGAGGCATTTATCAAGTTTACTCTTGGACACTAAATTTGTTTGGAACCAGTCCCTTTAATATTTTCCTTAAAGTAATTATTAAAGTAAATAAAGTAATATTATTTTAAGGAATATTTTCATTAGTAATTTATAATTCATCTACCTGCATCAGTGAACACAGTTTGATGGCTTTAAATTTTCCCCAGAATTTAGGTGTTTTATCGAGTAGATTTGAGCAGTAAATGTTCTCTATAAAAAGTAAGATTAGTTAAAATTTATCATGTATATTGTGGATTTAAAATTAATATGATGAATAGTTGTTATTGGGCTGAACTACTCGATGACAGGAACCATAGATTCATTATAACATAAAATTGCTCTCGGGTTTAAGTCAATACAATGAGATGTTCTCAAGATATCACGCAAAAACTGAAAAAATAGCAAAAATTGTTCATTGTGGCAACATAGTTTAATTTCAATGGTAGCTGAAGTCTTTTACTATTACTAAAGTACAGTATTCTAAAATATAGGGGTCCTCAAGCTACTGAACACAAAACTTAGATAAAGACAGGCATAAAGCATCTTCATCAGGGATGCACAATCAAGCTTAACGCAAATAATGAAATTCGAGATGATGGGTGTCTGTAAAGATAACCAGCATTCCTTCAACAGGGCAGGCAAGGTCAAATTACAGTAACACATCTAATTTGCTTTCTTTGACCTTAGCTCCTTTATTTGGAGTAAAACTGATAAAATTGCCAAACCTCACATTCTGAACTTATAAACTAAACAAGGCAACTAAAAATAAGAATTTTGAAGTCTTAATGCAAATTGTAAACCGAGCAGGCTCAAAGGTATAATTTGTATCACGGAAAAATATTTAATGGACATTTGCAAATGAAAGAAGAAAGTATTTAAAATTAGGCAGAAATAACGAGAAAACATGTAGCTCTATGAGCACATCTACAATTAACATAATTAATTACCTCTGATTTGTCACTCATGTGATCATCACCATCTTGATCATCTTCCTCTTCCACTCCAACCATTTCCCCCTCATTCTCCGAGCCACCAGAGCGATTCTTGCTAATTTCAGTTGCCATTTCTTTGCGGAGAGTTGCAGCAGATCGTGAGACCTGGCATCGTGGATGGCCTGGAGGAAGCCATGACACCAGATCTGTTTCAGTGTTCCAGTAGTAATAACGACAGCTGCGAAATAAAATAATAAATTATGAATTTGATACACAAAAAATTATGGAAATTAAATATAGCAGTAGTAACAGAGAGCCATGATGCCCCAGTGTTAAAATATCTCCAAGATACAAGTCAAACAATATTACTGATACAAATATGAACTGATATACTGTATGTTACTTCAGATAGAATACAATAATAGATTAATTTTTAAATCAATGCCATGAATACGAAAAATAAAGACCATTATCATAAAGAAAATGCCATTGTTGTTGTTATAGATTCAGCTACTCAGAGCAAATTCCAAGTAGCACGGGCTATGGTGAGCTTGTAACTTACCTGGCACAGGAGCGGGGCAAGTAGCACTGAATATGGTGAGCCCGTAGTGGACTTACCTGGCACAAGGTGCCAAAATGCCATTACTGCAGTTAATTATATATATATACAACTGTCCCCCCACCCCACTAGAGTTTACCACAAAATAACTGACAAACCATGAGCATAGCCCAAAAGAGGTCTCCCTACACTGTACAGATGCGAATCCTGCCTAGAATGAGGAAGTGGCAGGAAGAGAAACCACACAAGATACCAACAAATAAATCCAAAACAAATCCATTGTACATCCTCCACTGGTAATAAGAGGGGTAGCTAAGGAAGAGAGCTCATGAAAGTGGCCTAATATGGAACTCTAGCAAACAAAGCATGATGCAAAAGAGATACACCACACTCTGGTGAAGCAGACCGAAGACGCAACATCTAGGACAGCAAACTCAGATTACAATCACGTAGTAAATACTATACTGTTGAGCAGAGAAGGACCAAAACTCCATTTGCAAGCAGGTATCGAGAATGAACTCTACTATAACCAAACCTGGAGGCAAAAGGTAAGTAAACCTTCATAAAGCTGTAAAAATATTTCCGAGAAGCCAGACAAATGATAAAAATCATGTAATTTTCCACTAAAAAATCAATTGCTTGCCAGCCAGGATGTGGTAGGAAATTTATACTGCGATCAGGAAATGGTAGCCGAGTCAAACTTTAAGACAGTAGGACTGAGATCTGATACAGTCCCTGTCTTGTTGCAGGAATAACAAATCCCAATGTGTCTGACCAGAGAACAGAAAGAACTGAAGATACTTGTGTAATATGTTCACCCTCTCCCACTGGATGACACAATGCACCAAGGACTTGAAAGCATAGAGCTCAAACTGGGACTTACGGTAAACAACCTCTCATCTTGAAATAGATTTCATCATCAAAGTACAAGGGTCAAAGGGCCAGCAAAATGCTCACATCCTGTAAATTATATATACAGTAACTAGTTTTGAGAACTCTTCCACACTTGTAGCCCAACTTTTTTTGGTGATAATTTGATTGATAAAGCCAGCAGTTGCAGTGGTCCCACAAGTCCACACATCCATTATAACCTGGCTGGCATTTCCTACAGAAACTTATCCAAATCTGTCTTGAAAACTTCCATTCAATAGCTCCACTAGTATCAGGAGGTTGCTGTTTGAACAGCAACACACTCCAACCAGAAGAGACTACTAACAAATGGTAGAGTCCAAATCATCAACATCTTCCTTAAAGAACAAAGGAAACTGATCAGACTCGATGCCAGAAAATGCAGGGAGCCCCATGTTCCTGTAACAAGCTTCACAACAATAACACCAAAAAGCTAGACTGATATCCAGCTCTTGACACCTGTCACACACAAGAAGCAAGCTGGAAACGACAGAAGTGGCCATTGCTGGTAAAAGTCAGAGATTAGAATACTGTAGAATTTGGCTCCACACACCTTTATGCATGAATGCAAGACCATGTTCTGGTATGAACCAGAAAACTCAGAACCAAAATATCAATACAGTACCTGTACTTTAATTTATAATCTGTGAAGCATCTGCAGTATTAGTATATTAGATAGAGTAAGGAATGAAAATGGCAAGGAAAGATGCTTTGGGCATAATGAATGAATAGATAATAACCTGGTAAGTTAAGCAACTTTCCCCATAGTAGTGCGAACAGCTCTTATGGGCAACCAAGGTAAATCAGTGTACTGTACTAATTTCACAAGAAAATATAATACTAACATGCCTGGATCCAAAATTTCTTGCCAATGGTTGGGTAAGGGATACTTGTTTAGCATTCTGATTCTACGACGATCATAATCTGGATTAATGACTTTACGCTCCTTCCACTGCTCCCTGCACATGCTGCCACACTCATGGTAAACATTCCATTTGTTTGGACAGCCTACAAATCCCTAAAAATGATAAAATTACCAATTAGGTTAATAATATAAATCCATCAAAATAATATTGTAACAAAATGCTACAAATATATAACATAAATCATTGTATAGTGCTACATAATTAAGTTTCCCATGACTTCATACATTATTATTAAAGAAATCAATATAAAATAAAGTAACAGTTACTGTACTAGAAGTCTTGGCGTTATTCATCATTAAAATTCAAGATGCTATACTGTAGACTTCCTACATATCAAATGAAAATGAAAGTGATTTGTTTAAAAATAATGAAAATTCTTACAGATGGAAGTCCAATAAATTGAAAAATGTGTCTAAGATCACGCCAACAAATTACATTACTTTAATGAGAATAGAAAAGTTCTCAATTCTCAGGCTGTCAACACCATACCTGGAGTGAGGAGTGGCAATTTCGGCACCACTTTAGTTAAAAACCAATTCATGAATAAAACTAAACATAGCACACACATTTCACAAATAATCCAGAACTATGGAAAATGAACTAATTACCATGTATGGGTCGACAATCTGTGACTCAACAGGAGTGTAAGCGAGAGAAGTCTGTTGGGGTGTCTCATCATAGTCTTCAGCAATAATCTCTTCTTCTGCTGATGCTGCTGCCTCAGGTTCTGTAAACACTGCTGAAATATTGAACATAAAGTATAATATAGGTTATCATTAATGACATTTCTGGGGTAAAAATGATTAAAAAATCATCTTGTACCTTTCAAGTTTCAGAATACAGAAATAGCATATACGTGTATAAATAAATACTAAAAAAAAAAAAAAAATGAATATTCATTGCCCTACTTTGTTATTCCTACAGGCCTCATTTTGTGGGTTCTCTCCAAGGTCTCACATGATTGCCTTTGCAAAAAACCATGAAGACGCCATCTTTTTTTATTTAACGCATCAAATGATTCTCTATCATAGAGAAGCTGCAAAAGGCATGATCTTGCCCCACTAAATCTGTTTTGGCCTGGATTGTGAAGGTCATTGGTCGTCATGACAATGGAGATCTGACTCCTGATCACACTCACTTTTATGGTAGATGTTAGTACAACTGGTCTATACTGTAATTCTTAGCCAATGCTTTGGTTAGACTGCACAGTATTTTGTTGAAAATCATAGGAATAAAGTAATAAGATTCATTCCAGGATCAAGTACAGTATTTTGTTTGTACAGTACACAGAAACTGTCAGGCAGCCTGGTTTCCTGGAGGCTGGCTAGAAGGCAGGCCTCAGATGTGGAGCAAATTATGAAACCACAACTCGGAAGTGAGCCTTTTGTACAGAAAAGTAGGGAATTCTTTAAATGGAATGGCTTGCTGATCTAGAACTTGTCTAGTATGTGTTATATACAGTATCACTAACTTAGCAAAAACAACATTGGGATTCAGGTTTGGAATAAGATATACAGAATCTCAACTTACCTCAGGGATGAGAGTGGTAAGTAAGTGGTGCTAAATTAATAAACACATTAGCTTTCTGGACAAAGTCACTTTGCTTTTTGTAACAAATGACTCAATTTTCCAGTTATGCCAGTATTTCTTTAAGAGGGTTAAGAATAGTTTGTATGTTGATATAGCCAGAGGTATGGATTATTATATCATACTTCCTCATCACTGTGTGCTTCCTATGCATAAAGTTCAGGAGTGCATAAATTAATACATTAAACAAAATGTGACTGAAGACAGTGTTATGTCTAGTTCAAAGTCTCTTGGCTCACTCTTATGCCCATGGAACAATACAAATGTTATTCTGTTACAAATGTTCAAGAAGTATGAGTGTTTCATTCAAAATGAACAGTACTACTAGAAATCTTAACCAAATATAGAAGCTTCTATTGATTTTCTTATTGTAGAATGGTATATGCACATTTGTAAATTTGCCCCCTGCCACTCACCCAATGAGCGAGTGGCAGGGGGCATCATTCTTAACACTTAACTAATATACACAAATTGTGGTATATGACAAAGTGTACAGTTTCAACGACGTACACATAGCAACATTTCATTTTGCATTTTACATTAAAATAAACAGCACTAAAAAAAAACAAAAAATGAAGAAAAACCACATACCTGGCTCTTTGGGGATATTGATGATCCCTCGTTTTGCTAATTTCGCAGCTAAGGCTGGCGGCAGAGGCATGGTGGAAGCTTGAGATTATAACACAAGTCGTTGTCTTCACGAAACGTGCAGTGTACTTGAAAGTTTCTTGTAGTAAGTGATAATATAAGACGAGGTCTGAATACGTCCTTGTGTTGATGCTCACTGCTCGCTTCGGCCCCGACCTCACTACTCACGTTTTCTCACACACTAGAAAGTGAAGGGACGACTACGTTTTGGTTCGTCCTGGACTAAAGTCAAGGCGATTATGATGAGGATGATTGATAAAGATTAAGCCACCCAAGAGGTGGCACGGGCATGAATAGCCCGTAAGGATGAGGAAAGTGAGGCGAGGCAATAAATAGGCAAGAAAGGTGAGAAGAAAATCATAGACGCAGAAAAAGCAAAGCAAAAGGTAAGGTGTAATAAACGATAGAGTAAGAGAACATAAGAACAAGGTAACTGCAGAAGGCCTATTGGCCCATACGAGGAAGCTCCTATTTAGAGATTCTAAATGTAGTTATTGTCCTTGTATATAAGTCACCGGAGGCAAACCCTCAGCAGTTTAAAGACCAACTGTACAAGACTGTAACTGTGAAGTACAAGAATGTAACAACTCTTGTATATATCTCAAAAAAAAAAAAAAAAAAACTAATGAAAATAGAACACTGCTTGGAAAACCTCACAAATCCAGCTCCGAACATCATCCTGCTTGGGGACTTCAACCTACGGCACCTGAAATGGAAGCACCTGGCTAATACAGTAATATCAGAAAGAATACCAGGAAGTAGCCTAAATGAACAGGCACATGCCAATGACCTGCTACGGATGTGCGACAGGTTTGCCTTAAACCAGCAAATAGTAGAACCAACTAGGAAGGAGAACACGCTGGACCTCATTTTCACTAATAATGATGAATTGATCAGGAACATATTGATTACAAATACCTGTTACTCAGATCACAACTTAATTGAAGTTATGACAACCATGGGGAGTAGACCTTCAAAACCAGTCCAGATTCCCGGTGGAGGAGATTTCAGCAAATTCAACTTCAATAATAAACAGATAAACTGGGAGCGAATAAACCAGGACTTCACAGAAATAAACTGGGAAGAACAGCTAGGAAATGCAAACCTGAACCAGTGCCTGGAAAAAATAAGCTCAGTAGCACTAGAAATATGTTCAAACCGCATACCTCTAAGAAAAAAGAGGAAGAGATGCAGATTGGAACGGGAACGTCGTTCCCTATATAGGCGAAGAAAACGAATCCCGGAACAACTTGAGAGTCGCACCCTATCTCAAGAACGGCGAAGAAGGTTAGGTACCTACCAATTTTTTGTCAACTACCATTCAAGCTGTCATTGCAATCAATCTCAGCTACCTATGTGCTTTAATATACTGTACCTACAATTTTCTCTCATCTTTTTTTCATTTCATGTAATCTGTTATCATTTTTTTGTCTATAATTTTTGCAAGTATTTACCTCCTTAAAATTTTCTTAGATTAAGGACCTGCCCGAAACGTTGCGCGTGCTAGTGGCTTTACAAGACTGTAATTACCATATTTGTATCCACACATTCCTTATGTACATTCTTGTATATGCATAAATAAATAAATAAATAAAGGTAGAGAAATAGAAACAATTGAACGGAAGCTACAAGAATCATACAGAACCCAGGAGAGGCAAAGAGAGCAAAAGGCCATCAGTGAAATAGAAAGAAATCCGAAATATTTTTTCTCCTATGCAAAATCAAGATAAAAAACCACATCTAGTATCGGGCCCCTGCGAAAGGGAGATGGAACTTTCACCGATGACAACAAAGAAATGAGCGAGCTACTGAGGACGCAGTACGACTCTGTTTTCAGCGAGCCATTAAACACACTAAAGATTGATAACCCAAATTAATTTTTCATGGATACGATACCAACATCAAATCATATATCAGACGTCACCCTATCCCCACTGGATTTTGAAGAAGCCATAAACAGTATGCCTATGCACTCTGCACCAGGCCCGGATTCTTGGAATTCCATATTCATAAAGAACTGTAAAAAACCACTATCGCAGGCCCTCCACATTCTGTGGAGACAAAGCCTAGATACTGGCGTTATTCCTGATATACTAAAAACAGCAGAGATAGCACCACTTCATAAAGGAGGAAATAAGGCAGAGGCAAAAAATTACAGACCGATAGCGCTAACATCGCACATCATAAAAATTTTTGAGAGTGCTAAGAAGTAAAATCACAAAATACATGGAATCACAGCAACTCCATAACCCCGGACAACATGGTTTCAGAACAGGGCGCTCTTGCCTGTCGCAGTTGATGGACCACTATGATATGGCATTAGATGCTATGGAAGACAAACATAACGCAGATGTAATTTACACAGATTTCGCAAAAGCTTTTGATAAATGTGACCATGGTGTTATTGCACATAAAATGCGTTCAAAAGGAATTACCGGAAAAATAGGCAGATGGATCTACAATTTCCTGACCAACAGAACCCAATGTGTAATAGTCAACAAAATAAAATCCAGCCCATCAACCGTGAAGAGCTCAGTCCCCCAGGGTACTGTGCTTGCTCCAGTACTTTTTCTCATCCTCATTTCGGACATAGACAAGAACACAACCTATAGCACTGTATCATCCTTTGCAGATGACACTAGGATCTTCATGAGAGTAGGCAACATAGAGGACACGGCGAACCTCCAGTCAGATGTAGATCAGGTCTTTCTATGGGCTACAGAAAATAATATGGTGTTTAACGAAGATAAGTTCCAGCTCATGCGCTATGGAAAAAATGAAAATATAAAAACGGAAACCACGTACAAAACTCAGGCAAATCATAACATAGAACGAAAAGGCAATGTAAAGGATCTGGGTGTACTCATGTCGGAAGACCTTACCTTTAAAGAACACAATAAAGTAGCCGTCACAACTGCAAGAAAAATGACAGGTTGGATAACAAGAACTTTTCACACTAGAGATGCTATACCGATGATGATACTTTTCAAAACGCTTGTGCTCTCTAGAGTGGAGTACTGCTGCACAATGACAGCCCCTTTCAAAGCTGGAGAAATTACTGACCTGAAGAGCGTGCAGAGATCCTTTACTGCTAGAATCCACTCAGTAAAACATCTAAACTATTGGGACCGACTAAAGAGCCTAAAACTGTACTCCCTTGAGCGCAGACGGGAGAGGTACATAATAATTTACACGTGGAAAATATTAGAGGGGCTGGTCCCAAACCTGCACACAGAAATAACATCACATGAGACCAGAAGACATGGCAGGATGTGCAGAATACCCCCGCTGAAAAAACAGAGGTGCAACTGGTACTCTGAGAGAGAACTCTATCAACATCAGAGGTCCGAGACTGTTCAACACGCTTCCACTACACATAAGGGGCATAACTGGCCGACCCCTCACAGTGTTCAAGAGAGAACTGGATAAGCACCTCCAAAGGATACCTGATCAACCAGGCTGTGACTCGTACGTCAGGCTGCGAGCAGCCGCGTCCAACAGCCTGGTTGATCAGTCCGGCAACCAGGAGGCCTGGTCGACGACCGGGCCGCGGGGACGCTAAGTCCCGGAATCACCTCAAGGTCAAGGTAACCCACTCATAGACATGTCCAACCCACGCTTGAAACAATCCTTACGGGCTATTCATGCCCGTGCCACCTCTTGGGTGGCTTAATCTTTATCAATCAATCATTTGAAACAATCGAGGGACCCCACCTCCACCACGTTACGTTGTAATTGGTTCCGCAAATCAACAACCCTGTTACCGAACCGACCCAAGTCTTTCCTAAATCTAAACTTATCCAATTTATACCCATTGTTTCGTGTACTGTCTTGTGTTGATACTTTTTATACCCTATTAATATCCCCCTTGTTATGTCCATTTGTAGCGAGTATAATACTTATACTCGCTCCATTATCTCATTATCTTAATAGCATAACTAATTAGCACTAATTACAGAAGCTACAATCCTTTCCCCAATTACAGGTAATGCTCTTCTCACCTTGTTGGAGGAAGCTGAGGTGTAATCACCATATAAGCAACGATTTGATGAATAGAAGACGGGACCACCACTTGGTCCGGGAGACATCTCCCGTCACGCAGGGTGCAGTCGCACCTCCACAGTTCTCCAGTATCAGCTCTTGATACTGGTAATGGCTCAAAAGGGCCACCACTTACGGGCTATTCATGCCCGTGCCACCTTTTGGGTGGCTTCATCTTCATCAATCAATTCAATCTGTTTAAATCACGGAAGACATCTCCGTCACGCAGGGCGCAGTCGCACCTCCACAGATCTCCAGTATCATCTATTGATACTGGTGATGGCTCAAAGGGGCCACCACTTACGAGCTATTCATGCCCGTGCCACCTTTTGGGTGGCTTCATCTTCATCTTAACACATTCACAAGGGAGACATCTCCCGTCATGCAGGGTGCATTCGCACCTCCACAGATCTCCAGTATCAGCTCCTGATACTGGTAATGGCTTAAAATGGCCACCACTTACGGGCTATTTATGCCCGTGCCACCTTTTGGGTTGCTTCATCTTCATCTTAACACATTCATAAGGGAGACATCTCCCGTCATGCAGGGTGCATTCGCACCTCCACAGATCTCCAGTATCAGCTCTTGATACTGGTAATGGCTTAAAGGGCCACCACTTACGGGCTATTCATGCCCGTGCCACCTTTTGGGTGGCTTAATCTGCATCAATCAATCAATCGAATAGAAGACACGGGAGACATCTCCCGTCACGCAGGGTGCAGTCGCACCACAGATCTCCAGTATCAGCTATTGATACTGGTAATGGCTCAAAAGGGCCACCACTTACGGGCTATTCATGCCCGTGCCACCTTTTAGGTGGCTTAATCTTCATCAATCAATCAATCAATCGATCAAATAGAAGACAGTTCAATTTCCACAGTCAACAATGTAGCATTCGGCGTATACAGTCCTAATCGACCCAAGACGCTACAGCTTCGACACAGAGCAGATAGCAGACTACGACCGCATCGAGCCGCCAAGCTCTCGCTCCCCGAGTTTAGACACAATTCTCAATCGAGCCGTCACGCTCTCCCACATAGAGCTCCACGACTCTGGCCTCACTCAGCTCTCTGCTCTGCTCCAGGCTTCGTCTCAACGTCTACGACACTGCTGTATCCAGGTCTACTAAATAAATATGAAACTCACTAGACACTGTATCTAATCAACCCAACAACGTAATATAAACGTACGTTACACATTCATCCACTTGTATACCTCTATCATGTCACTCATCTCGAACCCATTGTTGATGTGACGACTTATATTAAATTTTGTAACTAGCTCATCAAGATTGTAACTTGCTTAGCTAAATGAATTGTGGGGTTCAGTCCCTGAGCCCATTATGTGCCTCTGTAACCCTTTCCACTACCGCCTACAAGATGGGTATGGGGTGCATAATAAATGAACTAAACTAACTGTCACCCCTAACTCTTCACCTTTCCAGTGAATGCAATTTAAGCTTTGTTAATCTTTCTTGATATGAAAGATTTCTAATTTGGGGAATTAACTTTGTCATCCTACGCTGGACTCGTTCAAGTGAATTTATATCCATTCTATAGTACGCCGACCAAAGCTGAACTGCATAATCTAAATGGGGCCTAACCAGAGCAAGATATAGCTGAAGAACAATACCAGGTGTCATGTTACTAACGCTTCGATTAATAAATCCCAGTGTCCTTTTTGCCTTATTACGAACATTCATGCATTGATCCTTTGGTTTTAAGTTCTTACTAATCACAACTCCCAGATCCCTTTCGCAATCTCAACACCATCTAGCTCGTATCTATTAACTCTATCATCATTACCTAACCTCAGAACTTTACATTTATCAGCATTAAACTGCATCTGCCAATCTTTTGACTATTTTAAATCCCTATTTCCTTTGGCTATACCAAAGGAAACAGAGAGTTAGTATAAATGGGGGGTTATGTCAGAGTGGGAAAATGTTGTAAGTGGAGTGCCTCAATGCTCTGTATTGGGACCTCTGTTGTTTATAATATATATAAATGATTTAGATTCAGGTTTGAGTAGCAACATTTGCAAATTTGCCGATGATACAAAAATCGGTCATTAAAATACAAAATCGGATACAAAAATACCGACCTTATAGGCTTTAGTGGACCCATACCTATCCTGAGGCGGTAGTGAGCCCCATACCCATCCTGTGGGCAGTAGTTTATTTATTTTTATTTTATTTATCTATTTTTATACAAGAAGGTACATTGAGTTTATGAGAGTTCATAGCATTAATGTTTGTACATTCTTGTAAAGCCATTAACACGCATAGCGTTTCGGGCAGGTCCTTAATCTAACAGTGGTAGAGGACCAAATACTCATCCAACAGGTGGTAGTGGAGCCCATACATATCTTTTTGGGTAGTTGTGTACCTCATAAACTTCGTGTGACTTGTTGTGAACCCTATGTCCATCCTCTTTACAGCAGCGTATCCCCATAGACATTCCAACGTCATATCGTTTTCTGTTGACGTTTCTACAATCCATTCTCTTTAAGGTTTTCAAAGCGTATACTCTTGTATATAATGTTGTTTAGCGAAAGCAACATTATTATGTGTAAGAATTTATAGAGTGCTTATTATAATTTACTGTATAATAGTGGTTTAAATCATGGGTTGAAACATTAGTACACAGAATGGAGACTTATTATAACTTTTGTTTAACTATTTTAGTAAAGAGAGCATTCATCTGTCAACAGCTGTCATCTTCACCGACGACTTCACTACAATCTTAACTATTAAGCCTTAAAATCATCCAAAATACTAAAATAAGGAGCCATAGGTGGTCTAGTTTTATATACCATAGGTGAACTATAAATCTTAATTATTCAATTTTGCCTCAAGTCAACTAGATTTTCTTAATTTTCTTGGAATATTGCTGCACTCAGGCAATCAGAGATGATAATCAATTCCCTCCTTACGAGCAAATGATTTAGCTAAATTTGGAGGACTCTGTGCTCAATCCCACAAGGTCTCCATGCAGTCCTCTGTGTTTCACATAATTCTGTAAACTTCTGTAAACCATAACTACCTTTTGCTTAAATTTAAACCAAGTAGCACGGTGCTATGGTGAGCTCGTAGTGGACTTAGGGAGTTATTATATATCTTATTATGTCTACTTATTGAGATCTTCAAGGCCACTGACTGACCATCTCCAGAAATTGTGACTATCATATAGAATTCTAAAGAGTGCCGTTAGACGAGAACTATTAGATGATTTAGAAGAAAGCAGAAGAATGCAAACATGAACTAATAGGAACCAACAAATCCGTTGTAGATCACAATGAAATGTGTCAAACAAAACATGTGTGTGACAATGGCAAGTAACAGAATCAGTAGATTGACAGATGTTGTCACACCTCGAATACGACTTGGCTACAAGTTTATCAGGCAGTTGAGTGTGTGGCTGTAGGTGAAGTGGTGTGTAAACTGTGGGTAGAGGCAGGCACTCTCTCTTACGGGCTCACCATAGCCCGTGCTACATGGACACTTCGTTCTGAGTAGTAAATCTGAAACAACAACAACAGGCAGGCACTCACGCGAGAGCTATATATCTTACACGGTCAAAATTGAGGCATTTAGAAATAAAACTCAACTTACGTTGCATGAAATAGCAAATATTTTTATTGTAGATGTTAAAATATCTGAATTACTTGCACTGCATTCACATTTCGCTTCAGTCAGATAATTGATAAACATATTGTTAATCCAACAATATATAATCCAATAAATATATTGTATATTTTTAATCCAACTGCATGACAGCCAGTTCTGCAAGGAAAACTTTACAATGGTTAACTAACTTCGTGCTTCTATAATTCAGGGATGGTCAACTTCTTGGGCTGCTCCCAAGAGAACTGTTGCCGACCAAAATGTCCATAACATGAAGTTTCACTGTAGATTGGTCTCTTTAAGCCCAGCTCCTTGACAATGTGTCCTGGTCGTAGATCAAAGTTGTGATTAACAATCTTCAGAAGTTGCTTTGATGTGTACTGTGAGGTACCATAGTGGAAGATGCTGATGCTTATGGGCTGCGCAACACCAATGGCGTAAGATACCTGAACCAAACAGCGTCTGCATAATTTGTTTGTCACCAAGGACTTGGCAACCCATCGGGCAGCATAAGCCGCTGAGCGGTCCATCTTTGTGTAGTCTTTGCCAGAGAAGGCTCCCCCACCATGAGCGCCCCACCCACCGTATGTGTCAACGATGATTTTTCTGCCAGTGAGCCCAGCGTCACCTTGTGGTCCGCCCATAATGAATTCTCCACATGGGTTGATGTGGTATTTCGTTTCAGCATCTATGTATTTTTCAGGAATAACTACCTTGATGACCTTCTCCATAACCTCGTCACGCAAAGCTTCGACAGTAATTTGTTCCGAGTGCTGTAGAGAAGCGACAACAGTATGCACTCTTTGGGGGATGACAGCGCCTCGATCGAAAGCATACTGGCAAGTGACTTGCGTCTTGCAGTCAGGTCGCGCCCACCAGAACGTCCCATTTCTTCGCAGCTCTGCAATCTTCTGATTGAGACGGTGTGCCAGCACGATGGTTAAGGGCATACACTCGTCTGTCTCATCAGTGGCATAACCAAACATCAGTCCCTGGTCCCCTGCCCCGATGTCGTCATCACTGCGCCCAACGTGTACACCATTAGCAATCTCTGCACACTGTTGCTCCAGAGCCAGGAGAATATTGCAGGTCTTGTAGTCAAAGCCCTTTCGTGAATCGTCAAAACCAATTTTCTTGACAATATCACGCACAATTTGTTGATAGTCAACTTGCGCCTCGGACGTAATCTCCCCACAGATCAGGATCATGCCAGTTTTGGTACAAGTTTCACAAGCAACTTTGGCGTCAGGGTCCTGGCTAAGATGGGCATCAAGCACTGCATCGCTGATCTGATCGCAAATTTTGTCCGGATGGCCTTCGCCTACGCTCTCACTGGTGAAGAGGAACGTCTCCTGGTCTCCATCCATACTCTCAGTGCACTATAGTGTCTAGGAGGCCAACCCAGCTGTCGTGTGCTCCCGTACAGCACAGAGTGGATAAAGAGGCCGACACTGGTGCTTTCCCAATATTTATATCATGACAGTCACGTAATCACTCAGGTGTCGTCAACACCTGATTGTCACAATGCGCACATATCTGGAACACAATAATAATAATAATAATATTAATTATTAATATTATTGTTATTATTACAAATAATAATATTTTATTTATAAAAATACAAAGGACCTGATTGATTACATAGCAGGTAATTACATTTTAAAGGCAGCGAAGCATTTGAGCTGTTATCATAAGCTGTTATCACAACCTGTTATCACAAGGATGACTATCATTAACACTGCTGCAGCGCTTCACGGTGGTGTGTACTCGCCTATTTGTGTTTGCTGGGGTTGACCTCTGGCTCTTTGGTCCCGCCTCTCAACTGTCAATCAACTGGTGTACAGGTTCCTAAGCCTATTGGGCTCTATCATATCTAAACTTGAAACTGTGTATGGAGTCAGCCTCCACCACATCACTTCCTAATGCATTCCATTTGTCAACCACTCTGACACTAAAAAAAATTCTTTCTAATATCTCTGTGGCTCATTTGGGCACTCAGTTTCCACCTGTGTCCCCTTGTGCGTATGCCCCTTGTGTTAAATAGCCTGTTTTTATCTACCCTGTCAATTTTTCTGAAAATCTTATACGTGGTGATCATGTTCCCTCTTACTCTTCTGTCTTCCAGCGACGTGAGGTTTAATTCCCGTGTATACATTACAAGTGTGTATACATTACAAGGTCATACCTGGGCCGTTTATATTCGAAATTATCTATTTCCAGATAGATTGGACTGTGAACATTCAGTGATGACAGCAGGCATCTTGAAGTGAATATTTTATCCTTCGGTTGAGGTTGAGGCGAGTCACACCACCACTAGGCATTGTTATAGATACTTGTGGCATTGTTATTCTTGCTGGTTTAATGGCGACGACGAATTGAGAATCGGATGCGCCCCGAGGACTAGGGTTCGGAAAAGGAAATAAGGGGAAGGGGGTAGAATCCTATCGAAATCTCTTCAGACAGTGGTCATGACCGAATATACGAAAAAGTGTGGCAATGTGTCTAGTATAGTCGCCCCTTGCTCCAACTCCATCAAAGAGAACGGAACCTGTGAGGAGGGACATATGTAATCGAATTTGTGGAGGTTCTGTTTACCTTCAGTGAGAGAGTGCTATACACTCCGGGGGGAGAGAGAGTGCTATACACTCCGGGGGGAGAGAGTGCTATACACTACGACAGTAGTCGGGTTGTTACCACAATAAAACAACAGGTTATTATCTCAAATTTATATTAATATTATTTTATGTTATGAGTTTGTACACATGATGAGCTTAGGATAAGTGTTTTGTCTTTGTTGGTAAATATATTAATGTAAGTATTGATGGTGTAGCACCTTGTGACGCGTGAGGTGACTCTCCTGGCACGTTGTGACGCATGAGGTGACTCTCCAGGCACGTTGTGACGTGTGAGGTGACTCTCCAGGCACCTTGTGACGCATGAGGTGACTCTCCAGGCACGTTGTGACGTGTGAGGTGACTCTCCAGGCACGTTGTGACGCGTGAGGTGACTTTCCAGGCACGTTGTGACGCGTGAGGTGACTCTCCAGGCACGTTGTGACGTGTGAGGTGACTCTCTAGGCACGTTGTGACGTGTGAGGTGACTCTCCAGGCACGTTGTGACGCGTGAGGTGACTCTCCAGGCACGTTGTGACGTGTGAGGTGACTCTCCAGGCACGTTGTGACGCGTGAGGTGACTCTCCAGGCACGTTGTGACGCGTGAGGTGACTCTCCAGGCACGTCGTGACGTGTGAGGTGACTCTCTAGACACGTTGTGACGTGTGAGGTGACTCTCCAGGCACGTTGTGACGCGTGAGGTGACTCTCCAGGCACGTTGTGACGCGTGAGGTGACTCTCCAGGCACGTTGTGACGTGTGAGGTGACTCTCTAGGCACGTTGTGACGTGTGAGGTGACTCTCCAGGCACGTTGTGACGCGTGAGGTGACTCTCCAGGCACGTTGTGACGTGTGAGGCGACTCTCCAGGCACGTTGTGACGCGTGAGGTGACTCTCCAGGCACGTTGTGACGCGTGAGGTGACTCTCCAGGCACGTTGTGACGTGTGAGGTGACTCTCCAGGCACGGTGTTGACGCGTGAGGTGACTCTCCAGGCACGTTGTGACGTGTGAGGTGACTCTCCAGGCACGTTGTGACGCGTGAGGTGACTCTCCAGGCACGTTGTGACGCGTGAGGTGACTCTCCAGGCACGTTGTGACGCGTGAGGTGACTCTCCAGGCACGTTGTGACGCGTGAGGTGACTCTCCAGGCACGTTGTGACGCGTGAGGTGACTCTCCAGGCACGTTGTGACGCGTGAGGTGACTCTCCAGGCACGTTGTGACGTGTGAGGTGACTCTCCTGGCACGTTGTGACGCGTGAGGTGACTCTCCAGGCACGTTGTGACGCGTGAGGTGACTCTCCAGGCACGTTGTGACGTGTGAGGTGACTCTCCAGGCACGTTGTGACGCGTGAGGTGACTCTCCTGGCACGTTGTGACGTGCTGGACACCATCTGACGTGTGAGGTGACGCTCCAGGCACGTCTGGTAACACTCACAGGCAAAGTGTATATCTTTGTAATGGAGAGGTGAGACGACTATTTCGTGTAATTACTCACGGCTCTGTTCTCTGGAGGACATGTTGTGGAGGGTGACACGTGAAGGCCTAGTGACCAGTGTGGGAGGGTGACACGTGAAGGCCTAGTGACCAGTGTGGGAGGGTGACACGTGAAGGCCTAGAGACCAGTGTGGGAGGACTGAGATGAGCACGGAGCATAGTGAAGACAGCTCTGGTGGACGGTGGGACCGCAGCCTCCCTTATCTCCCACATATGTGTTGACCCACTAAATTTCTATCGCCTTTAGTCACACTCTTTATGTATCTGGTAACGCTGCTGACGTCTCTGGTAACGTTGCTGACGCTCTGGTAACGCTGCTGACGCTCTGGTAACGTTGCTGACGTCTCTGGTAACGCTTCTGACGTCTCTGGTAACGCTGCACAAGTTGACAGCCGCACATCACAATGGGAGAAAGACATTTGTTCAAGGGCTATGTTGACGCCTTGTCCGGGCCGGTCTTATGCAGCTGCTTGCACTCTTTCTCGACTCGAAGTGACGAGACTGCGCGCGCAAGTCGACTCAAAGTGACGAGACTGAGCGCGTATGTCGACTCGAAGCGACGAGATTGCTTGCGCATGTTGACTCGAAGTGACGAGACTGAGCGCGTATGTTTATTCGAAGTGACGAGACTGCGCGCGCATGCCCCTGTGTATTTTGAAGCACACAAAAAGGCCACATTTTGAGCATTAGTTCCCTGGGAAATCGGAGATCCGGTGGACGACGTGTCATCATCGTCTCTCTTCGAACACTCGGGGCCCAAACTTGTACACCAGCTTCCTTTCCGGAACGGAGACCAACATTCCGGACTTGTAATGGTACCTGAAATGGAACAGACGCGTGTTACTCCCGTCCTATATTGTCGGGTTCGTTCACGGACTCATAATCAGGAATTCCAAGTTCGAGTCCAGGGCGGGACAGAAAGGGACGGGTGCACTTCCAATCACCCAAATGCCTTGTTCACCTAGCAGTAAATAGGTACTCAGAAGTCAGTTTGTTGTGATATAAGCCATGATATAAGCCTAATACTGGCTGCCTGTGCCCCTGACACAATGAATTATTTGTGATGGGGTTGAAAATATATTACGGTTCTAAAAAATAGTCTATTTGTCAACTGTTAAGTAAACCTTTGTCCCAAATACAGAACATTTTTCAAGTTATAACTCTACTGTATTATAAATCAATGGTTTAAAATACAAAAAGTCCATGGTTAACTCATTTTCTTTGAAACGATCTGATGCCTAGGTTTTCTGAAAAAAATTAAATTCTAGGATTTATTCAAATAGTTTTCGAATTTAAAATTTCACATGTTTGAAAACTATACACTGTTTTAGAGAAACCAAACTTAACCTAACTTAATGTAACCTAACCTAACCATGGATAGGCAGCAGCTAATAACACTAATTAAGTAATGATTTTGACGTAATTACCCCGAGGGTTTAAACCCCCCTGAGGACAGGTTAAGTTACTGACTGTTCATTAGTGATTAAACAAATATCAAATTAACAAGATTACCTTACAGCAAACTGGTGAAGAAAAAGCAGGTGTTTTCACAGGTTTAAGACTCGACCATTTGTAGCTTTAAGAGAAGGTGGAATACAAACTAAATCGTAGAAAGATATAAAAAACATCAGACACTAACAGTTAGAAGACAAGGCTAAGATTCAGAGCTTTTTCTCGTAGGCACTAGTGGGTGACTACACACACACACACACACACACACACACACACACACACACACACACACACACACACACACACACACACACACACACACACACACACAACCAGGTATGATAGGGAAATGGGACAGGAGTCATTGCTGTAAACAACCGATGCTCGAAAGGCGGGATCCAAGAGTCAATGCTCGATCCTGCAGACACAACTAGGTGAGTACACACACACACACACACACACACACACACACACACACACACACACACACACACACACACACACACACACACACACACACACACCGGAGGACACCTGCTGCTCACCTGAGAGCGCGAGCAAAGTAATCATAAGGCAGAGAGCCATCCTTAGGTCGGCGCTGGCCCCATCGCTGAGCCACCTCGTGCTGGTTGGTGAGCCGGAAGATGTGCTCCTCTTCATTCTCCCAGCGGATGATGCTCGGGTTACAGGTCGGGTCCTTCAACAGGTCCAGCAGGAACTCCCACAGCTTAGGGCCTCGATCTCCACGTCCTCCTACCGGGTGAGAACCGAGTCATAAGATGCCATCTCTTGGCCGCATGTCTACGACATTTTGGGCATCATTATTAGAGGAATAAGTCACAACAAAGGTTGGAACAAAGCCGGCATCGTCAGGAACGTGAGCCACATCTCTGTCCAAACAATTAACCAGAATTTGTGTTGTAATATTCACCTGTGTATCCACAACCAGGAAGGTCTTCCCGTGATTCTCCAGAAAGTGTTAGTAGATTAATGCTCGGAAATTATTTGAATAAAATAATGCCAAACTATCTTTTTGGTAAATAGACGATTTGTAATGACCGAGAAACATGCACTTGAGCTGAGTGAAGGACAGAAATTGTTTGAAATGTTTGTTTATTGGCGAGGCGAGGACTTCACTGTCTTATACCTGGATGAAGAGGCCTATAGGGCTTGTTTAGCTTAGATTTCTGCCTAAACTTCTAGTAAACATCAGTGTTTGCTGGCGTTTTGGTACACTTACTTCTGTTTTTAGCTTGGCAGGATGAAAATTGTGATAGGTGGGTGGAGGAGGGGGGCGGGGTCACTCCGGGCACAGAATACCCAATACCCGTCGCCTCGGACGAATACCCGCAATCCGTCGCTCCGGCTGGTGAATACACACCGCACGTTCCGTGAGAAGAAAACCCGCAACCCGTTGCTCCTGGAAGAGAATACCCGCCACCACTGCTGACTGAGAGGCAGTCCTCTCTGTAGCTGTCCTTGCGATTCACGTGCAACCTGTCGAACATATCCAAAGTACGGTCTTCTACGGACTCGTCCTTGACATCTGAAGTCGGCGTGGAGTATCCTCGAGTACAGGAGTAATGCTCAGGCTGGTACTCGTAATATGGGTAGCAGTTGCTCCAGTTCTCTTGGGGATGGGTAGCGGCTTTGGGCTGTAGTTCGTAGTAGGTGGCGCTGTTGGAGGCGCTGCCGGACGTGTTCTCCAGAGTTAGCTGTGGCTGGCAGTCGTACCCACCTGCAGCACAATTATTATTCATTTAGTATAGTCTAGTGTTTATATCACTCCATGTTGGCATAATTTAGGTACACAAGAAATGGATAGCAAAGTCAATATGAACAGTATGTCTCGGAAACGTTTATATTTGAAGTGAGATTAAATTTGTTTATGTGGCACCTAGAAACAGTAATTTCAAGGCTAATCTAACATCTACCTGGTGGAGAGAGAGAGAGAGGGAGAGAGAGAGAGAGAGAGAGAGAGACAGAGAGAGAGAGAGAGAGAGAGAGAGAGAGAGAGAGAGAGAGAGAGAGAGAGAGAGAGAGAGAGAGAGAGAGAGAGAGAGAGAGAGAGAGATAGAGAGAGAGAGAGAGAGACAGAGAGAGAAAGAGAGAGAGAGAGAGAGAGAGAGAGAGAGAGAGAGAGAGAGAGAGAGAGAGAGAGAGAGAGAGAGAGAGAGAGAGAGAGAGAGAGAGACAGAGAGAGAGAGAGAGAGAGAGAGACAGAGAGAGAGAGAGAGACAGAGAGAGAAAGAGAGAGAGAGAGAGAGAGAGAGAGAGAGAGAGAGAGAGAGAGAGAGAGAGAGAGAGAGAGAGAGAGAGAGAGAGAGAGAGAGAGACAGAGAGAGAGAGAGAGAGCAGAAGGAGACTACTGGGTAGTCACAGGGGTTCACTTACTATAGGAACTAGTGGTGCGGACCAAGCGGTGAAGACGGTCGTAGAACAGTTTACCGTGGAGAGGATTGACCTCACGGAACTGCTCCTGAGTCATGTTCAGCAGCTGGGGTCCCGTGAAGCCCCCGAAGCCCCCCAGGTGGTCAGCGTCGATGTTGTTCTCCTGGCACACAGAGAACACCCACCCGCGCACGTGCTGGAACGGGCATACCTGTTGTTACTCACACACCTGTTGTTACTTACACACCTGTCACCACGCTCACTCAGACCAGGGGCAGGGGTAGGAGGGGGAAGGAGCGTGGAAGTAGGTTAGAATATTATTGCATGAACAGAGGTCAGTGCAGGTGTATATATAGGCCTACTAACTCTCACATGAATGTTCATCTGTTCAGCTAGAGTGTGTGTCTGGCTGTGTGGAGCCCGAGTGCTTGACTCACGGACACCAGAGGATCCCAGATGACAACCATTCTCTTCTTACTTGTGAGTGCTTATGGATCACCTCCTTTGAGACACTTACCAGGACATGAGTCACTTACCAGAGCCTGAGACACTCACCAGGGGCTTGGGTTACTTACCAGGGCTAGAGACACTCGTCAGGGCCTGAGACACACTCACCAGGGGCTTGAGACACACTCATTAGGGCTTGAGACACACTCACCAGGGCTTGAGATACTCACCAGGGCCAGAGACACACCAGGGGCCTGAGACGCACTCACCTCTCTCTTCCAGGTGTGGACGGGGCAGTAATGGAACATAGTGCTGCAAGGCGCCCCCCCTTCCTCCTCACTCTCGTAGAACTCGTTATCCCAGCTGTAAGGGCCAGAGATGCGACATCTGTAATAAATATAAGTAACAGCTGCGTGCAAGCGTACCTTATACATCTTAGAATACATTAAACAGTGCTCTTAAAACATGCATATCATACAGAATATACACGTGGCGGCTGCAGGGCGCAGTGGAGATGATAAGCAAGCTCGGAAGACCAAGCTGGGTCATCAGAAGGAGGTGAGATGCGAGGGGAGACTCATCAAGACTAACAAGCAACAAGTGTGTCTGTGGCATTAGTATTGGTCTTGCTGGCCAGGTGTTCAGGGTCACTGAGAGGAGCCTACCTGATAACCTGCGGCAACCGATCTCTAGTGTGTGTGTGTGTGTTGTGTGTATTCAAATTGCCCAATAATTCGTTGTCAAAAGACATGCTATGGTTAATTTTGTAATAATTCAAGTTTAAAGGTTAAAATGTTAAGAGTGCAATTGTCTTCAGCGTCTTATGCTAAAAACGTCAGTCACAGAGTGAGGTGACATCCTTCCCGGGACTCTTATCTTTCCCCTATCTCTTCTCTCCTCCCATATTTCCTCTCTCTTATTCCTCTCCCCGTCTCTCACCTCTCCTGCAGCTTCTCCCTTCTCCATCTTTTCCCCTTCTCTCCTTGTCTCTTCCCTATCATCTCCTTTTACCTTATCTCTCTTCCTATCTTTCTTCTCTCCCCTATTCCCCTTCCCCCTCCTCTTCTCCCCACATTTCACGGTGGAAGCATCAAACTGCGGGTTTAAAAACCCCTGATTTTACTGCATATTTTTTTTTTTAAATCGCGGAAGGGGGCAATCAATTAATGGGCCGATATTTCTTTAAGCACGGTACTTGGGCTGACCTCGACTGGCCAAGGACACTCAAATATCTCACATGTTTAATGTGTTAAGGTTGGGTGAGGCCTCGTACTTCGGACAGAAACGCACACACACACATTATATATATATATATATATATATATATATATATATATATATATATATATATATATATATATATTCACAGCTTGAAGGGTTTGATGTTCCGTGACATGGTTTTAGGAGACTACTCTGGACCCCCGTAAAAGAAAGCTCGATGCTCTGACGCCCCACGTGGCCGTCAACAAATGGTTGGCGAGGCATCGGAAGGTACCTGACGAGGTCCACAACATCGGTAAGGACAAACTTGTGAACGTGATGTCTCCAGAACTGTAATAATACAAAGCACGTCCCTGCTCCAAATACGTTAACTAGTTTTCAGCACCTGCAATCACCCCAGCCCAAGGGCTGCCGGCACCACACACCCCGGCCCAAGGGCTGCCGGCACCTTCAGCACACACCCCGGCCCAAGGGCTGCCGGCACCACACACCCCGGCCCAAGGGCTGCCGGCACCTTCAGCACACACCCCGGCCCAAGGGCTGCCGGCACCTTCAGCACACACCCCGGCCCAAGGGCTGCCGGCACCTTCAGCGCACACCCCGGCCCAAGGGCTGCCGGCACCACACACCCCGGCCCAAGGGCTGCCGGCACCACACACCCCGGCCCAAGGGCTGCCGGCACCACACACCCCAGCCCAAGGGCTGCCGGCACCTTCAGCGCACACCCCGGCCCAAGGGCTGCCGGCACCACACACCCCGGCCCAAGGGCTGCCGGCACCACCCACCCCGGCCCAAGGGCTGCCGGCACCACACACCCCGGCCCAAGGGCTGCCGGCACCACACACCCCGGCACAAGGGCTGCCGGCACCACACACCCCGGCCCAAGGGCTGCCGGCACCACACACCCCGGCACAAGGGCTGCCGGCACCACACACCCCGGCCCAAGGGCTGCCGGCACCACACACCCCGGCACAAGGGCTGCCGGCACCACCCACCCCGGCCCAAGGGCTGCCGGCACCACACACCCCGGCCCAAGGGCTGCCGGCACCACACACCCCGGCACAAGGGCTGCCGGCACCACACACCCCGGCCCAAGGGCTGCCGGCACCACACACCCCGGCACAAGGGCTGCCGGCACCACACACCCCGGCACAAGGGCTGCCGGCACCCTCAGCGAGAATGGTTGTGTCAGGCGGTGAAACATTTATCACAACACTCACTCGTCGAGATCTAGACTGAGTAAGTCGTCAGGCAAACATCCCTGGGCCATAGCTGAGAGCAGAGCTTCCCTCAGTTCACTGGTGTTGCTTGCTTGCTGGTCAGAGAGCACTGCAAGCACTCACCGCCTTGCACCTTCATATATGCCAGCCTGCCTCCTGCTTGGTACGGGTTCTCCTCTTGACACATGAATGAATATCGTCGTTATTTTACTGAAGCGTGTTGGGCATAACTGGGACCGACATTCATTGGCTGACAAAATTAGTAACTCCGCCCAAGAGGAGTGGTTAATGTGGGCGTGAAGCGAGGCAGCTCCTGCCTACTACGTCACGGCATCCTTCCTGCACTCACCAACGAACGCCATCATATCTTCTAGTCAAGGTAAATTAGTCTTAAAAGGTCTTTCCAGCCAAGCGTAAAAATATATATGTACCGAGAAAATGTGACCCCCAGAACGACCAGGACGGCTGACCTGGAGGTTCATGACGGGTGAGGAACCTCTACGAGTTCATGTGTAAGGTGAGGACCTCGGGAGCATCCACCCCAACTTCGTGCACATCTGTTGCAGGAGACACTCACCCCCTCCTGTGCTGGAGGTCCTCGCCAGGGTTCACAGGACCCGTACCTGTGATGCTGTGGTGCCGACACCTGGTTCACAGCACTGCACCTCCTCAACTCTCAGCCGCCAAGAGACCTTGAAATACCTGTATTGCTGGTTTGTACAACAGCAGCTCAGGGAGTCTAAGCATCCCCACCACCGCCACGGGTCTATCACACCACCAGTTGTTTAATAGACCAGTGGTGGTGATGAGGGATAGGTGATGCTGGTAGTGGGGTGAGGGGGGAGGGGGGTAGGTGGACGTAGTGGGTAAGTGGGGGTAGGTGGTGGTAATGGGTAAGTGGGGGTAGGTGGTGGTAGTGGGTAAGTGGGGGCAGGTGGTGGTAGTGGGTAAGTGGGGGCAGGTGGTGGTAGTGGGTAAGTGGGGGCAGGTGGTGGTAGTGGGTAAGTAGGGACAGGTGGTGGTAGCGACGGAAGAAGGCCTCATACTACAGTACAAGACTTAAAAAAAGAATGGAGTGGGACTTTTGGTCTCTTTATGACAGATGGTAATTAAATAATTACTCAGGGTACTCTTGTAGAACCCTGAGTACATGAACAAGAGTACAACAACCACTCTCCAGGAAAAGGTTCTCAATAAACATACTTGAACTTGAACTTGAACAACATTTACAAACAGCTGAAGAAACACTGAGAAAAAACACACACAGGCTGTTACACGTCTATTAATCACAGGGAGTCAAGCAAGCGTCCAAGAAAGGCTTAATGTTGGTCTGAAGACTATTAGAGAATGACTCTGATTTCTTGTAGGGCAGTGGCCACCGCAGCCGCTCACGACCAATTGGGCCCCCTGTTCGGTTCCCCAGGCAGAGCAGAGACGTTTCGACACCTTTTCCTTTTATCTGATGTCTATGTTTACCTAGCAGTAATTAGGTACCTGGGAGTTAGACAGCTGTTGTAGGTTGCATCCTGGAGATTGTTGTGTGTGTGTGTGTGTGTGTGTGTGTGTGTGTGTGTGTGTGTGTGTGTGTGTGTGTGTGTGTGTGTGTGTGTGTGTGTATGTGTGTGTGTGTGTGTGTGTGTGCGTGTGTGTGTGGATATAGTGAGGTTTTCAGTAACAAAACGTGAAAGTCTTTTCAATAGAAACATTACTAAATTTGCTTTAATACAAATTATATAGCCTTACAATATGAATATTAATAATAATTTGAACAATTTGGATCCATTTTTAATTGATCAATTAAAAAACTATTTTTTGCAAGATGATTAATACACATATATGTCATTAGAGCTTGTAGGAGCTCACACACGTTAGTCATTAGGGATAACACTTCCAGAAACAAACTCGTATTGGTCATTAGACCTTCAGCAGTTTCCTCTGGTTCTTGTGTTCATGAATCAATATTACAAAGACATTATTTGTGACCTCTAATTAGACAAATCAGACCTGTGGAAGACTGCAATACAAGATGAACAGATAATCTCCACAGATGGTCTGAGAAATGGCTACTAGACTTTAAACCTGACAACTGCAAGGTTATGAGGATAGGAACTGGAGCAAAAAGACCTCAAATACAGTACCGGATGATACGAAGGCAACTTGCAACATCTGAAAAAGATTAAGACTTAAGAGTGGACATAACTGGAGATCTACCACCAGAGGCACACATCAGCAGGATAACGAGGGCGGCATATGTCATACTGGCAACCGTCCCGTTATCCTGCACCAACTTGGATATAGATCCCTTCCAAGCGCTGTATACCACCTTTGTGAGACCTGTTACTGAGTATGCAGCTCTGGCACGTAACCCCTATCTAAAGAAATACAAAACATCATTAAGGTCCAAAAATATTCAGCAAGGCTTGTTTCTGAGCTAAGAGGACTGAACTATGAAGAAAGATGTGGAAAACTGATCTCATTCCACTTGAGGAAAGGAGTAGGGCAGACATGATAACGACATACAAGATACTGAGGGGGACTGACACAGTAGCTAGACAAACAATATTCAAATTAGGGAACGCGAAGACATAGATGAAAGCTGGAAACATAGATGTTTCATCGGTATGTCAGAAATAACTTTCTTTATAAGAGTCATAAATAAGTGGAACGCACTAGATAAGGAAGTTGTTGAAACCAATTCGATAAGCGGCTTTAAATGTAAATATAAGATAAACAACCGAACATTCATCTAATGATAGTCGAAAGACGGGGCTTAAGAGTAGGTGCTCGACCCCTGCAGGTTCAGTTAGGTGAGTTTGTCAAGACTGTTAAGGGGAAGAGGTTGACCACACGCCGCTGGCTCCCGGCGACCATGTACTGAGCTGTGAGAGGACCGCCTCGCCAGGCCAATCTTATCGCAGCTGGCTCCTAGTACAGCTGGCTATCACCTCGCCTTATCTGGCTGCCAACGTCTTGCCAATCTTTTAAGTACATAACAGTTTATTAGACCAGACGTCAGCTCTTGAGTACCATTTTTCTCTCAGTATTTCCTTCTAAAACTGTGCACGTATGTGCCTATAGTGAGAGGTCTATAGTGAGAGCCCTACAGTGTGAGGGCCTATAGTGTGAGACCTACAGTGTGAGGGCCTACAGTGTGAGGGCCTACAGTGTGAGGGCCTACAGTGTGAGGGTCTACAGTGTGAGACCTACAGTGTGAGACCTATAGTGTGAGGCTTACAGTGAATCATCAAGAGACTGGACGAAGAGCCACTGAGAAACAGCGATAAGTTATTTAAACAACGAGGGACCAATGAAGTATCAACGAGACTAGTGAGGAAGCACCGAGGAACCTGTGTGGGCTGGACGAGGGCCCACATAGGAAGCAACGAACGAAGTAACGAGGAAACCGGCGAAAGTACCAACGAGGGAAGAGCAGTAAAGGACCATAGTGGAGGACAGCGCGGGCGCGGGGCGCTTCCAAGAATGTGACGCCACATATGCTCCTGATCGTTGCTGTGCTCCAGGATATCCTTGACTATGACTAAGGTTGGGGGATGAGGACGGGGCCGCTGGTGTGAGGGAGGGAGGTAGGGGAAGAGGCGCTGAAGGAGAGACCACAACACCTTGGCACCAACGAGGGAAAAGCAATGGGGTGTTGAGAGGGTAACCTCGGGCAGGTGAGCAAGGGGGCACAATAGACGCAGGAGACTGGTGAAGAAGCAACGCATATCTAGTAAGGAAGCACAAGGTGACGGATAACGAGGCACCAGTAAGGGGACTCCAAGGCTACACTGGAGGAACAACTAGGGAATTATAAGATGTCAATGAGTGCTTTATACCATGACAAAGCCAACTAAAGATATAGTCAAGGCCGTGTGTGTGGCGGTCTCTGTGTGTCGTGGCCAACAGGAACTCTCTTCGACCACATCTGATGGGACGAGGAATAATCAGGACTGGCGGACGATCTCTCGTCTGATCCTCTTAAATACGACACCGACGCTACGTCTGAGTGTACCAGCCTTCAGTGTCGGGTGTCAAGAAAGGGTCATGTTGAAGACTGCCGTCCAGGTGGCATCACCTCTCACGCTTCTCAAGGGCTGGCGCCCCCATATACGAGCCTCAGCTCTTCTGCTTTCCCGGCGACGTCTATTATTTACTGCACAGATAGTTTCATACGTCGAAGCTTCCCAGGGGCCAGAGGATACCAGGAGCACCACGCCTGGGTGTTCTTAGCACTCCACAACACAGCCTCTAATACAAATGTATTAGTGTAAACAGTTTCGATCTTAACATTAGCAAAGATCGCCATCTGTGACGATCTTTTGTACCATTTACACCCACGCTTGGTACGGATGTGTGCCGGATACACTGCTGTTGTGGATGTGTGTGTGCCGGATACACTGTTGTTGTGGATGTGTGTCGGATACACGGCTGTTGTGGATGTGTGTGCCGGATACACTGCTGTTGTGGATGTGTGTGTGCCGGATATCTATTTGTATGCAGACGACAAGTCACAATAACGTGGTTGAAGATATGATAACCAAACCACACACACAGGTCTGGTCGAGGACCGGGCCGCGGGGACACTAAAGCCCCGAAATCAATCATCTCAAGATAACTACATCAGGAGATGGAGCAGCGGTCGTCTCCTCCTCTCCTGGTGTGTGTGTGGTCATCTGGTCATCATCTCTTTGTCTCCCTAACTTGTTTATTCTTTGTTATGCAGGCCGGCGTTCAATCCCCGACTGTCCAAGTGGTTGGGGCATCATTCCTTCCCTCCGTCCCATCTCAAATCCTTATCCTGACCCCTTCCCAGTGCTATATAGTCGTAATGACTTGGCGCTTTCCCCTCTGATAGTTCCCTTGTTTATTCTTTTTTTTACCTCCTTGATTTTATTTACACTTCTCGTTTGCTATCCATCCTTTTTCCGTTTTCTTTTAGTTCCTCCTTTCCTCCGTCTCCCGCGAGTTTTCCGGGCTATTCATGCCCGTGCCACCTCTTGTGTGGCTTAAAAATCTTCATCAATCAATCGCGTGTCACGGGAGACATCTCCCGTCACGCAGGGTGCAGTCGCATCTCCACAGATCTCCAGTATCAGCTCTTGATACTGGTAATGGCTCAAAAGGGCCACCACTTACGGGCTATTCATGCCCGTGCCACCTTTTGGGTGGCTTAATCTTCATCAATCAATCAATCAATCGCGTGTGTCAGTTGCCACATGGTATTGTGAGTGCGTGTGTGGACATTCACGCTCCAGGGGCCAGATTCACGAAAGCACTTACGAACCTATACATCTTTTCTCAATCTTTGGCGGCTTTGTTTACAATTATTAAACAGTTAATGAGCTCCGAAGCACCAGGAGGCTGTTTATAACAATAACAACAGTTGATTGGCAAGTTTTCATGCTTGTAAACTGTTTAATAAATGTAACCAAAGCCGTCAAAGATTGAGGAAAGCGGTACATGTTCGTAAGTGCTTGCGTAAGTGCTTTCATGAATCTAGCCCCAGGGCCTCTGCAGCCTTGCGCTTCTGACGACAATGGAGCCATTTCATTACCATCACCGCTGTAGGCTGCTGATTAAATGTGGGTCCATATTGGTTAAAAGGTATGGAGAGTTTATTAAAGGTTGGTACTCTATATGTAAATCTAGAGGTATGCCCCGATTCTCAGAGTGTATATATATTATCAGTTTACCTTAATATTTGTTGGTGGTTAGTTAGCTAATGTGGAGGCCCTCAATGGCCCTCCCGTGGTTGATTGGTCTTAAACTCAGCACCAATACAGCTGGTATAATGATGATGTTTGTAAACATACTGCAGACACCTCGTAAATCACCTTGAGAAGACAGCTGCTAGAAGGTTATCTTGAGGTTATCTTGAGATGATTTCGGGGCTTTTTTAGTGTCCCCGCGGCCCGGTCCTTGACCAGGCCTCCACCCCCAGGAAGCAGCCCGTGACAGCTGACTAACACCCAGGTACCTAATTTACTGCTAGGTAACAGGGGCATAGGGTGAAAGAAACTCTGCCCATTGTTTCTCGCCGGCGCCTGGGATTGAACCCAGGACCACAGGATCACAAGCCCGCGTGCTGTCCGCTCGGCCGAATGGCTCCGGTTCCAGAAGAAGTAATCCGATGCACGCTATTATTAGATATTAGTGATTACTACTGAATCAGATATTAAGGATTTTTATTGCTTTGAGCTGTAAGCAAGATCTCCTGAATGTGTTGCCACTCTCATCTACACTGTCAGTCTATTTGATGATAGAGACATGTCAGTGTCCCGCTAGTGTTCCCTGGAACATCATCCACTAATTGGTTAACAACCTGGTTCCCATTTACTGCTGGGTGAATAGAGGCGAGCAGTAAAGTATTGGTAATACCTAAACAATCCACCTTGGTCAGGACCCGAACTTGACACAGCGGTCCACAAGTGATGTATCTAGGTGTTTCCTGTGTGTCTTGTGTGGACGTGACAAGGATTTCTATATTACGTTCCCATGATTTATGCACTTATTATATTTATGAGTGGCGTATATTAATATACTCTGTTGTTAATTGTAAAGTTGACCATCCTCAAGAGGAAAAGATATATGTAACTAACTTAGTCTGGCGCACACTCACACACACACACACACACATACACACACACATACACACACACACACACACACACACACACACACACACACACACACACACACACACACACACACACACACACACACGCTAAGCAAAAGTGGAGGCCACACAAAGAATGACAAGGAAGTGTGTGAAGAACTCTGTACAAGTTTCGGGAAGTTTTTAAGATAGGTCCAAATCTGTCTCAGATCTACTACCTCTAATGAAAGCGGCCCTACCAGAAGAAAGGCTGGACGGCAGAGCGACGGTCTCGCTTCATGCAGGTCGGCGTCCAATCCCCGACCGTCCACAAGGTGTTGGGGACCATTCCTTTCCCCTCGTCCCATCTCAAATCCTCATCCTGACCCCTTCCAAGTGCTATATACTACTATACTTCTCCTGACAGTTCACAATACCGCTCCTGTGCCAGGTAAGTTACGGGCTCGTAGCACGGGCTATCAGGTTGTTCCAAGTAACAACCTGATAGTTCCCCTTCCCTACCAGAAGAGAGAAGGATGATTGTCTTGCAGGACCGCACGTCTCTCACCACCCAGGTAACGATGCCTGACCACACGCACACGCACACACTGCCAATACTAATGAGCGCCACCAGTCATTAATGTATATCAACACAGAAGGTCTCGCAGATATGACACATGACACAGGAGATATTCTGCTCCATCGCAGCAGAAAATATAGACCATGAACAGGAGTGATAAGGATCACACACACACACACACACACACACACACACACACACACACACACACACACACACACACACACACGCGAGAAGACACAGGCAAGTTGAGGTAGCTCAATAATGAGACAAACGGAAGTATGGAAGCATTAGGAGAGAGGCGCAGAAATAGGAACAACAAATAAACAGGAAATAAGAACTTGAACGACATAACACAGGAATGACAAGGCGGTAATGAACAACTGTTGACCAGAACACACACTAGAAAGTGAAGGGACGACGACGTTTCTGTCCGTCCTGGACCATTCTCAAGTCGATTGTGATCCCCTTCACTTTCTAGTGTGTGGTCTGGTCAACATACTTCAGCCACGTTATTGTGACTCCTCGCCTGTAACAACAACCTGGTTGCCCTCACCGTTACGCCCCAGTGTGCGTTACTGACCTCGGGGGCAAGTGTAGAGAAGCAGATTATAGTGACCTCGACGGTAGTTGACCCTATTCGACTGACGATGACCCCCGACGGTAATTAACCCCACTCAGCTAATGATGATGCTGACCCCCAACGGTAGCTGACCCAACTCGGCAGAGTATTGTGACCTCTGACATTAGTTGACTCCACTTAGCTGGTGTTAGTGACCCCCCGACGGCAGTTGACCCAGCAAGGGAAGCAGCAAGACTGGAGCGGTACTCCCCACGGCTCCGACGCTAGTGAGGGCCAGGTATCGGGCGCCCTCTGGGTACTGAGATTAGGCTACAATACGCAGAACCTCCCCTCTCCAAAGGCCGCGTCCCAATTGTTCGGTTTTCCTCGACAGTTCTGTGAATAGAGAGTATTTTTTCCTCGTCCACCTGAAAACGTGAGCTAAATTTGATTACCTTATCTGCCTCAGAAAGGATGTCCATTGATGAACCGTTTTAATTGTTTGTGTAACGAAATACAGGAAACACTATAGGGGGTCGTGGCTGAACGGACAGCGCTTGGGACTCGTAATCTCAGGGGTCAGGGTTCAATCCCGACGGCTGGTGGAAACAAATGGGCTGAGTTTCTTTGGGCTTGATGCCCCTGTTACCTAGCAGTAAATAGGTACCTGGGAGTTAGACAGCTGTTACGGGCTGCTTCCTGTGTGTGTGTGTGTGTGTGTGTGTGTGTGTGTGTGTGTGTGTGTGTGTGTGTGTGTGTGTGTGTGTGTGTGTGTGTGTGTGTTGGTGTGGAAAAAAATAGTAGTTAGTAACAGTTGATTAAGTAACAGTTGAGAGGCGGGCCGAAAGAGCCAGAGCTCAACCCCCGCTAGCACAACTAGGTGAATACACAGTCGGTGTCCTAACCTAACCAAGCAGGCAGTCAGTACTGGCCAAGTTACCCACACGCATCAAGGTAAGACTTCCAAGAAAGGAAGACTTGGACTACAGAAAGGGTTCCGGCTATATCTATCTTATCTCTCTCATAGGAATATGTAACTTTCTCTGTGTACTCACCTGTGCTTGCGGGGGTTGAGCTTCGGCTCTTTCGGGACGAAAGAGACGGAATATATATTATATATATATATATATATATATATATATATATATATATATATATATATATATATATATATATATTATTAAATATGACCGAAAAAGTAAGATTAATAATTCTAACACGAATTTTCTCAATCTTTCGTACATTTCTTTTCACTGTTGGTGGTAATTCAAAAATCAATTCTCCAAAATTCATTTTTATTTCTAGTCTGACGCGACACTTGAGCGCGTTTCGTAAAACTTATTACATTTTCAAAGACTTTAGTCGGAGATGTGTAAGTTCTATTCAGTTGTGTATGTTTAAACTAAAGTCTTTGAAAATGTAATAAGTTTTACGAAACGCGCTCAAGTGTCGCGTCAGACTAGAAATAAAAATGAATTTTGGAGAATTGATTTTTGAATTACCACCAACAGTGAAAAGAAATGTACGAAAGATTGAGAAAATTCGTGTTAGAATTATTAATCTTACTTTTTCGGTCATATTTAATAATATATGTCTACAGGAAAGACTGCTACCAAAATATACTAATTATATATATATATATATATATATATATATATATATATATATATATATATATATATATATATATATATATATATATATATATATATATATAGAGAGAGAGAGAGAGAGAGAGAGAGAGAGAGAGAGAGAGAGAGAGAGAGAGAGAGAGAGAGAGAGAGAGAGAGAGAGAGAGAGAGAACTAATCTGATCACAAACAAAATAGTGTTTAATGAAAAAGATTAAAGCAGGCAAGACTAAAGACAGGGATGCCACACGGGCCAGACTTGGGACCGGTTCAAGTCCCGATTTACATAAATAATAACAACGGGTTATGACTGCACAATAACAATTCACTGATGACAGTTTAGCTGGGAACACTTGCGGGATCCGTGAGCGAGAGAGAGAGAGACTGTAGGCCTACCAACACACCACTAAATATGACAGACACAGTAACTTGACTACTGAATGTCATACGAGCTTCTGTGTCGAGAGACCACCAGAAACACATTGGGAGCGTTTGGTTGTTCTTGAGGATCCGATCTGGCAATGCTAATAAATAAAAAAAATATATTGTCAAGAGTACAGTATACTTTGGTATAGCCAATAAGGCAGGCAGTACATTCTGGTATAGCCAAGAAGGTAGGCAGTATACTCTGATATAGCCAAGATGGCAGTATGCTCTGATATAGCCAAGATGGCAGTATGCTCTGATATAGCCAAGAGGGCAAGCAGTATACTCAGATATAACCATCTGGTAATTAGGTTACCAATGATGGTCAAATCATTAACAAGCTGTTTCAGTCCAACGAAGTTAATGCTGCTTGTGGCTAGTAGTAAACACAAGGAACTGAGGACACATTAACATTAATACCGTGTTTGAGTTGAATGAAAGATTGGCCAGATGTTTTCCTTCAAATCCGCTAGATAGTTTAACGCCGGCACGGGAATTCCTGTAAATTCCTGTGTTGTAAATCTTGCAGCTTCAGTTCCACCCACACGAGGCTCCTGGATCAGCCTTGACGACTAACGGACGCCTGGACACTTGCTCCTGGCAACACGTGATGCGAATTTGACCAATGGGTCGCGATACTTCCGTCTGACATGCCTCTTCAAGGGTTGATACGACGCCTGACGCCACTGCTGCCTGCGGGTCACAGGGAAGTTTCACTCTGGCCGGGAATTCGGTAGCCGACACCGGATTGGCCGAGAGGTGCCGGATGTTTGGGGCGCTTCTGGTGTGCTCCGGGGTGTGGTGGAGCTGGCTCCTGTTCTGCCGGAGGTCACTGCACCACGTTTTTGCCCGACAAAGTTTAAAATGGACCATCGCGATTCTGCCCTTTCGTCGCGACATTGTTCGACTACTCAGAGTTCACAGGACGCCTGACGCCTTGATGTCTGGAGTCACTGGAAGTCGAGAGTCTTCCTGCTGGCTGTGTGTGTGTGTGACTGGGTCCAGCACTCGCCTCCCTAGGCGTTATTCCCTACTACACAGGCCCACCGGGCATATCCGATGGGCCTGGAGTATGGCGTCTACCTTCACCACTTAACTCTCAAGTTCATTTAACTTACTACCATGACAGAATGTTTCCCCAGTGGTGTAGGACACAGGAGGATGACATTCACAGTAACGGAATGAGGGTGGTTGTGAGGGGTCGCCTTGGTCAACGAACCTCACAGGAAAGACAACATTCACCTGACCACTAGTGAGTATGCCACTGAGGAGTGACCCCTTGCACCCCGGCCACTACTGAGTGACGTGACTCACCCGACCAAGTGGATTGCTGTATGTCGATGTGTGCAAGTGGCGCCAGGTTAATGGGGATGGAAGACGAAGGTGCTGTGCTGACTGCAATGCTGAAGGTGGACGAACACGGGTTGTGACAGTGCTGAAGGTGGACGAACACGGGTTGTGACAGTGCTGAAGGTGGACGAACACGGGTTGTGACAGTGCTGAAGGTGGACGAACACGGGTTGTAGCAGTGCTGAAGGTGGACGAACACGGGTTGTGACAGTGCTGAAGGTGGACGAACACGGGTTGTAACAGTGCTGAAGGTGGACGAACACGGGTTGTGACAGTGCTGAAGGTGGACGAACACGGGTTGTGACAGTGCTGAAGGTGGACGAACACGGGTTGTGACAGTGCTGAAGGTGGACGAACACGGGTTGTAGCAGTGCTGAAGGTGGACGAACACGGGTTGTGACAGTGCTGAAGGTGGACGAACACGGGTTGTAACAGTGCTGCAGGTGGACGAACACGGGTTGTGACAGTGCTGAAGGTGGACGAACACGGGTTGTAGCAGTGCTGAAGGTGGACGAACACGGGTTGTGACAGTGCTGAAGGTGGACGAACACGGGTTGTAGCAGTGCTGAAGGTGGACGAACACGGGTTGTGACAGTGCTGAAGGTGGACGAACACGGGTTGTGACAGTGCTGAAGGTGGACGAACACGGGTTGTGACAGTGCTGAAGGTGGACGAACACGGGTTGTGACAGTGCTGAAGGTGGACGAACACGGGTTGTGACAGTGCTGAAGGTGGACGAACACGGGTTGTGACAGTGCTGAAGGTGGACGAACACGGGTTGTAGCAGTGCTGAAGGTGGACGAACACGGGTTGTGACAGTGCTGAAGGTGGACGAACACGGGTTGTAGCAGTGCTGAAGGTGGACGAACACGGGTTGTGACAGTGCTGAAGGTGGACGAACACGGGTTGTAGCAGTGCTGAAGGTGGACGAACACGGGTTGTGACAGTGCTGAAGGTGGACGAACACGGGTTGTGACAGTGCTGAAGGTGGACGAACACGGGTTGTGACAGTGCTGAAGGTGGACGAACACGGGTTGTGACAGTGCTGAAGGTGGACGAACACGGGTTGTGACAGTGCTGAAGGTGGACGAACACGGGTTGTGACAGTGCTGAAGGTGGACGAACACGGGTTGTGACAGTGCTGAAGGTGGACGAACACGGGTTGTGACAGTGCTGAAGGTGGACGAACACGGGTTGTGACATTGCTGAAGGTGGTCGTCGGAACAGTATCCAGATGAAATGACTTTCTGGAACTTAATCCGGACAAATGCAAAGTTATGATGATAATCACAGTCAGTTGTAGCCCAGGAGCTGGCCTCAGCCTGAGGGGGGAGATCACTCACTACATCTTGGAGCAAGAAACACCTGTACATTAATTTAACTTTTTATTTAATTAATTTAAAAAGGAAGAATTTGGATTCTGCAAGATATGCAAGACTTCTCCTGGAGTACTTGAGTATTCTCAGTTTAAAACATACGTAAGACTACTGCTGACGTGTGCAAGACCTGTCAGTGTTGCACACTGATAACTGCCGTTGTCAACGGGAGTCGCTGACAACGACCCGTTAACGACCCGTCCTCTCTTGGCGGGTCTTGGTTGGCTCCTGGTGTGCCCTGGCGCCCTGCCGGAGGTCACTGGTAGATGTTTCGTCATTTTTTCCAATTGGGATTGAGTTTAAGATGGACCATCGCGATCCTGGCGACTGGACCACGATGTTGATAGTCTACTCAGGGTTCACAGCACCCGCGACGCCTTCGTCTGGGGTCACTGGGTGTCTATAATCTGTCTGTCTGTGGAGTTGCAGCACGTCCTCTCTAGCGTTCACCTCACTCAACTAAATTACCCGAACATAACCCAAAAGATGACCTAAGAATAAGCAAACGGGACATCTCGTCAAATTTCGTGAGCTGCCATGATATTTAGTACATTAGTTTATGGCCTGAGGGAGATTTATACGTGAAAATATGTTGTAGTGTTGGTGAGGACGGGCTTCAACACTTGTGCAGGCGAGGAGTCACAATAACGTGGCTAAAGTAATATGACCAGACCACACACTAGAAGGTGAAGGGACGACGACGTTTTGGTCCGTCCTGGACCATTCTCAAGTCGATTGTGTGGTCTGGTCAAATTCAACACTTGTGTTTCCCCCCACACGCAAGTGTCTGGACACTTGTAACCAACATCAACAACAAAATTTTTACAAATTGTTGGAATCGTTAATTAACACATGGATACAAGTCAGCAGAGTTGCCAGCAAATATATATAGAGAGAGACGCTACAGCGGGTCATCTCTGAGAAAGTATAATTTCGTCTTGGAAAAAAACCCCGCGTATTAACCAAAGACGAATATATAATACTGAGGCTGGAAGACCGTGACCTGCCAGGATCATCAAGCACACACCTGCCTGGTTACGAAATCTGTACATCTTTCTCCAATCAAGTTTGCTTTGGTACATATCTATTAAACATTTGTCTATCTTCGAATCTCCGCAACCTAAGGCTGTTGTGGCGCGTCACAGCTTAAAACCTGTTTCATACATGCAAATTATGCGACCATGATCGAGGAAAGATGTACTGGCTTCGTAAGAGAACATGTAAATGTTTGTTGAATCATGGATCCGGAAGTGGTAAATACAGGTCGCTTTCTGAAAACATAATTTGTACAATAAATTACAAGTCCCAATACTGAGCGGCTCCAGTCGTGGGCCCTAATCCGTGCCCTTGTCGAGTGCGGACTCAGGCCTTGCGATACACGCTGGAACCGGTTACGTTATTCAGCTCCATAAGTATATGTAAATTTAATGATTTTTTGCGCGAAGTGTTGCCTGAGCGGTAAGATAAGACGGGAAACACCACGTGGACGTAACTGTGGGACTTGCTACCTGAACTTGATCTCTGATACTAAGAATAAACACCATTGGGGGCGCCTGAAAGCTGGGTGGACAGCGCTTCGGATTCGTAGTGCTAAGGTTCCGGGTTCGATCCCCGGTGGAGGCAGAGACAAATGGGCAAAATGTTTCTTTCATCTCTGATGCCCCCTTTTACCTAGCAGTAAATAGGTACCTGGGAGTTAGACAGCTGCTACGGGCTGCTTCCTGGGGGATGTGTAACAAAAAGGAGGATGCCTGTTCGAGGACCGGGCCGCGGGGACGCTAAGCCCTGAAATCATCTCAAGAAGAGATAACCCCTGGACATTGACCACTAGGTGACCCTGGACATTGACCACCAGGTGACCCTGGACATTGACCACTAGGTGACCCTGGACATTAGCCACTAGGTGACCCTGGACATTGACCACTAGATGACCCTGGATATTGACCACCAGGTGACCCTGAACATTGACCACCAGGTGACCCTGGATATTGACCACCAGGTGACCCTGAACATTGACCACTAGGTGACACTGGACATTGACCACTAGGTGACCCTGGACATTGACCACTAGGTGACCCTGGACATTGACCACTAGGTGACCCTGGACATTGACCACTAGGTGACACTGGACATTGACCACTAGGTGACACTTGACATTGACCACTAGGTGACACTGGACATTGACCACTAGGTGACCCCTGAACATTGACCACTAGGTGACCCTGGACATTGACCACTAGGTGACCCCTGAACATTGACCACTAGGTGACACTGGACATTGACCACTAGGTGACCCCTGAACATTGACCACTAGGTGACCCCTGAACATTGACCACTAGGTGACACTGGACATTGACCACTAGGTGGCACTTGACATTGACCACTAGGTGACCCTGAACATTGACCACTAGGTGACCCTGGACATTGACCACTAGGTGACCCTGAACATTGACCACCAGGTGACCCTGGACATTGACCACTAGGTGACCCTGAACATTGACCACTAGGTGACCCTGGACATTGACCACTAGGTGACCCTGAACATTGACCACTAGGTGACCCTGAACATTGACCACCAGGTGACCCTGAACATTGACCACTAGGTGACACTTGACATTGACCACTAGGAGACCCTGAACATTGACCACCAGGTGACCCTGAACATTGACCACTAGGTGACACTTGACATTGACCACTAGGTGACCCCTGAACATTGACCACTAGGTGACCCTGGACATTGACCACTAGGTGACACTTGACATTGACCACTAGGTGACCCTGGACATTGACCACTAGGTGACCCTGAACATTGACCACTAGGTGATCCTGGACATTGACCACTAGGTGACACTGGACATTGACCACCAGGTGACCCTGAACATTGACCACTAGGTGACCCTGGACATTGACCACTAGGTGACACTGGACATTGACCACTAGATGACCCTGGATATTGACCACTAGATGACCCTGGATATTGACCACTAGGTGACCCTGGACATTGACCACTAGGTGACACTTGACATTGACCACTAGGTGACCCTGGACATTGACCACTAGGTGACCCTGAACATTGACCACTAGGTGACACTGGACATTGACCACTAGGTGACCCTGGACATTGACCACTAGGTGACCCTGAACATTGACCACTAGGTGACCCTGGACATTGACCACTAGGTGACACTGGACATTGACCACTAGATGACCCTGGCTATTGACCACCAGGTGACCCTGAACATTGACCACTAGGTGACACTGGACATTGACCACCAGGTGACCCTGGACATTGACCACTAGGTGACCCTGGACATTGACCACTAGGTGACCCTGGACATTGACCACTAGGTGACCTTGGACTTTGACTATTGACCAACAGGTGACCAAAGACATTGAGTGACCTTAGTCATTAGGTTATTTTAACCGCGAAATTACATTGACCTCTAAACGACCTTGACCACTGAGTGTCATTAGCCGCTGAATAACCTTGACCAATGAACAAATCTGGTCAATGATCTCATTGACCACATAAACGAAGGGCGCATTTTAGCTGGAATAAAGTTCCTGGTTCCGATTATGTTATGTTTTATAAAATAATCAATATATATATATATATATATATATATATATATATATATATATATATATATATATATATATATATATATATATATATACATTGATGAGGTAATGAAGGGGTGACTCTCCTGACTTATATGAACGACTCTAAATATGAAAATTTCCAGTAATCCATCAAAAGTCAGAGACTGGTAATTATGAGAGTAAATAAAGGCCATGTGGAAGTAGCGGGCAACACCCTCCGAGACGCCAAACTCAGGTGCGATGGAGCAAATCAAAGGAAAAACGAATACCACAATTCGACAAACTTGGTAAATTTTGTGGAAGATTGTTAAGGAGAGAAGTGTGTGGCGTGGGTCGTATGTAGTCACTTAAAACACAACACGTAATTACATGGTCTGTCGTCATCTACCGTAATTATATTAATGTTGAAGCGGCGGCTAACAAAAGCATGTGCTTTGGCCACTGCATTCCAGCCTAAAATATCCTCGTCTTCCCAATGTTTGGGCGACGGTCCGGGGCTCCTCCCGCTCCGGCCACGATGTTCTTAACACCTGTTGCGTTGCGTGCACGTGTCAGCCCGCGCGTGACCCTCTATGTGTACGTGTGTGTCTGCACGCGAGTGTGGGCACCCTCGATTATTATCAGGGCGAGCGCGGATGGACGGTGCATTACACACGCAAGCATACGAACGCGGGGTATCCTGTACCCTGTAGGTGCTGGAACCAGTTTTTGCAGGAGCGGGCATATAAACTGCAGGCTCCTGGAAGCAATAAGGAAAACCTGGCCGAAATTCACTCTGGGAGCGGCGGGGTTGTTGGGAATTGTGGTGGAGCTGCCGGGTAGTGGGTGACTGTCTTGGGGTCCTGCGCCTGCACCCCCGTCGCCGCCCCCTCGGGGCTCACGGCCCGGTAGGCACGTGCACGCACACGCACATACACACACACACACACACACACACACACACACACACACACACACACACACACACACACACACACACACACACACACACACACACACACTTTCCGGTTTAAGGTTAACTCCTGTCACCTCCCATGTTGCTGAAAATATGGAAAATGAATGACGAACTAGTTTTTGTTTTGACTAGGAGTACCCGTCCGAAGACCCAGCAGTTTCGTAATATATTGGTGACACTCCGTAAGACTTGAAGTCCCGTCCAGTGTCACAGAGGACGTGACACTGTCCCCTCGTCCCACCTGCTGATACACTACACGACACAGCTAACCGCCACAGGTACACACAATGCCCGCAGGTTGAACACCGTCATTCAGGGGTCCGGACAATGTAAATATATTGTGTTTCGGGAGGCGGTATGAGGCAGATGAGGTGAAGTGAAGGCCGTCCGGGTGATAATGTGGGGTGTAGAGTGTGTGCTGTGAGGGCCTCACACGCCACACTCACACCCCGTCATGGGGGTGTGTTGAGCACCAACCGCTCAGGTAAATAAACGCGAGGAATGTGTAGTGCGACACTCGCCTCCATGATACACCTGGACACACACACATACCGCTCTGGGGTCGTAGTCCTGAGGGCTCGGGTTCGATTCTCCGTCGAGGCAGAAACAAATGGGCATTTTTTTTCACCTGATACCAGAAATTACCAGAAAAGATTCACCAGAAATATCAGTTCTTTCACCTGATACCCCATATTATATATATATATATATATTATATATATATATATATATATATATATATATATATATATATATATATATTATATATATATATATATATATATATATATATATATATATATATATATATATATATATATATATATATATATATATATATATATATATGCGAACAAGCCTGAATGGTCCCCAGGACAATATGCAACTGAAAACTCACACCCCAGAAGTGACTCGAACCCATACTCCCAGAAGCAACGCAACTGGTATGTACAAGACGCCTTAATCCACTTGACCAAATGCTATGGTCAAGTGGATTGACCATAGTAAAATGCTATGCCCAAGATAACTATCCGAGTGCCGGCGGTGGGGTGGTTCAAATAGCCTCGGCTATCACCTCATTATGTCCGGTCGTGATGGTCAAGTGGATTAAGGCGTCTTGTACATACCAGTTGCGTTGCTTCTGGGAGTATGGGTTCGAGTCACTTCTGGGGTGTGAGTTTTCAGTTGCATATTGTCCTGGGGACCATTCAGGCTTGTTCGCATTTGTGTTCCTCACGTGTGCCCCAAAGAATGAGGTGATTTGGTAAAATGCTATGCCCAAGATAACTATCCGAGTGCCGGCGGTGGGGTGGTTCAAATAGCCTCGGCTATCACCTCATTATGTCCGGTCGTGTTGGTCAAGTGGATTAAGGCGTCTTGTACATACCAGTTGCGTTGCTTCTGGGAGTATGGGTTCGAGTCACTTCTGGGGTGTGAGTTTTCAGTATATATATATATATATTTCAGTATATATATATATATATATATATATATATATATATATATATATATATATATATATATATATATATATATATATCAGGATGTAAGGAAAGTTGGACCAACACAGGCGGTTCAGTAAGTGCTAATTGGCAGTACTTTATGTACTGAAGTGCATGAAGTACACGCAGTTACAGACCGAAGCCTGGGGAACCCCGCTGGTCACACACACACACAAACATGTAAATAAAGGGGTCATCCATCCTCATACCGCTAGATTAATACAAACAAGTTGATAACCTCGATCTGCGACCATTCACTCCATGTCTGACGCGAGAACACTGTTCTGTAAGATCAGGGCCCCCAACCACCCTCTTCCCACTAGATGTGTATCACCTTACGTCAAACATCTATCCTCTTTATTATCCAATGACCTATTAGGTCATTGGATAATTAAGCGTGTAAATGAGCTAAATTGATATTGCAAATTACGAGCACGGAGCGTCCAGTTTTAATACAAAGATAGCAAAATGTCAAGCCGAGCAGGATACGAGGATAACGCCTTTGATCGTGAGGTAACTGTCTGCGGGATGCTTGTGTTTACACATCCGGTGTGTGGCGTGACAGTGGTGTTGCCACGCGAGCTATTACTGGTCACTGTGATCACTGTTTTCCTCATTCATAGCACTTCATGCTTTCCTGGGAACAGGGGCATGAGGTAAAGGTTGATAGTGGCGAGTTGTGTTAGTTTTGGAGTATTGTTCCCTGTGTTGACACCACCTTTCTCTGTCCCCTCTGATGTGTCACCTCTCACCCCCCCTACTGTGTCACCTGTCACCCCCTCTACTGTGTCACCTGTCACCCCCTCTACTGTGTCACCTGTCACCCCCTCTACTGTGTCACCTGTCACCCCCTCTACTGTGTCACCTGTCACCCCCTCTACTGTGTCACCTGTCACCCCTCCAAGACGACCCTCACTGTCACCACCTTAACCTAATTCAGCCAAACTTCATATCGTCCATTGTCATCGGAAATAACATTTGACGGTGTATGTAGCGAACACATTACTGATGTGTAATGTGTTCGCTAATGTGACGGTTGAGAGGCGGGACCAAACAACCGAAGCTCAACCCCTGCAAAGCCAATTAGGCGAGTACATGTGAGTACATTAATGTGTAATCTACGGGCTACACATGTACTGTGGTTGCGGCCCTGATCTTACAGAACAATGTTTTCGCATCAATGTCACCTCTAATGGTGGTTTGAGTTTCATCAATCAATATGTAATGTTACATCACAACTAGTAAAGTCAGTCTGGGGAGTTATCGCCGCTTTATTGCATTCAATAATCGTGAAGCAGAAAAACCAAGTGCCAGATCTCGTACTAAACATTGATAGAGAAACGAGACATATTCCTGTCAAAATGTCAAGCGCTCAGTTGAACCTCTGGCGTCTTTGTAAAAAATAATTAAATGCTTCAAGCACGCCTAAGGACTCTATACTGAATGTTGAGTTGGTAATGTTGAGTGTGAGTGCTTGTGTCTGTCTGTCTGTGATGTTGTCCCGCCCCGTCACACCAGTACATGAACACACTTAGTGGAACAGACTTAGTGATGGTGTCTGTGTTGTGCTGTCTCCAGCCTCAAGTGTGTCACCAGCTGCCCCCTTCTCTTCATAGTGACTATATCAGCCGCTGCACCAGTGCCTGCTTCAACCAGCAACCATTCCACCAGTGCCTGCTTCAACCAGCAACCATTCCACCAGTGCCTGCTTCAACCAGCAACCATTCCACCAGTGCCTGCTTCAACCAGCAACCATTCCACCAGTGCCTGCTGCAACCAGCAACCATTCCACCAGTGCCTGCTTCAACCAGCAACCATTCCACCAGTGCCTGCTGCAACCAGCAACCATTCCACCAGTGCCTGCTTCAACCAGCAACCATTCCACCAGTGCCTGCTTCAACCAGCAACCATTCCACCAGTGCCTGCTTCAACCAGCAACCATTCCACCAGTGCCTGCTGCAACCAGCAACCATTCCACCAGTGCCTGCCTCAATCATCGCTATTATTACTTTTCATATACACATTATCGACTTGAGAATGGTCCAGGACGGACCAAAACGTCGTCGTCCCTTCACCTTCTAGTGTGTGGTCTGGTCAACATACTTTAGCCACGTTATTGTGACTCATTGCCTGCATATACACATTAATTTCAACACCTGCCCATGGAACAAATATTTACAGAACCAACGGCTGTTTTATTTCAATATGTGAACTACTCACTTGGCCAACGACCCCCATAGCTCACAATGAACAGCAAATTACATTTAGCACCTGCACTTGCGGTATGTTGAGAGCACTATCTCTCCTTTAGTACACCTGTGCGTTTCTACCAGAACATCATTTTCAGCTATAATGCTACACCGACAGAAGAAGAATTAAATGTTTACTGACACGCGATATTGTGTTGCTGGGAAAGAGCGGGAAACTCGCCCTGGCAGCAGACCAGTAAACAGAATTGTGAATTCTTTTCATCTGAATGATTTCTCTAATTACGTTACCACTCCCTAACGCACCGTTGTCTTGTCAGGTACCTGAGACTCCGTCGTCTATACAAGTCTCAAGGCATGCTAGCTTACTCACAAGGCGCTGAATACGTGAATAAGAAGGTGGTACTCACCCGAGCCGTAGTGAGGGGGGAGGGGGAGGCGTCCCCACTCAACGTCATGTCCGCGGGTTCAGGGATCTTGCGTGTAATTGTTTGTGTTATAATTTAAAATGTTTTTTTCCTGGAGGAGGGGATACACGGAAGGTAATTCTAGACATTTTATACTTACGATCTTAACAAAAATGTCAGCTTTGATCTCAACAATGTTAAATAAAACGGGGGTGAGAATAGCTTGAGCTGCCACATCCCTTTGTGTGTGTGTATACCTCAATAAACTTATTTAAATGTCAATGTTAAATAATGCTGTGGATATTACTGAGTGATGAAGCATAACCTTGAGCATAAGGCAGTAGAAACACCAACAGGAAAAAGCCAAAAGCTGCCTCATGGTATCATTTCACTTATCAAGCCTTAACAATAACTTTACTCCACTAAACACACAACACTGATATGACAGCCGCTCGCAGACATTTGTACACATATTCCTTATCCTGGGAAGTGATCTAAGGGACAGCTTTCACAACAGATGATGCTTGCCGAAGCACACGAGCTTGACAAAACCGGAGTGCTTATCTCAGCGACCAGCAGTGTGGCAATACAGAAAAAAAACACCCCCGAGTTACAAAGTGACATTGAGGAACTCACATTCAAGGAAATCGAGTAAATGGTGATCTTACCAGGCAGCTGAACCGTATTTAAGAAGAGATACCGAGAGAGATTACCTTGCCAATGTCTCTGTCTTGAACAAATTCTTGGATTAATTGTTAGCTTCTTGGTCTGTGAATTATATACATGGATTAGCCTTAACTTTGTCCATAATAACGAGGAAACTGCGAAATGTCTATTGCTCAATACGAAGATGTTCATATACAAGTCTCTAATCTACGCTTGAGACAATCAAGAGATGCATGAAAATCTATTGCAACGATCAACCAAAGAGACGTGGGATTACTTGATTGTTTCAAGCGCAGGGTATACCCCCCAGCGTCATATTTACTGTATCTCACACAGTGATTCATTGGCGTGGGTGCCTCAGATCGCTGCTAGCAATGCAGGCGAGGAGTCACAATAACGTTGCTAAAGTATGTTGACCAGACCACACACTAGAAGGTGAAGGGACGACAACGTTTCGGTCCGTCACCAAAATCGACTTGAGAATGGTCCAGGACGGACCGAAACGTCGTCGTCCCTTCACCTTCTAGTGTGTGGTCTGGCCAACGCTGCTAGCAGTGACTGTCATGTCTCCCACAGTGTAATCTACCCGTCACTGTGACGCGATTTATAACATGACTCTCTGGATATTCACACCACTGGTCCTATCTTCTCCTAGTTCACACACTGGCTGATATTACCTTCTCACTCCAGTATCAGGGTCGTTGGTGTCAATTATATAAAGCTGTCAGTCAAGTACGGAGGCCTGCTGCACCCCCTCCCTGGGGCACCCCCCCCTGTGGCACCCCTCCCCCCCTGTGGCACCCCCTCCCCCCTGTGGCACCCCCTTCCCTCCTGTGGCACCCCCTCCCTGGGGTACCCCCCCCTGTGGCACCCTTCCCCCCCTGTGGCACCCCCTTCCCTCCTGTGGCACCCCCTCCCCCCCTGTGGCACCCCCTTCCCTCCTGTGGCACCTCCTCCTTCCTGTGGCACCCCTTCCCCCCCTGTGGCACCCCCTTCCCTCCTGTGGCACCCCCTCCCCCCCTGTGACACCCCCTTCCCTCCTGTGGCACCTCCTCCTTCTTGTGGCACCCCCTTCCCCCCTGTGGCACCCCCTTCCCCCCTGTGGCACCCCCTCCCCCCTGTGGCACCCCCTCCCCCCCGTGGCACCCCCTCCTCCCTGTGGCACCACCCCTCCTCCCTGCGGCACCCCCTCCCCCCCTGTGGCACCCCCTTCCCTCCTGTGGCACCCCTTCCCCCCCTGTGGCACCCCTTCCCTCCTGTGGCACCCCCTCCACCCTGTGGCACCCCTTCCCCCCCTGTGGCACCCCCTTCCCTCCTGTGGCACCCCTCCCCCCCTGTGACACCCCCTTCCCTCCTGTGGCACCTCCTCCTTCTTGTGGCACCCCCTCCCCCCTGTGGCACCCCCTCCTCCCTGTGGCACCACCCCTCCTCCCTGTGGCACCCCCTCCCCCCTGTGGCACCCCCTCCCCCCTGTGGCACCCCCTCCTCCCTGTGGCACCACCCCTCCTCCCTGCGGCACCTCCTCCCCCCCCTGTGGCACCCCCTTCCCTCCTGTGGCACCCCTTCCCCCCCTGTGGCACCCCTTCCGTCCTGTGGCACCCCCTCCCCCCTGTGGCACCCCCTCCCCCTGTGGCACCCCCTCCCCCCTGTGGCACCACCCCTCCTCCCTGCGGCATACCTCTACCCACCTCTATCCACCTGCCCTCCTCTCCAAGCATGTTTCCTGTCCGCCAGACATGCCCTCATTCAATTCAGTTTCCTCCGATACACACACAGATTGCAATAATTGAATGTATCCGCGCGCTTAGATCTCCCTGAGCATGGGGGGGAGAGACGCATGGGTGCGTCGAGGGGGGCCAGACAGCCACTATTATACATGCTGCTGTTGTCAACCGCATCCAATATGCCTGAAGCAAATGGTAGTAAGTTGTTGAGCGCGGGGCGGTGTCTTCTGGACCCGTGTTGGGGGGGCCACCAGAGGTCTTGAAACCGCTCCGCTAAAACTTATATTCTAGGTAATTTCTTATAGATTCTCAAATTATTGCTTCCATGAAAGTTTTGCAGAACGTTGTGATGCTTAGTGGTCGCTAGTTCGCTGGTATAGCTGTAGTTTTATCCCCTTCTTACCAATTAGGGTCACATTAAGAACCTTAACGACTGTAGTAGCTCCTTCGTCTTTACTCCCCCCCCCAAACCCCCCCTCAAAAAAAAGCCATGCTGGCTTCAGTTCATGTCTTAAATATACTCCATCGTGGCCACTGAACTCCTTCTTGTATTATTTCATCACATAGGTGTATCGGGTTGTGTATTAATGGATTAAAATATCGTTAACACGGACTCGCTGCATTGTTAACAGCTTAGACGGATCTAAGGGCTCCTGGAAGAGTGAGTTTAGTTGGGCTTTACGAGGAGCTTCCTCGTATTGGGCAATGTGTCTTTTGCTATTTTCCCTTATCGTTGTGTTCTTACGTGCGGTAAGGTGGGCAGAGACATCAGGTGTAAGAAATTATGACCAAACGTCTCGCCCTGCCCGAGAATCGAACCTGAGACTTGTCAAAAGCGAGAATATTGTGCTAAATACTTTACTCTGAAGGACTAATTCTCTGCTAATAATTTATCATTTATTGTCGTTTTATAAATTAATCAATAAACTACAAAAACAAATCGTATACAATAGCGTGAGACCAAAACCTCTTGCTAAAGTATACAACATACAACCTTCGTGTCAGAAAATACACTCAAACTTTACATTTATACTTTAAAATGCGCGAGAGGAGTATTATGCACCCGACTAGAGATCCCTGGGCAATGTTCTGCCAAATAAATATTATTAAAGATACAGTAAAAGATATTTGAACGATATACTGCCTGGATAAACCAGTCGTGAGTCTCTGCGTTTCGTCTGGGCCCAAGGCCTGTGCCTAAGTGGCGTGGGGAATGTTGTGTGACGGGTTACCTCACAACCTCATACACCTCCTCTCATGAGGGGTTCCTCACACCTCCCTAAACTCACACTCCACACGTGGTGGGGTGTGAGTGAGGTGAGGTGTGCCTCATTCCGTATATTTATGCATTGTTGACATAAGAGCTTTACAAAGCACGATTCCCAGATCGATTCCCAGACACTAGCCTCAGGTGAGAGCACATATACTATCCTCGACATATATATACCTGACACACACATACTGGTGACAATGACTGTAGACCTAATTTATATGTACAATGACTGTGTCTCGCTGTGCATCACTGGTCTGGCCACCCACCTGGCCTCCCACTCATCAGCCAGGGCGTGTCACGCTGCTTCCCTCCCACAGTGTACATCAACACAGGATGTGAGGGCGTCACTCTACACTCTCTCCCACGGTACACGTAACGTTTGAGTGGGTGCGTCATCATGGCACGCTGCCAGAGGGGTGCCTCCTCCTCCCATGGTGAGGGGTGCCTCCTTCTCCCATGGTGAGGGGCGCCTCCTTCTCCCATGGTGAGGGGTGCCTCCTTCTCCCATGGTGAGGGGTGCCTCCTTCTCCCATGGTGAGGGGTGCCTCCTTCTCCCATGGTGAGGGGTGCCTCCTTCTCCCATGGTGAGGGGTGCCTCCTTCTCCCATGGTGAGGGGTGCCTCCTTCTCCCATGGTGAGGGGTGCCTCCTTCTCCCATGGTGAGGGGTGCCTCCTCCTCCCATGGTGAGGGGTGCCTCCTCCTCCCATGGTGAGGGGTGCCTCCTCCTCCCATGGTGAGGGGTGCCTCCTTCTCCCATGGTGAGGGGTGCCTCCTTCTCCCACGGTGAGGGGTGCCTCCTCCTCCCATGGTGAGGGGTGCCTCCTTCTTCTCCTATGGTGAGGGGTGCCTCCTCCTCCCATGGTGAGGGGTGCCTCCTCCTCCCATGGTGAGGGGTGCCTCCTTCTCCCATGGTGAGGGGTGCCTCCTTCTCCCACGGTGGGGGTGCCTCCTCCCATGGTGAGGGGTGCCTCCTCCTCCCATGGTGAGGGGTGCCTCCTCCTCCCATGGTGAGGGGTGCCTCCTCCTCGCATGGTGAGGGGTGCCTCCTTCTCCCATGGTGAGGGGTGCCTCCTTCTCCCACGGTGGGGGTGCCTCCTCCCATGGTGAGGGGTGCCTCCTCCTCCTCCCATGGTGAGGAGTGCCTCCTCCCATGGTGGGGGGTGCCTGCTCCCATGGTGAGGGGTGCCACCCTGGGAGGAGGGTGCCTCCTCCCAGGGTGGGAGATTCAGGAAGATTTGAATAAGGATTGGGTCCTATAGCATAGTAGACTACGTTCCCAGCTCACAACCGAGGTACCCCGGGATTAATCGCCAGGGTGGACAGAAACAGTTTGGCACGTTTTCTTTCACCTGATGCCGCTGCTCTCCTAGCAGTAAAGAGGTACCTGGGAGTTAGGCATCTGTTGTGGGGTTGCATCTTGGGGAGCGTCAGTAATTGTCTTCAACAACGGGAAGATAACAGAGATTATGGTGCCGTTATAGGAGTTAATTGTTGGGATGAATTCTGGAAACAGGCTCTTGGTGTAGGTGTGTTCTGGTATTGTTCAGGAACAATGTTCACATTGTCTGGTTTTTCCACATTACGGAAGTTGGCTGCTTCATACTGGTTGGTGATGGGCTTAAGGTCTATCAGCCTCTGGAGGGTTATTAAGGCCACCACTATACCTTACAGACCAGCTACCAAGTATTTTGTACCCCTTGAACATGGCCCAGAACAACGGGGTAACTCTCCGTGTATGACACACACAAGTCACAATAGCGTGATGCATCAAATGAGCAAATCCACAAGGGTAGGTCAAGTTGATTTCCCGGTTGCAATTCTTATTACCATGTCGTAGCTCAGTCGATTAAAGCGCGTCTGGGATCATCTCGGACGTAGATTCGAACCCTTGTCACGGCTCCTTGTGGTTTTGTTCTCCGTGTTTGAATATCGAGAAGTGGGAGATACGGAGTGTGTGTAATTACCTAAGTGTAATTACCTAAGTGTAGTTACAGGATGAGAGCTACGCTCGTGGTGTCCCGTCTTCCCAGCACTCTTTGTCATATAACGCTCTGAAACTACTGACGGTCTTGGCCTCTACCACCTTCTCACCTAACTTGTTCCAACCGTCTACCACTCTGTTTGCGAAAGTGAATTTTCGTGTGTGTGTGTGTGTGTGTGTGTGTGTGTGTGTGTGTGTGTGTGTGTGTGTGTGTGTATGTGTGTGTGTGTGTGTGTGTGTGTGTGTGTGTGTGTGTGTGTGTGTGTGTGTGTATGTGTGCATACTCACCTAGTTGTGTTTGCGGGGGTTGAGCTCTGGCTCTTTGGTCCCGCCTCTCAACCGTCAATCAACATGTGTACAGATTCCTGAGCCTATTGGGCTCTATCATATCTACACTTGAAACTGTGTGTGTGTGTATGTGTGTGTGTGTGTATGTGTGTGTGTGTGTGTGTGTGTGTGTGTGTGTGTGTGTGTGTGTGTGTGTGTGTGTGTGTGTGCGCGCGCGTGTGTGTGTGTGTGTGTGTGTGTGTTACTGCACGAGCTGCTTCGTCTAGTCTATTTCCCCTGTAGACGAGGTCACACGTCACTCTCCGTGACCAACAGGCGTCATTTACGTCAACCGACGCCGAGGAAGTCGAGACTTCGCTGCCCGTCGCATCCTGATCCTCGCCGACGATTGCCCAACAAAACATTAAGTTTCTCACGTTACGTTTGACCTCAGCCCGAGCAACATTAAGTAAATGAGGGTCGCCTTGCTGGCACCGGACGCTGGTGTCGCGAGGCTGGCGAACACAGATAACGGGGCCCTTGCTTTCCGCTGTTATTGGCGCCGTAGAGCAGCGTACCGCGTCAATCCGCTGCCCTGGATGCCGCAGAGCTTGATGTATATAGAGCTAGAGTGTGTTGTGCTCTGGCGACCCACCGACTTCACGCCGAAAAGTCACGAATTGTAGACATGAATGCGAAGGTCACTATGGCGACCCTGGGGAACATAGCGACGAGTCACAGTAACGTCGCTAAAGTACGTTAACCAGACCGCACGCTAGAAGGTGAAGGGACGACGACGTTTCGGTCCGTCCTGGACCATTCTCAAGTCTCAATCGACATGAGAATGGTCCAGGACGGACCGAAACGTCGTCGTCCCTTCACCTTCTAGTGTGTGGTCTGGTCAACATGGCCACACTCAGGAACGCTAGTTTGGAAACGGCTGTAGATCTATGGAACAAAACACCGGGGTAACATAACAGCCGAGGCATCACTGGACTCTTTCAAGTGTGTGTTAGACAAATATGAATGAGTTTAGATGGATATAAATACGAGCCACGTAGCATGGACCAGTTTCCCTGATTCCTATTCTCGTATATTTATAAACATACACAATGTCGTGTTAGTCTTGTTCCCATAAAAGTAACGTAATTGTTTCGTACCGCAGAGCGTGTTATTTACTGACTAGCAACGGCAGCCACAAAGGCCCTGGCGGCACCTCTTCGCGCATGCTTGCAATTAACTTAGAGTTTGCCTGCCAAAACTCCTCCTAATATGGAGTGAATATACTGATGTGCTTGTTGTGATGACGTAGTGAGGGCCGCACGTGGTGGGCGGGGAGGAAGAGACCATGTGCGCACATCATGGGCGCCACACACGACACCCACACGGTGTAGGGCGTACTGGGCCTTCTGGGAAGCCTGGACGGTAGGCGACAGGACGGGGAAAGGGACGGAACCCGTCAAATGTCGCACCACGTAGCCAGGTCTTCTGGGAATCTCGGACTAACGGGCACGGGAACAAGGAGAGTTGGGGGCTCTATTGAGACACAGCCAAGTGTTCTGGGAAGCTTAGCCGCCTTCTGATGTCTTAAGCTCGCTTCAAATTGTCTTTTGGACGCTCGTTCTGCATGAATAAATGGTGTTTATGTTTCCAAACAGAATTTCCATATATTCTGTATAAATCACAGATGCATAGCGTCTCCTTCCTCTCATCTACTTGTTGCCCCCTCACGTTCCATCTTATACTAACTCCCTCTCCTACTGGCCTTGTACTGATTGGTTGATGAAGATTAAGCCACCCAAGAGGTGGCACGGGAATGAATAGCCCGTAATTGGTCTTATACTGACTCCTCCTACTGGTAGTCTCTCCTCGCCAGGGACCAGACACACTTATAGATGTAACACGACCAGAGATTACATTCACTCCAAACATCTACCACCTACGGGCTACTCATGCCCATGCCACCTCTTGTGGTGGCTTAATCTTCATCAGTCTTACAAGTAGTCAAGTTACAGCCCCATTCCTGTGCCAGGTAAGTCCTCTACGGGATCACCATAGCCCGTGCTACTTGCAACTTTTTGTTCCCAGTTGCTGAATCAATAACAACAACAACATGTCAGTAGTCTTATGTCACGACGCGATGAGGCACCAGACAGGATCCTGACACTTTCCCCCTCCACTCTACTTCACATATTGCTTGTTGGTTCTAAAAGAATGATTAACTATGCAACACAAACCTGTTGATAACATAAGCTAGCAGACATTGAGAGCTATATGCTGCATGCAATATCTATTATATTTCCCCTTGATAATTAAATTCAATTCACTAATTTCTACGTATTGTAGTTTAGCATATTTAAAATGCCTAATGTGTTTCGTCTGAGTTAATCCACGTCTCACTAGTTGTGTTCCGGCGGCGGTCTGACTTCAGGGAGAATATTACAGATGAGATTAATAATGTTTTGTTGTATTTCTGATTCAGTCAATAGAACACCTGCATGTTTTTATTGTTTTCAATGTTGTTGTGAAAGGTGTGGCGGGCAGGTTATTGTTGGGGTTATTAATACTCATATTTGTAATCGTGTGCACTGTCGTGTAAGCTAGAGTTGTGAGTGTAGTTACTTCTCGCACACACACACACACACACACACACACACACACACACACACACACACACACACACACACACACACACACACACACATACACACACACACACCAGTTGGTTGACAGTTGAGAGGCGAGCCCAAAGAACCAAAGCTCAACCCCCGCAAAAACAATTAGGTGAGTACACACACACACACACACACACACACACACACACACACACACACACACACACACACACACACACATACACACACCAGTTGGTTGACAGTTGAGAGGCGAGCCCAAAGAGCCAAAGCTCAACCCCCGCAAGCACAATTAGGTGAGTACACACACACACATACACACACACACACACACACACACACAAATGAAATGCATTAGGCAGTAATGTGGTGGAGACAGACTCCATACACAGTTTTAAGTGTTGATTTGATAGAGCCCAATAAGTTCAGGAACCTGTACACCTGTTGATTGACGGTTGAGAGGCGGGACCAAAGAGCCAAAGCTCAACCCCCTCAATCACAACTAGGTGAGTACAACTAGGTGAGTACAACTAGGTGAGTACACACACGCACTCATGCTGAAAGAGAGGTTACACATGATAACTTATAAGACTGTAAAGGAAGCCAGTAAAGAAAGCAGCATTGTTCACAGCTTCGAACATGAGAACAAGCGCCAGAGATGAACACTAAAGGCGACAAAGATTCACGGAGATGCTAGAAGGAACTTCTTCAGCGTCAGAGTCTTCAGTAACTTAAATAAGTTAGACGAAACGTTGTGGAAGTTAGCAAAATAAACGATTGTATTTGTAAATACGATAATAAAATGCAGGGACCCGAAGCTTCGCTTTGAACAATCAACGTTCAGAATGGTATTAGAACTAGAGTTTACATCTTCTCGCCCTGCAAGCTTCGGCTCCAATCGCTATCTACCATTTTTTAGATTAGTTTTATGAACCATTTTGTTGTCACAAGTACCTCGATGTTGGACTATTTAATTAGCTGAGCAGTTGAAGGGTTAAACTTTGTAATTGGTGAGACAGAAGGAAGGATTCTCTAACATTAATCTTGGTGGTCGACGTGATGACGAGGAGGATGAGCAAGGAAGAAGACTGTAGAAAACTACAAGAACACATTATCACACTGAAAGAATATCCTAACAGGTGGCTACAAGAGTTTATCTTTGGTTAGTGCAAGGCAATGAATTTGGGTGCTGGGAAGAGGTGGTCAGACCCAACATCATCGCTGACCGGAGAACTGATAGAACACGCACGTGAAAACTATTAAATACAAGAAGACAGTAAAATGTAAATCACATGTTGTTTAAGATTCAGCTACTGGGAACTGAAAGTTCCAAGTAGCACGGGCTATGGTGATCCCGTATTGGACTTACCTGGCACAGGAGCGGGGATAAAACCTTGTGTTGAAATCACATGTTGTTATAGATTCAGCTTCTCGGAACAAGTTCCAAGTAGCACGGGCTATGGTGAGCCCGTAGTGGATTTACCTGGCACAGGAGCGGTGCTGTGTCTAGCTATTCTGTTGTTGTTGTTGTTATAGATTCAGCTATTCGGAACAAGTTCCAAGTAGCACGGGCTATGGTGAGCCCGTAACTTACCTGGCGCAGGAGCGGGGCAAGTAGCACGGCTATGGTGAGCCCGTAGTGGACTTACCTGGCACAGGAGCGGTTGAAATCACGATTGATTGATTGATTGATAAAGATTAAGCCACCCAAAAGGTGGCACGGGCATGAATAGCCCGTAAGTGGTGGCCCTTTTGAGCCATTACCAGTATCAAAAGCTGATACTGGAGATCTGTGGAGGTGCGAATGCACCCTGCGTGACGGGAGATGTCTCCCGGACCAAGTGTGTGGTGGACGGGGTTGAAATCACAAAAATTCTGTGTATATATATTGCCAGACAGCTGGATGGGGCAAGGATGGGAGGGATGGGAGAGATGGGAGTACCAGAGGTCAGGGAAGGGGGGTGGAAGGGATGATAGTGGGGACTAACACAGGTGTAGGTCAGTAATTAGTATTCCCTGGCTGCTCTCACCTGCTGGGGTTCCTTGCGTCTCATTGCCACATGTTTTCTTAGTATTACGCTAAGGTTTACCCTCTTGACACCAACGTCTGAATCACGGCGGTTTGGTGATACGATGATGATGATAAAGATTAAGCCACCCAAAAGGTTGCACGGGCATGAATAGCCCGTAAGTGGTGGCCCTTTTGAGCCATTACCAGTATCAAGAGCTGATACTGGAGATTTGTGGAGGTGCGACTGCACCCTGCGTGACGGGAGATGTCTCTCGTAGCCTGGTGATACGAAAAACACCGGCCAAATATACGATTCATAGAAGTAAATAACCAGTAGCCTAGAAAGGTGAGGTGGAGGGCCAAGATTTTGAGGAAGGGATTAGGCAAAACTCTCCCCTCTCACTCTCCTTCAACTATACCGTCACTCTCAGCACTTTCCCCTCAACCAGTCTTGCCCAGTCACTCAGCACTCTGCCTCAACCAGTCCTGTACAGTCTCTCTCTCTCTCTTTATCATCGTTAAGATCTGTGGTTCAGGTTCAACTGGTCAACTGGTATAGTCTATGGTACAGTCTGTGGTCAACTGGTACAGTCTATGGTACAGTCTGTGGTCAACTGGTACAGTCTATGGCACAGTCTGGTCAACTGGTACAGTCTATGTTATCTGAGGATGGTCAGACATGGAGTAACTGTGCTCTGGCCTTGATCTTCCACTTCCTGGTATATGTGTGCTTCCTCGCCAGCTTTCTCCACCACACCACGAAAACACTTCATCATTGCAAGCACTCTAGTAAATATGTGACGCGCACCTCTTAACGAGAGAGTTATTTGCCTCAGGTGATGCGATAGTTCCCGAGATCATTCTTGTCTTACAACGTGAAGTCTTACACGTCCAAAGTCAACTTTCAGGAAGAAGTGCCAGAAGTGTCCAGAGGGTGGACTTAATACGCTACCAGGAACTGATGGGTCTTAAGCCCAGCAACAAACGAAAGTAACTATAAGGGTAACTATAAGGTAACTATAACTAATTCTGCTTACATTGTGTGAGTGTTGTGTTATGCAGGAGATGAAACTTGGTGCAGGAGTGAATGGAACATCGCCATCACCAAATGAAACACCAATTGATAACGATTGATTGATTGGTGAAGATTAAGCCAGCCAAGAGGTGGCACGGGCATGAATAGTCCGTAATAACGCTTGTAAATATGTTATTGTTGATGTTAAAGATTTAGCTACTCAGGACGAAGTGTCCATGTAGCACGGGCTATGGTGAGCCCGTAATATATGGTGAGCTTGTAAACAGTTACATAACCATAAAGTAATCAACAACCTTCAGATGCAGGCGAGGAGTCACAATAACGTGGCTGAAGTATGTTGACCAGACCACACACTAGAAGGTGAAGGGACGACGACGTTTCGGTCCGTCCTGGACCATTCTCAAGACAATCGACTTGAGAATGGTCCAGGACGGACCGAAACGTCGTCGTCCCTTCAATTTCTAGTGTGTGGTCTGGTCAACCTTTAGATGTATACCAGCCGCACCTGAGCATCAACAACAGCTAACCAAAGCAGTCTCAAGAACACTAAGGGCAACAGGCTAAGAATAGGGTCATTAATAGCATGCTAATGAATGACGAGTAGTGCTTGGGGATGCAAGCAACACATCTGCCCCTCCTCATCCCCTCCCCACCCCCCCAGTCGCCCAGCTGAATTGTGGCTGGATTTTCCTGAAAGTCTCTATTGAATGTGTATTTAGGGCAACTATATGTGGAACCTGTCTACATGTACACGTACGGGTCCTGTGTTGTGGTGTTGTTGTATCCTGAGCGAGGTTTGTTCAATGCATGTGCAGGCGAGGAGTCACAATAACGTGGCTGAAATATGTCGGCCAAACCACACACTAGAAACGTCGTCGTCCCTTCACTTTCTAGTGTGTGGTTTGTTTAATGCATGTGTTTTACAGGGGTCAAGCTTCAGCACTTGGACCCCCGACTTCTCGCTCCTCGTGTAGTTCACTCTATTTTACTACTAATCTTATATTAAAGGAATAATTTCTCGCATCTCTACGGCTCACCAACTCTGACTCAAGCCTTCCTCTTCTCAATAGTCATTGTAAACATTTTCTAATTTTTTCCTCTCCGCTCCGGAAAAGGATTTTATTTTTCAGGTCACTTCGCTTTCCTATTCTAGCGTGGCTAGTGCCTACCCCAAGACCCTTCTCCTCATACCCATCACGTAGCTCTGGGCCTGCCTCAGTGCTCACCTCTCACACACTTCAGTAATTCAACTCACGCACACGGAAATGGAAAAAGACAACGTTTCAGTCCATTCTGTGTGTGTGTGTGTGTGTGTGTGTGTGTGTGTGTGTGTGTGTGTGTGTGTGTACTCACCTAATTGTGCTTGCGGGGGTTGAGCTTTGGCTCTTTGGTCCCGCCTCTCAACCGTCAATCAACTGGTGTACAGATTCCTGAGCCTACTGGGCTCTATCATATCTACATTTGAAACTGTGTATGGAGTCAGCCTCCACCACATCACTTCCTAGTGCATTCCATTTACTAACTACTCTGACACTGAAAAAGTTCTTTCTAATGTCTCTGTGGCTCATTTGGGTACTCAGCTTCCACCTGTGTGTGTGTGTGTGTGTGTGTGTGTGTGTGTGTGTGTGTGTGTGTGTGTGTGTGTGTGTGTGTGTGTGTGTATGTGAGCAGTTGCAAGAGGCGCAATTACAAACGTCCTGACAGAGTTTTTACATCTTTCGAGACTCGTGTCAAGTGCGTATTATCATCAGCAGAGAAGATATCAGCTTGTAACATCGTTCCACTCAGCCATGGACAGTCTCAAGTCAAGATGAAACTCGCGATGTTTGAAAAACATCACAAATATGCTGTTCTACACTACACACATCGCTTGGTCTTGCTCACATGCTGTTCTACGTTCCAGTTAATACAGCACATTATACAGTTAGTGAATACAGCATAACCAGCGTCAAAAGCATCAGACACATCTCAAGGAATCAAAAAGAATGGATATAAGCTGCATCAGGAGAAGCAATAAATCCCTAAGAGGAAAACGTGAACGAAAACCCAATATCGAGGCCCCGATAAGACATGAATGCAAATCTGTGAGCTAATGAATGCAAGAGGCGGGTACTAAGGCCGTTTATGGCGGCGCTCGAGGGAGCCCCAATGTTCCCCCCCCACTGTATTATTTGTATGAACTTACTTGGAATGTTATCATTTCTTTGAATTCTCTTTAATTGAACAATACGTTTTACGACCCTGGTGAGGCACTGTTGATAAGAATTCAACTCTTGGCTTTTCCTAGTATGTGGTATCAGTTCACGGAGTTGAACAATGTTGCTCAGTGATTGGTGCTAACACACTGCACTCATTGTATGATAAGTGCATGGAGTACCATTCTCATTAACATCAAACTAGTCACACCTATTAACAGCAATTAAGATATTATTGATATATTCTAATTTATCTGCACTTCACCATCCATGCATCATACACACACCATCACTAAGATGGATGCTGAATATCTTGCTCGTCTCAAACAACCTCTTTTACAAGTGTGGTTAGTAATATGTTTACACTGACGGCTCACTGTAACCTTCTGGTCGCATAGCACTGTGCTATGCGACCAAATAAACTACCAAACTACCAATATCATCTAAAGCATCTGCCTGAACTATGCACTAACAGAACTACCTGCAGTACAACTACCTACCAGCGCACTTAAACAAGCAGCGGGAGGAGTAACTGCCTGCTCTTAAGGCAGTTAAAAAGTTCTCTTGCAAGAACGAGGACAAGAACCTCATATTAGCGAACATAAATAACCTGTTCGCTGCTCAGAATAAAGGGTTCCAAATCTCTTTTTAAATGAACACAATCTCACACAAACATAACTCATCGTGATGATAGAGACTGAACAGCTAAATTTGCATGTAACGAAGATGAAATTGCACTAGACATAGCTATTCCATCTTCATGTTCAAAAGATTGAAGACTTGAGAGGAGAGAAATCACAGACACTCAAAGGCCGCCAAGTACCAGCATGTAGTATTGTATTATTCTGTGTGCTACAGTGTAACCTAGGGCTGACTGTGAGCTATTCTGTGCTACAGTGTTACACAGTGCTTACTGTGAGATATTCCCACTGTGACTGTGAGTATAACCAGGTGCTGACTGTCACTTAGCATACACAGATATACACGGTGATAATATAACAAACACAGGAAAGATTATCTTCGTAAAGCCATCAAAATTTATGGCCTCTAGAGGCGCAGGTGAAGGACGGGAGAGAGTGTCACTCTCCAAACATTTTACACAAGTTTCACCTCCTATTTCTCCGTTCTTTATATTTCATGGTGACTTGGTTATCATAAACGACCTTTTTTATACACATCATTAGTTAAGTTTGTTAAACTTGTCGTTTGGCATTTAATAACGTAACCATATTCCTTAATTCGTATTCATCCAGAGACCAGTAACTAGTTCTGAGGAGAGCTACCATGGGAAATTACACAAGCACAGAATGCAAAGAGGAAGCGTTTTCTGTGAAGCTGAGTTTATTAATGCCTACGCCAGGCTTCAAGACACATCTATATATATATATATATATATATATATATATATATATATATATATATATATATATATATATATATATATATATATATATATATAAAACAGCATCTATGTTAATGCTGTTTCACAAAATACATGGGTCAATGAACATTAATTTTTTCTACGTGAGGAAAGCTCTTTGTGTAATGTATTGTTCTGTGGTACTGAGAGCCAAACTAATCTATGATCATATGGACATACCTTGGTGGAGTGTCCGTGTCGCAGTGGCTGCACATCGAGGTGTTAGTTGATGCACACACTTGTTCACACAACAGTGTCCTCTGGACGACTGACGGGGGTGGGTATGCATATGAAGTAGTCAGAGAGTGCACATGGCACCACTACCGTCACTAGTGCCTGTCTTGGGTGATGGTACTGTGCCGACGACACTCACACCACTGCCTTAGAAAGTACTCAGTCTTTACAGACAAGGACGATCGACAAGTTTTTTTCTGTAGCTATTGGCTGTTGTTGTGTCATTAGGATGGTATGAGTGACATTGGTGCTCTGATTGAGCCACAACAGGCCAGTCTAAATGCAGGCGAGGAGTCACAATAACGTGGCTGAAGTATGTTGACCAGACCATACACTAGAAGGTGAAGGGACGACGACGTTTCGGTCCGTCTTGGACCATTCTCAAGTCGATTGTATGAATGGACTTAAGAATGGTCCAGGACGGACCGAAACGTCGTCGTCCCTTCACTTTCTAGTGTGTGGCCTGGTCAACAGGTCAGTCCAAGTTGTACAAATGACCCCCACACAAGCCCTCGGGTGTAGGCAACACGGCTCTCCCACCGAACAGCCCCCAAGATGTGGTGCCCCAGTAGTTAGCGACTGGGATATTCTGGGTCGAGCGTTCGAGACACCTCACAACCCCAGTTGAATTTCTCATTGATGTAGAACACGTTAATGTGATTTCTCTATGAATTTGATGATACAACTAACAATATTAACAATAATAAGAGTCCAATAATAAGTATAATAATGAGAAAATCCGTAGGAGCAGTGATGAGGGTTCGAACCTATGCGTTGGATGCTCCGAGACGCACTCAAGTCGACTGCACCACGACGTGATAGTTGACTATCGCTCGTCTGGGAGCATTTAGTATATAGTTCGAACCCCCATTCAGGCCCTTGTGGATTTGTTCATTTATCACGTTAATGGGATTTTTGTGTAATAATAATAATAATAATACTAACCAGAGGGGCATGCTAGCCTGCAGGGCCGTGAAGGAAAGTTGTTAAGGTGTAATTAAGTAATGCAGGAGCTGGCGACGGGTCCTTGCAACACCTTATGACAGACGTCTCGCGTCTCGAGGTCCTCACTCTTCACCTGTCTCGCCAGGTGAGGCGTCAAGGTCCTCACTCTTCACCTGTCTCGCCAGGTGAGGCGTCAAGGTCCTCACTCTTCACCTGCTTCGCCAGGTGAGGCGTCAAGGTCCTCACTCTTCACCTGCTTCGCCAGGTGAGGCGTTAAGGTTCTCACTCTTCACCTGCTTCGCCAGGTGAGGCGTCAAGGTCCTCACTCTTCACCTGCTTCGCCAGGTGAGGCCCCAAGGTCCTCACTCTTCACCTGTCTCGCCAGGTGAGGCCCCAAGGTCCTCACTCTTCACCTGCTTCGCCAGGTGAGGCCCCAAGGTCCTCACTCTTCACCTGTCTCGCCAGGTGAGGCCCCAAGGTCCTCACTCTTCACCTGTCTCGCCAGGTGAGGCCCCAAGGTCCTCACTCTTCACCTGTCTCGCCAGGTGAGGCCCCAAGGTCCTCACTCTTCACCTGCTTCGCCAGGTGGGGCGTCAAGGTCCTCACTCTTCACCTGTCTCGCCAGGTGAGGCCCCAAGGTCCTCACTCTTCACCTGCTTCGCCAGGTGAGGCCCCAAGGTCCTCACTCTTCACCTGCTTCGCCAGGTGAGGCCCCAAGGTCCTCACTCTTCACCTGTCTCGCCAGGTGAGGCCCCAAGGTCCTCACTCTTCACCTGTCTCGCCAGGTGAGGCCTGAACCATCTTGCAGGGGATGAAATATATTTACTGTTTGGAATGAAATTCACACAACACTTAAGGATGACTTTGTTGACACGTTGGGTCCATGTGGGTCGTCGTTACAACCACAACCACTACTCTCCACAACCACTCTTCATAACCACCCTCCACAACCACCATCCGCCACAACCACCCTCCCCACTATTACGTATTATGGTGGCAGTGGTAATAGTGGTGGCAATAGGGGTACTGGTAGTGATAGTTGGTGGTGGTGGGGCTCGAGTCTGACGTGTAGCGTCGACGTGGCGTCGTGTCGTATTCCAATAAGCAAGATAATTGTGTTATTGCTCCTCTGAGATAATTGTCATCAAGTTAGCACAAGTTAGCAATCAAGAATGAAACAAATTACGCCACATAACTTAGTGCCCAATTATCTCTTCCTCATCTTCTGCGCTGATTTTTGCATCTCCTTATTTTCCTTCGTGTTTGGTGGCTCATTTGAGATACAGTGTTACCTGTTACATTACTTAATTACAACACATGGTGTACAGGTGACATTAAACTTCAGAAAATATGAATAAGAAATTGGAAGCGTTCCTTCAAATGGTCATATTTTGTTATCTGTTGTTCTCTTCTGTCTGCCTGTCTGCGTGTGTGAGTGTGTGTGTGTGTGTGTGTGTGTGTGTGTGTGTGTGTGTGTGTGTGTGTGTGTGTAGAATCGAGCTGTTAACCCTTGAACCCCGCCTAATCAATTTTTTCTCTATTGTAGCCACTACATATATTTCTATCTAACACACACACACACCAGGAAGCAGCCCGGTGTGTGTGTGTGTGTGTGTGTGTGTGTGTGTGTGTGTGTGTGTGTGTGTGTCTGTGTGTCCCACTATCTTTCTCTTGTTCGCTCTCAATATCTCATTTTGCATCATTAGAAAGCTAAGTGCTGGACAAATAGACAATCAAGTGGCCGAAGATATCGTATCATACCAATGCCTTCCTGAGATTATAGAGGTAAGATATCACCATTGACTGAACGCGCTACTGAGGTTCCCTGGTCCATGGTCGAGCAGTGGTGGTATCTCTCGCGGTACGTGGGGGACTAGCAGCATATGTCAGGCAGAACACCCTAATATTACAAGCACATTGCTGTACGCATTATTCTGCCTTTGATGTAGAGTAATGCCAGCAGTCCTGTGTGGCATGATAGTGTACCAGGGGAAAGACACCGTAGAGTTATATACAGTAGATGGAACACTTCAAGAAGACACTTTACCATGACCAAGACACTTTAATGTATGCATGTGTGATAGTACAGAGTTTGTTAGTGTTACCAAGAGCCAGAAACGTTACACTGTATGTCAGGCCATTGGGTGCAAGTACGTGGCCAGAACACACACACACACACACACACACACACACACACACACACACACACACACACACACACACACACACACACACACACACACACAGAAAGACAATACGAAAATGACATCGCAAGCAAGGCAAAGACTCAGCCTAAATTGTTGCATAGCCACATTAGGAGAAAAACAACAGCAAAGGAACAGGTTATGAGATTAAGGATAGGGGCGGAAGGATTCACTACAAATGACAAGGAAGTGTGTGAGGAATTGAATAAGAAATTCCAGGAGGTCTTCACCTTAGAACAAGGAGAAATTCCAGAGGTAAGTGAGGGAATAGCTAACCAGGAACCACTGGAAGAGTTTGAGATTACCAGTGGGGAAGTAAGGAAGTGTTTACTAGAGTTGGACGTGACGAAGGCTATAGGCCCAGATGGAATCTCCCCTAGGATTCTAAAGGAAGGAGCAAGAGAACTGAGCCTACCACTCTCCATAGTGTATAACAAATCACTGGCAACAGGGGAACTGCCAGATATTTGGAAAGCAGCTAACGTAGTCCCGATATACAAGAAAGGGGATAGACAGGAGGCACTGAACTACAGGCCAGTGTCCCTAACCTGCATACCATGCAAGCTGATGGAGAAGATTGTGCGAAAAAAACTAGTGGAGCATCTGGAGCGAAGGAACTTTGTAACACAGCATCAACATGGGTTCAGGGATGGCAGGTCCTGCCTCACAGGGTTACTTGAATTCTACGACCAGGCAACAAAAATAAGGCAAGAAAGAGAAGGGTGGGCAGACTGCATATTTTTGGATTGTCAGAAAGCCTTTGATACAGTACCACACAAGAGGCTAGTGCGAAAGTTGGAGATGCAGGCTGGGGTGAGAGGGAAGGTACTCCGGTGGATAGAGGAATACCTAAGCAACAGGAGACAACGAGTCTGTGTGAGGGGTGAGGCCTCAGATTGGCGAGACGTCACAAGTGGAGTCCCGCAGGGGTCAGTCCTTGGACCTATACTGTTTCTGGTATATGTAAATGATCTCCCAGAGGGTATAGATTCGTTCCTCTCAATGTTTGCCGACGATGCAAAAATTATGAGGAGGATTGAAACAGAGGATGATAGTAGGAGGCTACAAGATGACCTGGATAGACTGAGTGAATGGTCCAACAAATGGCTGTTGAAGTTCAACCCGAGTAAATGCAAAGTAATGAAACTAGGCAGTGGAAACAGGAGGCCAGGCACAGGATACAGAATAGGAGATGAAGTACTTAATGAAACAGACAGAGAGAAAGATCTAGGAGTTGATATCACACCAAACCTGTCTCCTGAAGCCCACATAAAGAGAATAACGTCTGCGGCATATGCGAGGCTGGCTAACATCAGAACGGCGTTCAGGAACCTGTGTAAGGAATCATTCAGAATCTTGTACACCACATATGTAAGACCAATCCTGGAGTATGCGGCCCCAGCATGGAGCCCGTACCTTGTCAAGCACAAGACGAAGCTGGAAAAAGTCCAAAGGTATGCTACTAGACTAGTCCCAGAACTAAGAGGCATGAGTTATGAGGAAAGGCTGCGGGAAATGCACCTCACGACACTGGAAGACAGAAGAGTAAGGGGGGACATGATCACAACCTACAAAATCCTCAGGGGAATCGACCGGGTAAACAAGGATGAACTATTCAACACTGGTGGGACGCGAACAAGGGGACACAGGTGGAAGCTGAGTACCCAAATGAGCCACAGAGACGTTAGAAAGAACTTTTTCAGTGTCAGAGTAGTTAGTAAATGGAATGCATTAGGAAGTGATGTGGTGGAGGCTGACTCCATACACAGTTTCAAATGTAGATATGATAGAGCCCAATAGGCTCAGGAATCTGTACACCAGTTGATTGACGGTTGAGAGGCGGGACCAAAGAGCCAGAGCTCAACCCCCGCAAGCACAATTAGGTGAGTACAATTAGGTGAGTACACACACACACACACACACACACACACACACAGTGTTTACTATTTGTATTTGCTATTTGTGTCTGCAGAACCGAGCTATTAACCCTTGGACACCAGTCTTTCTAACCAATCAATTTTTACTTTGTTATATCTACTACATGTATTTCTAACATACATACATATCTCCAGGAAACAGCCCGTAGCAGCTGTCTAACTCCCAGGAACCTATTTACTGCTAGGTTAACAGGGGCATCAGGGTGGAAAAAACTCTGCCCATTTGTTTCCACTTCGGCAGTGAATCGAACCCGGTACCTTAGGATTACGACCCCCGAGCGCTATCCACTCAGCCTCAAGGTCCCCCCTGAGTGTGTGTGCGTGCGTGCGTGTGTGTGTGTGTGTGTGTGTGTGTGTGTGTGTGTGTGTGTGTGTGTGTGTGTGTGTGTGTGTGTGTGTGTGTTTACGTACCTAGTTGTGCTTGCGGGGGTTGAGCTTTGGCTCTTTAGTCCCGCCTCTCAACCGTCAATCTACTGGTGTACAGGTTCCTGAGCCTACTGGGCTCTATCATATCTACATTTGAAACTGTGTATGGAGTTAGCCTCCACCACATCACTGCCTAATGCATGTGTGTGTGTGTGTGTGTGTGTGTGTGTGTGTGTGTGTGTGTGTGTGTGTGTGTGTGTGTGTGTGTGTGTGTGAGTGTGTGTGAGTGTGTGTGTGTGTGTGTGTGTGTATGTGTATGTGTATGTGTATGTGTGTGTGTGTGTGTGTGAGGAGGGAAGGATTGAGTGAGTGTGGCATAGAGTGCCAGGAATCAAGAGCACAGCACCACCTGCCAGCCAATAGTCTCTTTTCCACGTCTCAGATGGATTCTGATGTCCGTAAAATCCTTTTCCCCACAAGTGGAAGAGCCGGCCACAGGCTCCATCAGTCCAGCGGGACGTGGTAAGCGTTCGTAAGAAATTGCAAGTGGAAGGATCTAAGAGAAGCTTTCTTCTCGGGGTGACGATATCGAGTTTTCCTGTTCTGATTTATTTGACCAAGTTTAGGTAGTGGTGACAGGAAGATGATGATGGACCCCATGATGGTGATGATGGACCCCATGATGGTGATGATGGGATCCAGGAACATACCTATGTAAACTCGATGGAAATAATAGTATGTATCAACTTCACTGTCAGTTAGTTCGTGAATAGTTTTGGTGTGATGTCTATTTTGTAGCCATTATAGCTAATCTGGCATCATCTGGCCTCGGAAGATGTGGGATCCACCATCAGAGGGGGCAGCATCCGGCTCCAGACGCTGCTTGGGCCGGATGCAGGACCCCCCCATGAAGGGGTCCACCCTCATTTGGTACCCAGACGCTGTCGAACCCCCATAAGAGGCAGCCACATCCGGCCCCAGACCCTGCCGGATGCACCAGGTGGGGAGGAAATGGGAGGATTTAAGGGGGGAAGGAAGGAGAGACGGAGGGAGAATGTTTGGAGGGGAAGGAGAAGTAGTCATTCTTTCTTCACGCTTGTATGTTCATCCTCAGAGACTCGCAAAACTTGAAGACATTTCCTTGCAAGACTTCTCGGGTCGCGTCCTCAAGCACGACTGGGATCAAAGTCGTCTTGATCTTTGAGCTCACTGGTAATAAAGACACACAAAGGACCTCATCGCGTTACTATGTAAGGAAGCAACGATTTTTACGAGAGTGTTTGAGGAGCTGCGAGAGGTCCCCCCTGACGCCAGGTGCGCGGGGGGAAATGTCCGGTCTGCGACAGTAGCTTTTCATCAGAAGTGGGACCCCAGCTGTGTCGTAAGCTGTCGCAGCTCCAGCTGGCGCTGGGGCTAGGCGTTCACGGGGTCGTCCGGTACCTTGAGCGTATGACACATATTTTCCTTCCAGTGAAAAACGTCACTTCCGACAATTTAAAAACAAAAATCATAACATTTGCGTCTCTGACCACAGTGTATTCTGTCATCGTCGAACTTAAACCAACCAAACTTTTGCACGATTTCCAAGCCAAATATAACCTTACCAAGCATAACATTACGTTCTTATAAACGTGCTTAATAAATGCTCGGTTTAGTATACATTTGTACATGTACTTGGACTAAATATATATATCAATGTATGTTTTAATATTTCGTTTGAACAGCCAGTACGCATACACGTAAACAACATTAAGGTATATACTGGAACACGTTGAATTACCGTAAGAAATGATGCAGAAACAGACATGAGAGGAACAGGAAGTCACATTCCCAGTGTGTAGCACCCACGAGGCTTTTATCGACTCAGACCACAATTATAAAAAAAGCCTTTTGTCTGTTTCAGCTCAGTTTTGTTTTCCAGTCGCTTTTCTGGAGTGTATTTCTCCTGGAAATCTACCTCGTTTCTGGAAAGCTATTGCCATGTTATTGCGAGTTGTGAGTCAAAATATGTTTCCCTCTCGTGCAGCTGCTGGGCTCGAGAGGTCTTCTCGTGCAGCTGTGAGGTCTCTAAGGTCTTCTCGTGCAGCTGCTGGGCTCGAGAGGTCTTCCCGTGCAGCTGTGAGGTCTCTGAGGTCTTCTCATGCAGCTGCTGGGCTCGAGAGGTCTTCCCGTGCAGCTGTGAGGTCTCTGAGGTCTTCCCGTGCAGCTGTGAGGTCCCTGAGGTCTTCCCGTGCAGCTGTGAGGTCCCTGAGGCCTTCTCGTGCAGCTGTGAGGTCCCTGAGGTCTTCTCGTGCAGCTGAGGTCCCTGTGGTCTTCTCGTGCAGCTGTGAGGTCTCTGAGGTCTTCCCGTGCAGCTGTGAGGTCCCTGATGTCTTCTCGTGCAGCTGTGAGATCCCTGAGGTCTTCTCGTGCAGCTGTGAGCTCGAGAGGTCTTCTCGTGCAGCTGTGAGCTCGAGAGGTCTTTTCGTGCAGCTGTGAGGTCCCTGAGGTCTTCTCGTGCAGCTGTGAGCTCGAGAGGTCTTCTCGTGCAGCTGTGAGCTCGAGAGGTCTTCTCGTGCAGCTGTGAGGTCCCTGAGGTCTTCTCGTGCAGCTGTGAGCTCGAGAGGTCTTCTCGTGCAGCTGTGAGGTCTCTGAGGTCTTCTCGTGCAGCTGCTGGGCTCGAGAGGTCTTCCCGTGCAGCTGAGGTCCCTGTGGTCTTCTCGTGCAGCTGTGAGGTCCCTGAGGTCTTCTCGTGCTGCTGTCGGGGTCCCTGAGGTCTTCTCGTGCAGCTGTGAGGTCCCTGAGGTCTTCTAGTGCAGCTGTGAGGTCCCTGAGGTCTTCTCGTGCAGCTGTGAGATCCCTGAGGTCTTCCCGTGCAGCTGTGAGGTCCCTGAGGTCTTCTCGTGCAGCTGTGAGATCCCCGAGGTCTTCTCGTGCAGCTGTGAGGTCCCTGACGTCTTCTCGTGCAGCTGTGTGGGGATTTTTCATTCTCTTATGCATAGATCACATCAATGATCTTTGAATAGTAAGGCTGTTCATGCACTCATTACGTGTTCCTCATGATCACCATGCGTCAAGGTTGTCACACTGCGTGTATGGTCACTATACAATTGTCACACTACGTGTATGGTCACTATACAATTGTCACACTACGTGTATGGTCACTATAAGGCTGTCACACTACGTGTATGGTCACTATACAATTGTCACACTACGTGTATGGTCACTATAAGGCTGTCACACTACGTGTATGGTCACTATACAATTGTCACACTACGTGTATGGTCACTATAAGGCTGTCACACTACGTGTATGGTCACTATACAGCTGTCACACTACGTGTATGGTCACTATACAATTGTCACACTACGTGTATGGTCACTATAAGGCTGTCACACTACGTGTATGGTCACTATAAATGTTCTCCAACACACAACTATAACTCGACAGGAAGTTGTGATCACAACCAACGTTACACAACCGATAAAGCCAAATATTTTAACTTTCTTCTCAGTTTAATGAAGTGAAGTATATAAAGTTTTCAGTTCATATTTTTTTTTTATTTTCTTTGATTTCTGTGTTTTGTTTGACTGGTCGACCAGTTCAACAGTTTTATATATATTTATTAACTTGATGGAAGGGAGTTATCAGGGAAAGTGCCAAATTATTACGACTTGGCACTTGGAAGGGGTTCAGGATAAGGATTTGGGTTGGGGGGGAGGGGAAAGGAATGGTGCCCAACCACTTGGTGGACGGTCGGGGATTGAACTCCGACCTGCATGAAGCGAGACCGTCGCTCTACCGTCCATCCCAAGTGCTTGAGCGGTAACTTGAGGGAGAGACTCGTATCTATCTCGTTCTCACTCTCTCTCTCTCTCTCTCTCTCTCTCTCTCTCTCTCTCTCTCTCTCTCTCTCTCTCTCTCTCTCTCTCTCTCTCTCTCCCTCACTCTTACTCTCACTTTTATCACCAACGATAAGTTAAAATTGATAAATTAGTACATTTTAAATCAATTAATAATTAAAAACAATTGGCGCTACAATATTTATTGATAATTCAAAACATACATTTGCTTGAGGTTGAAAGTTGTATCAAATTTTAAATCACTAAATATTAAAACAACTATTAAAAAGTGTGAAATATCTGAATAAATTTGGTCAGTTTGTATTGCAAATTGGATGTATTCAGGAGATCACAGCGGAGACTAAAGGTTTATCCAACGGTGAACTCCAGCAGTGACTGAATAGGGTCCCCCTTCAGTGAAGGAAGAGGAACCCCTTCAGTGAAAGCCATAAGTGACACTGCCGGAAACTTAGCTTCACAAAACCCCGAAGATCGAGAAAGGTAATGTGCCAATTACCGGTGAAGAGTTGTGAGGTGTCAGCGACCAGCACTGAGAGGGCAGTCTTGTTACTTATGAGTCGCTGGAGGGTCTGATTAACCTTGTTAACAGCTGCAGTCCCTCGCTGCAGCTGTTAACAAGGTTAACAGCTGTACGGTCATTGTCCCCTAGTTGACGGATAGGGAACTATCGTGTCCCCCTATCCCTAGAGGAGCTATCCCTCCAGACTTTGGAGAAGCCAGTCCTCCTGAGCGATGACACCCCGCGACGCAGTAGGCCGACGACTGTGGAATAGTATGAGCTCGGTAGTGTTCACCGTCGCCTCTGACAGCGAACACCCTCGAGCGAATAGTCCGTGTCAGCACTGACAATAAGACTCCGGTTTATTGAATATAAAATTTTCATTCCTTTTCCCCGTGAGTCGCTGTTATCCAGCAGGGAACGTTAGAGTTGCTTCCTTATGTTTGGATAACTTTAAATGTATCATTCTTCTGCAGGAGGAACTGCACAAGTGTATATATTGATCAAGAGTATATATATATATACACACTCCTTCTGAAGATGTATTAATATACGAAAGTACTTAAGGAAATTCTTGTTTCAATTTTCCTCCGTGGTCTGACACTGTCACATTTTTAATCACGTGTTTATTTTCGTGATATACACACATATACACACATATATGTGTAGATGGATGTAGTTGGTCACAAATGAACATAACATAGGCACTATATGGTACTGCTGGGAGCCCAGGAGGGGGGGGGGGGGGGAGGAGGCACTCAAACAGCCACACAAATAACCCAAATTCTCCATGGAAAATGAATTTACACTTTAAAATATAGAATTAATAGTTTAGTTACCCCAAATATAATATTGGATTCTCATATTTACTGGTCTCAGAAGTCTAATTAAATAAAACTATTTGATATTCCTTCCTTATTGAACACGAGTCGTGTTCTATTGGTATCACATCAATAAGTGGTTATTTTGGTTATCTTGAGATGATTTCGGGGCTTAGCGTCCTTGCGGCCCGGTTCTCGACTAGGCATCCTTTTTGTTACACACCCCCAGGAAGCAACCCATTGTAACTGTCTAACTCCCAGGTACCTATTTACTGCTAGGCGAACAGAGGCATTAGGGTAAAAGAAACTCTGCCCATTTATTTCCACCTCCGCCGGGGAACGAACCCGGATCCTTGAGATTACGAATCCCGAACGCTGTCCACTCAGCCGTCAGGCCCCCTCAGCCATTGTGGTGGCACAAAGTTTGTCAGAATTCACATTGATGAGTCTCTTGGCTTTGTGAATTGAGTTCGCGAAAAGATCGTTTTAACGAGCGGGATGAAATCAGTTTTCCTAATCAACATTGTTGGCTTTACGGCAGCAGAGAGAGAGTTAGGAGCGTTTCCTTTCACCTGATGCCTCTATTCACCCTTTTCGCTCATTCACCAAGCGGTAAAGAGGTAATCAGGAGTTAGGCCACTGCTTTTGCCTGCATCCTGGGGAAGGCATTTTGGGGAACTTTGCTTAACCAAGTACAGAGTTCCCATTGTATGGGAACATACATAACACATATGTAACACGAACAGTTCCATGAACAAGTCTTGGGAAACTTATCACCACGTTTGAGTATCTAATTTATTATCAAATAACTCTTCTTAATTAACAATATTTATAATGAATCAATAGCTTTACAACTCATGTGTTTGGCAGGTAAGAATATATATTCTTACCTGCCAATATAAGAATATATATTCTTACCAATATAAGAATATATATTCTTACCAATATAAGAATATATATTCTAACTTATTTTATTCACACATAATGAGTGTGTTAAGAGAGTGCAAAGAACACAGCTCAGGGCTTGCTGAGAACATGAGAACTTCTATAACGTGAACAACGTAATTGGAGGACTGATAGTAAAGCTCACAATGAATATAACACTAGACATAACAATTAATATATCAGGGGTATTAATGACTACTCTCCAAACAGATAACTGAACTCTATAACAATTTAATAAATCTGAAGAGGCATTTAATCTCTCATAAATCCATAACACACAATGTATAATGAATATACATTGCATACAATAGTGGATGAAAGGGTTTTGAAGGTGCTGGGTACAGCGCCTGATGATGTAAATGTCTAAACGCAAAAACCAACAGCCAACCTGTCATCCAAAACTGAGAGTAACTATAGCTACTGTGGATACTGTGTCCACTAAAGGATGCCTGTCTCTGGAGACAGGTGTGTCCATTAAGTACTTCCATCCATCTTTGATTGTTTACATTCTTCATGTATCCTCAAGCTCCTCCTCTCGATTCGCTGTAGGAATATGCTGTTATCAGCTGTTGTTATCTATTTAACTTTTATGTAAATTCACACAAAGTCCATTTTCCTCTCCCCTGGGAACTGTCCAGGCTGGCCCAGTCTTGTGAATCTTCAGTTCCGCGTTTCATATATTTTTTTTCATTTTTTTCTGCCTCATTTTTCCTGTCGGACAGAGGCCATTTTCAAGATTAAGGTGAGCGTCCAATATATCCAAACACCCCTTGTATCTTATATACACGCAAGCACTCATACACACACACACACACGGTACACAGTACACAGGCACACACACACACACACACACACACATGGTACACAGTACACAGGCACATGACACACACACACACACACACACACACACACACACACACACACACACACACACACACGTAACTCCCACAAACTTCATAAACAACTATGTACCATTCACTTCCAACAGGATTCGCTTCTCTCGCGTCCAACTATATACAAACCACTGCCTCAACACACCCCAGCTCTGTACCTTCATAGCAATTATAGAAAGTGCCCAAGTTGCTTGAGAGAGAGAGAGAGAGAGAGAGAGAGAGAGAGAGAGAGAGAGAGAGAGAGAGAGAGAGAGAGAGAGAGAGAGAGAGAGAGAGAGAGAGAGAGAGAGAGGTAAATGGAAGTAAGGATGACCTCATGGGATATGAAGGAGAGTTTAATAATGACTAGAGTGCCTGTCATCCTCCCTTCAGGAAGCAGAGTGAAGTTCAGCTCCCATTACGTCTCTGGTACATTGTAAGCGTCGGGTATCACTGTGTCCTTGGCCACATGTTATTGTCCTGTGTCTTCTGATGTCTTGAACACAGTGTCTTAAACACTCCTTATGTGTCTCTTGGTGGTCTGTCCTCAGGACCTGGGGGTACTCCATCTAGCGTCAGGTCTCTGGACCTCATAGTATGCCATATTGTATGCAAGTTGACACCTGGGTATACAAGTGTCTTACAATTAACAAAGTTGCATTTCGACTGTCTTCTAACAACGCTGACTTAAGAAAGACCAAGTCATGAAGCCTTTGCTCTCTAATAAGGCGGCCTTAACCGTAGATAGTTCAGAGTCACTTATCTTTCCAGACACTAAGCGGAAAGCTGAGTAATGAGGAGGGACAGCTAGTTTGTACTCCCCAAGATTACTAGCCCCATCTGGGGACTATCTGCGAGGTCTGCCACCGACTACCGTGGTACGTACCACAGTCATCCCATGCTGAGTACTTCAACTTCACACTCTTGAGCAAATGTCGGAGGGACTCAGTGTGAGACACCAGGTGAGTTACGAATACGACACTGAGGCGTGGTGGAGAGTCTCTCTCTCTCTCTCTCTTTTCCTCTCTCTCCCGTGTGTACATAAACAGTTGTCCGTACAAGCTGTTGCTGTAATGTGCACGACCTGCACGATGCACGTTCCATTCCTGGGAAGACGAAGAAGCATCACCCGGGTTTACACCCGGGTGATGCCGGAAGCTCCCGTGCAGAGTACCAGTTACAGAGGAGGCGCTGTATGCTCTACTGGAAGGTTATTTATGAATGCATTTTCCCCTCTAAACGAATCTCATCGTCCCGCAGGAGATGATAAATTTCGAGCTATAACTTGGATTCACTTTAAGTTGTAACTCGCTAACAAAAGCTATATAAACACCCCTGAAAGTATCGGCCACGAGAAACTTTCTCGATAAATGGGTATTAAAGGTGTATATTTTCTCTCCAACCGCCCCCTGGAGGAGGGGAGGCATGTGCCCCTGGAGGAGGAGAGGCATGTGCCCCTGGAGGAGGGGAGGCACCTGCCTCTGTAGCAGGGGAGGCACCTGCCTCTGTAGCAGGGGAGGCACCTGCCTCTGTAGCAGGGGAGGCACCTGCCTCTGTAGCAGGGGAGGCACCTGCCTCTGTAGCAGGGGAGGCACCTGCCTCTGTAGCAGGGGAGGCACCTGCCTCTGTAGCAGGGGAGGCACCTGCCTCTGTAGCAGGGGAGGCACCTGCCTCTGTAGCAGGGGAGGCACCTGCCTCTGTAGCAGGGGAGGCACCTGCCTCTGTAGCAGGGGAGGCACCTGCCTCTGTAGCAGGGGAGGCCGAGGGAAGTATATGCTAAGTTATTCCAACGGATATTTTTTTTTGGCGGGCTGCATTTGCATGACTTTCTGCCCGAACTGACTCAAGTTACGCTGACTTCGCTCTCTCTTTCACTCCTCTATGAACCTCCTCGCCTCCGACAGATATATTGAAACTATTACATTTTTTGACGTTAAATAAATGGAAATAATGTAATTTACTGTCAGATAGAAGATAAAAGAACGTCGAAACTGTCGAGTATCTTAGACGCAGGAGTATTTCTCTTCCTCATGTGCGTCTTTGATGGAGATTACTGAGACAGGGATGGAACCTGGTGATTAGGGACGTCAAAGATAGTAACTGTAGAGGTTTTGCAGTAACTACTAAAACCAGCTTCAAGAAGTATCGTGAGCCAAACCATCCTGCGTGACCAGCGTCTTCGACCAGACGTCTCACACCACTTTCTCCGGCAGCTCGGGAAGGGTACATTAAAGGTGACTTCGTAGCGTTAACCAGACGCTAAACACACTAGAAAGACGTCCCTTTACACTAGAAAGTGAAGGGACGACGACGTTTCGGTCCGTCCTGGACCATTCTCAAGTCGAATGTGGACTTGAGTCGACTCGTAGCGTTGACCGCTGCTGTTGCTGGCTTATGTTCGATGGGTAACGCTTTACTCCCGCTCCGGCATGGCCACCTCCCAGCACGCCCACGCCACCCCTGCCACCCCCAGCACGCCCACGCCACCCCCAGCACGCCCACGCCACCCCCAGCACGCCACCACCCACTCACCCAAGCCCACCCACATCCCCGACTGCTTCTGTTGCCACCCAAACACCTGCCACTCCCTACCCCCGCCAGCCGTCGCTGCCATCCAAGCTTGAAACTTCCGGGGTGCATTTTATTTTTTACAGAGGGCTTAACGCATGTTGTCGTAGACATAATGGTCCATTACTGACACCGTCCCAGGCCATTTCCGTCTAGGTCAGGCAGGGGTAGGGAGGCCACCTCTGTAGTCGCACCTTTACGATCTCGTAAAGTGGTCTCGCTCTCATACTGGCAGTCTCAAACTCCACACTTACTGGTACATAAACCCACACCTTTGATCTCACTCTCAAAAACTCACACTCTCACAAACTCACCCTAGCTGTCACTCTCACATCTTTGCTCTCACTCTCACAAACTCACACCTTTGCTCTGACTCTCACAAACTCACAACCTTGCTCTCACTCTCAAAACCAACACCATAGCTGTCAGCGTCCCAAACCCAGTCACTGAGCCCAATAGGCTCAGAAATCTGTATACCAGTTGATTGTGAGTTGAGAGGCGGGACGAAAGAGTCAGAGCTCAACCCTCGCAAGCACAATTAATTGAGTACAACTAGGTGAGTACACACCCCCAACACCACACTCAAAGAAAAACAATGAACCATACCTCATACCATCCCATGGTGGATAGGCCACCAAACTTTCCATCCTCATCCTTTCCCTTCCAAATCCTCTTCAAGAATATCAACGCCTCATACTTTCTTACCCCTCCCCCCCCGAATCATTAAATATTATTATTAGTCTTCTATATTATTCTATAATTTATTTTATTTTTTTTACCTGTGTTGGATCGAACTGCAGTTTAAAATGTTGCAAACATAACTCTCAAATTTATTTTTTTGTTCCGGCCAATTTTGAGTTTAAATGTTGTTGTTCTTATAAGAGCAATTAAATAAATAGTTTAGTAAAATAGACAGACGGGGAACTCTACGGTAACTACACGATACATTTCACTACATGTCACGTACAGTTCTCCTCAGACTGTGAGGGACATGGCAACTCATCTAGTGTGGTGGGTTCGTCAAGGTTTTTATTGTCTAGTGCTTCAAATATTTTTGTTTTCACCTGTTTGTGGTCTCCTGGCGTGCCTGTGGTCTTTCTAATAATTTCTAATTATAATATGATCTTAACAAAGCCTCATCTGACCTCTTATAACTAAAGAGTAATGATTTCAAGAGCAATTTCATCACACTCGGAGCTGCGGAGTCTAACAGCCTGGTTGACCAGACCACAAACGAGGAGGTCTGGTCAGAGACAAAGCATCTAGGACATTGATGAGCCGAACCACTTCAAGGTAACCTCAAGATTGATGAGCAATGGAGATAGAACAGCTTTGTAGTGTTTACAAGTGGTGATGAACAGGCCGTCCTTATAACCAAGTCTTTACCTCTATAACCATGACTCTTCCGCTATAACCAAAAATTTCCTAGAGCTGCTTATTCCATTGGAATAACCAAACGCAGGCAGATATATTATATGAAAAAAGTATTTAGACCAGAAAAAGATCTTTGACAACCGGTAAAGACCTTGCACCGGAAACGTTGGCAATCTCTATAATATAATATCTTACTGTAATTATTGAATGTCTATATATAATATATATAATATATCAACTATATTTAATTTCTAATTAAACAATTACAAAAGTGAGCTCTTACATTCAAATAATATATCTTGTCATAGATTAGCTTGGCTATATTGTCAAAAACTATAAAATATGTATTGATCTGTATGATTATGACTGCAGTATCTTGAATTAAATACGTAGTGAAAATACTTGCAGTGACGGCGTGTATTATATTATGTACTGAGCACTAAGAATGTACCTGGTGGCACAGACATAGAAAATGCCACAGACACAAGATGTGGGGGTACCACAGACACAAGGTGAGAGGCCAGGTATTCAAAATCTATCACAGACACAATCTGGGTCAAACAAAGCCACCTGTCAAGTCATCACATTATGCATGCCATACGCAACAGTTCATACATAACATACAATATATATACACACGTATCGGGCTGCAGGCAGCATAGTATTACCAGCAGAGATCGACCCCACAGCGGCCCGGTATTACCAGAGTGAAGGTGCAGGGGACATCACCTAGTCATCTGAGGCTCCGGTGATGCCGAGGAGGAGAGGAGCAAGAGGAGGAGACTGAGAAGGAGGAGGAAGAAAGAAGAGGGTGCGGAGGAAGAGAAGGCGCAGGAGACTCCTCACTAGACAAGGACATGACTACACGCGCCTGAAGTGAAGATTTTCCTTATACCACTCAACCAGTCTTCACTTAGAAGAAAATATACACTGAACACCAAATTCTTTAATAAAACCCTCAAAAATATTTTTCACTAGCGTTCTTACTGAAGGAATTTTAAGAAAAACTGTAAACAAGACACAATAATAATTATATTACTAATAATACAGTAACTACATAATATGACAATAACTGTATTACTAATATTAATAACAAGAATATTTAAAATAAAAAATATATATACTAAATATCATCTTAAACCCAGCGCCGGCTATCAGAGGGATCTCCCGTCTTGATATAATGTTGGAGGCAATTACAGACATAAAACGTTTAATATTGCTCGCTTATGAGAGTGCCGCTGCAGCCTCTGTTAGGGGTAACTGTTGGCACTTGCACTCTGGGAGTGAGCAGGAGGAAATGTTGCTTGGTGTGTGTGTGTACTCTTCTACCTGCACTCACTTGAGTGTATGTACTCGCCTAGATGTATAGAGACAAACTTGCACAGTCGCGCATTTTTGTTGCATACTGAGCATCGATTTAGTCTGGCAGGCTTTTATACTGTGCAATAATTGTTTTGACAGCCAATAACATACATGCGTGCTTGCGAACAGCGGCCTTGAAAATCCAGAAATACAAAATACTCAGGGTTATTGATGAGATGAAAATGTTATGTTAAATAGCTATACAACGAGAGGACATATATAGAAAAATGGACTGAGAATCATTGCAAAGTACGACCAACAGATCAAAAGGCTGAGCCTAGAAGCTGAAGCGCAGGCACACAAAGTTGTCAAACAAGAAAACACACAAAATGAACCACACACAAATACAGCACAATCGGCCATCTAATTTTTACTGCATATTCGGGGTGAAATGTGAGAAAATTTTACAATTTCAGTAATATTATATTCGGCTGATGTTCCCCTTCTATCGAGATTAATAAGTACCACACTTTTCATATATATAAAACAACGCTTTCTCTCTGATATTATCACACACACACACACACACACACACACACACACACACACACACACACACACACACACACTGCACTTTTTATCCCAAGCAAGTACACGATTTCCACCACATTCCGCCCTCCTTCCCTTCTTCATAACTGTCTTCCCTCGTCTTCCCCTTTCTTATTGCGGTCTCTCTCCACCACCACACCCTCTCCCACACCCACCACAGCTTGATGCGTCTACAAGCCTGTCCCACACCCACCACACACAGATGCATAGATGAAGAACATATATCATGAACTACATATGTAGGTGAAAATAACCTTCCTCTACTACAAGTGTTTGGGATAATAACCTGATCTGGACTATTTAAATGAGGTTAAAGTTCAGTGTATTAGATCACATTTTCTATGTTTAACAGCGGACGACGTAAATATTTACCATTTACAACTGTGCAGGCATTTACCGAGGAGCATATTTTGATTGTAAATATTTACAGCTGTTTTCTAAATTCTAAAATTCTCGTTTTCTTCCGTTTTGTTTGCAAGGTCGAGAAGGAATTTATGTATATTAGCGTGTATACTGTCGCTTGTATTCCCTTGTTGTATTTCTTGTTGATGTGTTCTTGATGAATAATTCCTCTTGATGTTTCGGCATCATTTTTATATTTTTTTCTGAATTTAAATGACTGTCTATAGCTGTCGGACGCCACCTAACGTCTGTTTGTCAGTCCGCTTCGTTGTGTATTGGGTTAGCACGATCTACTCCTAGCTGGCTGGGCCTGGAATCGACCCAGCTCGAATCCCCGCAGCTCGGTTGCCTGTTGTCTCCAATATATCCTACCCCCTAACTATCTACTCCTCCACACCCCTCACACAAACATCCACATTTAAACTCGCTAAGTCCTCTCACTCTGCATGAAAGCTCGCTAATTGCCTTGTAGAATTAAGCTGCCAAGAGCATCATGGCAGAGGCTAAATTGTCAAACATTATGAATAAATCTTATCCTCAGTCACTCACGCTAAAGCTTCGCGAGATTTGGCTTCTGTTTCATCCTGAGGAAGCTGTTGGTTATGTTTGGGGGAATGACTGTTGTGTCTAGCATTGGGAATTGTTTTTTGTAAGGTAATTGCTGTATTCAGATGTTGGAAAATGGTTTCACCTGAGTCTTAGATGGGCTGCTTGGGGGGGGGGGGGGGGGGGGGGGGGGGGGAGGGGGGGGTCTTACCTCCGGCCTTTTCGCTCGACCATACATACCAGCCACTGCTCGACCATAAACACCTGCCACTGCTCGACCATACACACCAGCCACTGCTCGACCATACACACCAGCCTCTGCTAGGCCATACACACCTGCCACTGCTCAGCCATAAACACCTGCCACTGCTCGACCATACACACCAGCCACTGCTAGGCCATACACACCTGCCACTGCTCGGCCATAAACACCTGCCACTGCTCGACCATAAACACCTGCCACTGCTCGACCATACACACCTGCCACTGCTCGACCATACACATCTGCCACTGCTCGACCATACACACCTGCCACTGCTCGACCATACACACCAGCCACTGCTCGACCATACACACTAGCCACTGCTCGACCATACACACCAGCCACTGCTCGACCATACACACCAGCCACTGCTCGACCATACACACCAGCCACTGCTCGACCATACACACCAACCAATACTCGACCTTTCAATCGACATACAAATAGCGTATATTTTATTAAACCGACTGTTGGAACTCCATACAAATTTTCTCTACTGTCAGACGATTGTAACTTTGTTGTGTATATAAAAACAACAGTAATTATATTACTAATACTGTACGAGTATTTTGTGGAGGTAGTTAACAGTTTTGTATGAATGTTTGCATGTATGTCCATACACACTTGTAACCTCACGTCTGTTTCCATACAAACGGGTAATTGTATATCTGTAAACAGCTGAGATTGTTGTAATTATTTTTACACAGGAGTGGATTCGAAATCTTATTAGGAAGTCTTTGTCCCAACTTGAGAGAAGTTGTTGAACAAGAAGCAACACACTTGTTTATAGCAAGTGCTGCTTCTGCAACTCTGACATAGATATTATGCTGTTCTTGTAGCATTGAGTAAGCGCTTTAAGTGTTCCTGCAAGCCTGGCAGATCCCTCGGATCATTCCTGCAGGACTGGACATCCTTCAGACCGTTTCTGCAACACTAATCCATCCCCAGGGCTGTTGCTGCAACACTGCACATCGCTCAGATCATTCCTGCAACACTGCACGTTGCTCGGACCATTCCTGTAACACTGCACATCGCTCGGACCATTCCTGTAACACTGCACGTCGCTCGGACCATTCCTGTAACACTGCACGTCGCTCGGACCATTCCTGCAACCCTGTACGTTGCTCGGACCATTCCTGCAACACTGCACGTCGCTCGGACCATTCCTGCAACACTGCACATCCCCAGGGGCATTGACCTAGAAGAGGTCTCACAACATTTCCCCCACCCCCCAGGTGGGTGCTGATGGCTTCTAATTACCAATTTGCCTTTATCATTACTCACCTTTAATTATCGGAATTTACCTGCAATTAGTGATCACAATCATTTGAGTGTATGTATTTATTTTAGATTTCCTTAATCAAAAGACACGATTAAAGGTTCAAGGACCATCAAGGTGAATAAAGGTATCTTCAGATTCAATATTCAATCAAGTTTTTTTCAATCAAGATTTTTAGATTAAGTCATTGCAATGAATGTGTGTACACACACACATATTATATATATATATGCAGTCTATGGCAGCAAATTTATATAAAAAAACATTATTGCTGTAAATGTTTCAACGGTACAGTTTAGAGAGAATAATTTGAGCTAGAGGAGAGTTCTATCAGTGAAGATCCCTTGCCTCATGAAACCAAAATTATCCACCTCTTAAAAAATTATTCATGTCAGGTAATTTTGACGAAGGTATAACGGAGATCGTAAACTTCACTGTATGCCAGTTTACCTCACTGAAATAAGGTACTGTCACTGCTGATAAAGAAAAGGTATAAGTTTAAGTTATAAACCGGAATGAGGCACAAAAATACACAAAGACACTCCACTGCGTAGTAACTCAAGTTGGCTACAATGGAAAATTGCTGCATTCTTACTCTCTAAGATTAAGAATAATAAGAATGATTATCATCAGTAACAACAATGATTTATGTATAGCGATTGAAAGCGGGGCCCAAGAGCTGATACATGCATTATTAGCACAAACAGGGAAGAACACATACGCGTATACATGCTCTGGTTATTCCTGATATAAATAACATTGCAGAACTGGCAAATTAATGTAGAGAGCAATTAGAAACGAAAGAACAGTTAAGGACCTTATATATAAGACTCGACTAGAAGATCCAGCTCGTTAGGGAGATTTGTCGGTGACTTCTATTTTGACAAAGTTATCAGTATGAGTTAGGGAGAGAGAGAGAGAGAGAGAGAGAGAGAGAGAGAGAGAGAGAGAGAGAGAGAGAGAGAGAGAGAGAGAGAGAGAGAGAGAGAGAGAGAGAGGAGAGAGAGAGAGAGAGAGAGAGAGAGAGGGAGAGAGAGAGAGAGAGAGAGAGAGAGAGAGAGAGAGAGAGAGAGAGAGAGAGAGAGAGAGAGAGAGAGAGAGAGAGAGTAGTAGGGTATCAGCAGGTGTAGGCATGTGTTCCCTGGTACAACATGTTGTATAACCGACCTCACAACATCTCACACGCATACATCACAATAACAACACAATCCTACACTACAACCCTACAATCGCATGCCAACGTAGTTGATCGCATCTACCCAGCCACTTGACCAGACAGTGCACAATAACAAACGAATCACACCAGAGAAAAAGCTACATAAATTAACCCTCCCTCGCTTTTCCTTTGTTTTTAACTCGCGTTTAAATATTTAACTGTGTAGTGAGAGACTGTGGGAGGGAGGACCCAGAGCAGTGTGTCCATTACTCCACCTGGTGGAGGGTTCTCAGAGACGGTGCGACCCGCCTCCTGTTTTCCAACACGTACAGACGATTGCAGAATCCTGCAACCCAGTCACTAGCTCTTATTTACATCTCAATGGAAGGATATCCAAGCCCCCAAATCCTTATCCTGACCCCTTTTCAAGGGTTATATTGAGTCGTAATGGCTTGGTGCCTTCTCGTGATAGTTCCCTCCATCCCTAGTGACTGCGTTATGAAACTGCGATGTGTAAGGACTATATTAGCTTCAAAGCATGCAATGTTGCATGTTATATCGTCTATATTGTTGGATTTGTAGATAATTGATAGAAGCGTCGAACAGGGTTCATGAAGATGGCGTGGGCTGGCATTAACCAGGTGGTGCCTCATTTCATACGGTATTTGGGACGTTTTCCTAAAGTGGATTAACATGGAATTATGTCCCAGTGGGGAAGGGTTGTAAACTGTGTACCCCGGGGCTCTGTACTGGGACCTCTGCTGTTTAGCAAATGCACAAATGATTTAGATACAGCACTGAGCAGTAACATTTGCAAATTAGCAGACGATACATACATTGGACGGGGGATAAATACAGAAAACATAATAATTACCAGATGGACGTAATAGAGGTGGGATCGATGGATTGTTTTTTGAGTAGCTAAGACGTACTCTAAAGATGAATGAATTGGGCTGGATATAATTAGTCACTAATCTGCTATGGCTCAATAGGACTTCTGCAGTTTACTGTAGGGGAACTCGAGGAACTCAGCAAATATCGAGGTTCTTCACAATGTACTAGAGCTTCATATATTTATGTTCATGGAAAAAATGAGTATTCAAGTTCTTGGGTGAGTTGTGAGATAAACTCATTATGAAAACCAAGGAATCCTGACAGTCTGGTCTCTTTTCCAACATTTAACACTGCAATTCAGCCCGGGAATAATTGTAGCATCCCGAAGGAGGTTTCTGAATAGTAATAGGCATCATATGGTATCTAAAATTCCATATGAAATGAGATCCAACTCTTTGAAAAAAATAAAAATTAGATTTATAAGCGAAACAAAATATTAAAACAAATTCAGAGACAAATTTACAAGATTTTTTAAATTTCTCACTATCAGTAGCTAATTCCATGTTTGCTGATATGGAAACACCCTCTATCACTGAAAAATCACTAAACATTGGACCTGTTCACCCTTATGAGTGAAAAAAATATGAAGTAAATATATATAACATACTTCTGAAACTTTACTCTGTACGTATTGATATAATAAAAACATCATATATATAATAACTTCATAATCGTTTGAGTAAACTAAAAAATTGTAGCAGCTTTCACCCTAACCTTGATAGCATTTTTTTTATGCAAAGAACTAATTTTCCGTTAAACTCTACGGTAGTGCCAAGAACCATTTCACTATCTGATGAAATAATGATTAGACTTCATCGTACGGTCACCATATTTTCTCGCGAGTTCACTGTGCATATCACTATCACTTAAAGTACCTATATGACCTCCACTTCTGTTCTTTCTGTCAATTAAAACAAAACGTCGCTTCCTTACACATTACTGCTTTGATTTCCGTACAAGAGTCATAATCATCTCAAGATAACCTCAAGATAACCCCTCTGAGCTCGGTGTGGCCAGCCAGGAAGTTAGTTTTCAGTGATTGTGAGGAAATAGTCAGTTCTTGCTCAATGCTGAGAAGTCTTTAGGAAGCTTCACATCATTACACACTCTCATGTATAAGTACAAGCTTGGCTTGTGGTAACTGCTGAGTGAAGCTTTGGAGTGTGTGAGTGGTTACTGCACATTAAAATATTTTCCTACATATATTTTCAAGTATTTTGAATATAAGATAAATTACTTGGATGATGAATTATTGTTCCTAATGAGTGACTCATCGTAGAAAATCTCGTGTCTGACTCAGTCTCGTGAGTCATATTCCGGGCCAATCTCCATGAGTCATATTCGAGTCCCCTCACGATCCACAGTAGCGGACTCACCTTCCTTAATCATGTATCAAACATCACTGAGTGACTCATCTTCAAGAGATTTGAATCTTTAATTGCTGATTCAACTTATCGAAATGAATCGATGATTAGAGATTCAAAGCTCTTGACGACGAGCTACTCAGTGGTAATCAATTCACTGATTCAGCGTCAAACCAATTAAACCAATCAGATCAATCAATTAAACCAATCAGTCAAGCCAACAGTTCTTCTAGTCAGATCTACTAATCACCGACCCACTGCCCCTAGTCGCATCAATGCCTACATGTCAGCGATATGTTGACACAAAAGGCAACATATCAGTGCCATATGTGGTCACGTGACAGTGATACAGTGCCTCTCTGCCAGGAAGCGAGAGAGAGGTCACTGATCGGCCACAGTGCCAACCGTGGCCTTCAGAGAAACTGGCGGCCATACAGTGCCACACGGGGCGCTAGTGAAAGACCAAAGGTCCTTATCACTGTCCATCAGCCAGTGGTGGTCAAAGCGACTGTCTAATTAACAGAGATTGTACACCTGTGTAGTTGGATAATTAAAAGAGTCTGTCATCTCACCAACTGGCTAATTGAAGAACCTTGTCCAACCTGGTAATTGGCTTGTTAGTGTAATTTATTTAGTGGATTGGTTAGCGAGTTGAGGAACGTTTTGGTATAGTGATTAGCGACATACAATTTATTATAATTTAGGTGATTTGGGAAGGGGGGAACTATCAGCAGAAAGTGCCAAGCCATTTTGACTATATAGCAGTGGGAAGGGGTCAGGATAAGGATTTGGGATGGAACAGGGGGAAGGAATGGTGCCCAACCACTTGGACGGTCGGGGGATTGAACGCCGACCTACATGAAGCGAGACAGTCACTCTACCGTCCAGTCCAAGTGGCTGGGTCATGAAAGGATAAACTAGTTAGGAAAGGTTTAATGTTCGTGATTAGAGAGTTAAGACAGGTTTGGTGCTAGTGATAAGCGAATTATACAAAGATTGGACTATTGATTAGGGCGTTAGAAAAGGATCGGTGCTAGAGATTAGCAACTAGGACAGCACTGATACGTGATAAGCGAGTTAGAAAGAGTTATTGTAGAGCTTTGGTTGTGTGGGGGAATCACCAAGACAAGGTGACATATATGTGCGGACGACTCGACATGTGAAGCTCTGTGCTCAAAGATACGGAGCACCGAGTCAATCTGCTTATATTTAACATTGTCAAGTCGTGTTGGAAGCGTTTCATGTGCTCTCCACACCAGACATAGCTAAAGAGAGGGTGTTCTCGCCTCTACTATAACTATGGCTACAACCTGCACTTAAAATACATTATGAAGAACGTATAAAGGTAATTTTACAGTTCACCAGAAAGCGTGCAGCAAACTCAGTCAATAGAAATATAAAGCTTTAAAGCTTTTCTTTTATGCTAGAGTTCAAAGACTCTTACAACTCTCTCTGATGCGACAGAAAAAAGCAGAACGCTCGCAGAAACTGCATTATGAGGGGGATAAAACACCCCTCCAGCTGTTGTATCAAGAACATGAAAGACATTTTCTTCTGTTACTGTGGTGCTTAAACGATACAAATTCCAACTCATTTTTTAGGCCAAGAATAAATTGTTTGTCACAACAGAGCAATAAACGAGACAAAAAAGCATAAATATTACATGAATTTTAATAGACCCTTAATACTAATGTAATTAATGGAGATAAACAGGGCTATTTTGTGGTCCATTTGTCTCCCGTCCGCCACTGGCACGTTAATGATGGCAGTCTTCTTAAGCTGTTTCACTCACAGTACAGTACAATACAGTACAGTACACTACAATACAGTACAGTACACTACAATACAGTACAGTACAATACAGTACAGTACAGTACAGAACTTAACATAACTAAATATATTTCTCTCACCACTAAAGTACTGAATATTCTCTTCTTAGTACTGGTATAGTTGTTAAAGTTTGTCTTTGCTTTCAAAATTATAACTAGTTTTAATTCTTCTGGGAGAAGTATAACAAAAATTTATTTCTACAATATGAAACACATTAATTATATATATATATATATATATATATATATATATATATATATATATATATATATATATATATATATATATATATATATATTTCTTGTTACCAATTCGCACTACAATTATTATCTTACCGTTAAACTATATATATATATATATATATATATATATATATATATATATATATATATATATATATATATATATATATATATATATGTATGATAATCATATATTTTGTCACCTCCAAAACAAAGGAAAATATTAACCACAGCATAAAAAGTTAAACATTGTGGCCAGCACAAGGAAACATCGACCAAGTATTTTGACTATCAAAATAACTTCAGAATTTTGCCACAGGTAAAACAGGTGACAAATGTTTGCCATCACTCAAGCACTCAAGAGGAAGGGAGGTGGAAGGACGTAAGGACGAGGAAGCTTTGTAATGGATCGATGACTTGGCCCTTATGAACCCACCCAACCATTTCTTCAAGACCAAACCCTACCCGGTCTTGAAGACTATCCTCAAGTGGGTCTTCAAGACCATCCTCAAGTGGGTCTTCAAGACCATCCTCAAGTGGGTCTTCAAGGCCATCCTCAAGTGGGTCTTCAAGACCATCCTCAAGTGGGTCTTCAAGACCGCAAATGCCAGACAAACTGAAAGTTTGTTCTTGAAGGGATACATTCAGGAATCTTGAATGAATCTTGTTGTATACGATCTTGTTCAGAACATCGTATACAACACCTTGAGAAAGGATGTAGGTTACATTCGAAACTTTGTTTGCTAATTCATTTATATATATATATTGCGGTCTTTCGCTGACAATCGACTTGAGAATGGTCCAGGACGGACCGAAAAGTCGTCGTCCCTTCACCTTCTAGTGTGTGGTCTGGTCAACATTGGGGCATCTTTTCTTCACCTTCATATTGCTCTTAATACACTGTGGGTTGTTCAAGCATGATACTCCTTTTGCATTATGTACGTTGTGCATAACTGTACTCCGTGTACATCTCTCTAACGTTGTCATCTTATCCTATGTTTCACTTTCGTCTTCACATAACCGCTGAGAAAGGAAAATAATTAAGCTTACCTGACACTATTTTCGTTTTCTGTTGTAATCTCTTTACCCAAGTTCCGGACAATTTCTTCCTAATTAAATGTTTATAATAATTCCCTTCATGCATTTCTTAATACATTCTATATTAGCACTGCATATTTTCCTATATTGTTCTTGACACTCGCCCTCCGCTGCTCCTCAATCCCTGATTTACCTGTCCTGAATACCCAGAGTTTACCTAAGTTTATGGCTCTGTCTTTGATCTGGGCGTCCTGGCTGGTTCGATCCCAGGCCTAATATGTTATATAATATTATATAACATAATTATATATATATATGTTGTCGGAAATAATGACCCAAATGTTCTATCACTAAACCGAGTATTTATACCAGTCAACACAACACTCTTGGACTCTACTCAGTTCCCCCAATGAAGGTCTAGCGGTCAATACAGCTTTCAGGTGGTGCAGTTGGTCTACACATCGGTGTGAGGCTCCAGGCAGATCTCCAGGGAGTCTGCAGCCGTCCAGACAAGGCTTCTCCGCTCCCGCCGTGTTATCTCTGCCTCTGCTAACCATTCCCTGCGGCTTTGACTCCATTTCACTCGGGTAATTAAAGAAAAACACAAATTTTCTTCCTCTTCGGGAAATAAAGTCGAGAAAACTTTTAAAACTGAAACATTTAAAATGAATTATATTGAGGTCACTTGGAAAGTCTCCAACACCAGGGTGCTTGGCCGAACAGAGTGGCTATAAGCACTTGAAATTTCTTCTTAATAAGTGAATATAAACATGGGAGACGAATTACGACACGGGTTTTCGGCGGCCTAGTGTGGTGGTCCTCATTGGTCCTATGTAGTGTGATGGTTGTCTGTGGTACTGTGTAATGTGGTGCGTTTTTGTGTTGTGTGAAGTAGTGTGACGCTTCCCCATAGTGCCGTGAGGTGTACAGACAGGACGGGTGTCATCTCTAACCTTCCTGCCCTCCACTACTCTCCTCTTATCACCCGTGTGATAAGAGGAGACATGTTACTCTTATCACACTAGAGTCACATGGCAAGAGGTCACCGTAGGCTCTGCAGGACGCCTGTAGCAGGAACTCGGCTAATTACACCACTGTGTATTTACCAACCTGGAGAGCAAATTTACACAATTTTTTTCTTCTCTTTCTCTATACTTCAGTTAATATTGTGAGTTGTAACGAGATTAATTGGGTGATTTTGTGAATAATTTAGACAGAAAGGCAAATTTTATATGTATTCTCATGGTGGGTGTGTGTGTTGGGGCATAGTGGGTGGGTGGGTGGGTGTTGGAGTATTGTGGGTGTGGCAGATTTAAAGTCCAGAAAATATATGACCAACAGTGCAAGTTCACGAAATCAAAAAGGCAGATATCAGAGAAACTCGATGTGCTACAGTTGTAACAATGTGCGATGAAACATACGACTCCAACATGTTTAAAGAAAGACATATTCCAGCTTCCTGTCCCAGACCATTTCCCAGTGCTGTAGTCGTACTGACTCGGTGCTTTACCCTGGTAATTATTTTACCTCACCTAGAAGGCACAACGGAGGTTCCTTTACCAAAAACAGGAATAAAGACATTCCAGTGTTCAGAAAACAGTGCCAGACATCTATACCCCAGGAGAAGAAGACGAAAAAAGTTGTCGACAAATAAAATAGAGGAGAGAGAAAATAGGAGGATAATAAGGTACAAGTATTTAGACATAAACACCTGTAGCAATTAACAAATATGAGGGCAAAATGGCCAGTCAAGTCTGCTATGCAACCACACAACAACCACAACAGCGGAGGGTGGGTTGTACTCGACTACAGTTGCTACAAAGGGGCTGTATCTGGATACAGTTACCGCGGGTGGGTGACAGCAGGCTACAGCTACGGCAGGTTGGATTGGACCAGGTACAGTAAGGTTAGTGACCCAGCCACAACACATGGGAGGGGTTAATGTGGTACCAGTGACAGGTGAGTGATGAAGCCTACTGTTGCAGCTGGTGAAGGTAGACAGTAGACTCATCAAGACTGCTCGTAGCATGTGTGTGTGTGTGTGTGTGTGTGTGTGTGTGTGTGTGTGTGTGTGTACGAGCGCTAGTCAATAGCTGGAAGACGGAGGCTCCTGTACGTAATTTACAACCACCCTGGGGGATGGGGGTAAAGGAGAAGCCGTGTGTAAAACCTCCACATCCTCTCCCTCGCTCACATCTCTCTCGTGATCTCCAAAACAAATCAGTGGGTCTTCCTCGTGCCGGAACTGATGGCGCGCGCCGCCGCCCTCAACCGTGATTTGCTGGCCCTTTAGCTTGACTGACTCTCAGAGGCGTCCTGGGTTGAGGACGTCCTCCTCACTCATCCCCTTCTACACTTTCGTGTGTATGTGTAAATCACGAAAGTTAACACGTGATGAAAAATGTGACAGTGTCAGACCACGGAGAAAGAATTGAAACAGAAGGAAATTGAAAGAATTGAAGAAAATTCCTGTTTCAATTCTTCCTCCGTGGTCTGACACTGTCACTTTCGTGTGTATGTATCTATCTTTAGATACCTGGAAGTGATCAAGTTTAAACGGCATGCTGGAACTTAGTGATTACTGGAAAGTCTTGTCCCATGTCCTCTTTATCAAAGCAAGAAGCTCACTGACGAAGTAAAAATTTGGAATTTCAAGGAATATACTGCAAATAAAAATGTAAATGTTTGCCTTCAACTAATAAAGAAATCACCGAATGTTATTGCTTAGTGAAATATGATGATAATCGAATTTGAGTAAACATATAAATCTCTCGCACTCCGTCGACAGGTGAGGTTATGTACCAGGACTGAGAGTTGACATGACCACACACTAGAAGGTGTAGGAACGACGACGTTTCGGTCCGTCCTGGACCATTCTCAAGTCGATTGTGACTGACTGAACTGAGAGCTCACACGACTCCTGCAGCTCACAATACATTAACTCAGCGGCTCGGTGTTGTCATCAACTTTCTCATGTGTAACACAAAGGTGGTTTTTGTGAAGGATTAATGATCTATCACGCTCTCTGGTTATTAACGCCACCTCTGACACACCGACCAGCCATAAAGCAAACTTTAGTCTGGAACGTGGTTCAAGACTAAAGAAAACAGTGTATGAATGTATGTATACGTGAAGTTGGGAAGACCTCTCTGTGGGTATTGCCTCTGCCAAAAATAAGTGACTAGCTCGTTATGCTATTACATCTCAATGAGGGGAAAAGGTTGAGCTTTCATGTGGACAATTCTCAAATCGGTAGCGACGACATTAACTCCCAAACGCTGATATTTCCTCTCAACAGAAGCTTTACAGCGTCTGTCATATTACAGAAAATTTTATCTTAAATATAACTCTGAAGTATGTGCAAAGCGAATCACAACATTTACACTTCATTATATTATTCAAATACACCAAAAATGTATTTTCATCCTAATACATTACAAGTAAAATACTCTGTGATTCTGGAGAACATCGTGTCTCACTTTCAACAATCATAGTTATGCTAGAAATCGAATAGATGTTGGATGCAGGTGCCAAGAGAGAGAGAGAGAGAGAGAGAGAGAGAGAGAGAGAGAGAGAGAGAGAGAGAGAGAGAGAGAGAGAGAGAGAGAGAGAGAGAGAGAGAGAGAGAGAGGAGAGATGTAATGTGTGATGGTTTGCTGCTCAAGCAAGGGACTATAGCAGGCTGTATACCAAGTCTTCCTCGACCCTCTGATCTTGTGTTTACATTTTAATGTTAAATACAAAATCACGCGTTCTTGACTTTCAGTATTCCCAATATTTTCATGCGTGAAACGACGCTTATCAAAGTTAAACCGCTTTCCACTGGCTCTACAACCTATGTTGGAGCCCTCAGGTATTGACTCGGGTGTTCTTAAGTATATTTTTCTTTCGTGCATTGTCAATAAGCTTCCCTTCCGGGACATTTAATCATTCATAAGGTCGTCTTACGATACCTGTTGTGTCTTGCCTTGCTCTCGTTACTCTGGACGTTGTCACTCGGTACATTACTGGATGCTGCGTCCCACTGAATCGTCCATGCAATCTTTGTCTCATCTTATTTATTTGATAAAACAAATATGCTTCTTACGTTGCTCTTTCTATTGTCGTGTCTCCAGTTCTAAGCTGTACAGGACTGTCTTTCTTTCTTTCTGTTCATCATTTTTTTAAATTTCCTATAGTTTGTACTCCTTAATTCGTTACTCTTTCAGCTATTCATATTACTCAAATTGTCGATTTTCCTAGTGCTTTATTTCTCTCTCCTTGAGGGAGAAATGGAGACCTGAGCCTCCACCTCTTTACCACATAAAGGTGGAAGCTGGGGTCCTCGGCTCGTTCCAGGTGATGTAACTCCTCCTCTCTACACGAATCTTTTTTTACCAGTGGCGGAATATATTATATATGTTCTCCTGACAGGCTCTTCTGAATTATAATGCAACTAACAATCAACTGAAAATGCAACACACATGAAAAAGTTCGGAAAAATGGTATTAATAGATCTTGACAAAACTTAGAGTGAATATGTCCCGAGCGAGACAAAGACAGAGACATAGAAAGAGACAGAGAGAGAAAATGATGTTATGCAATAAAGTGCAGAATTAAAATTGATAAAATAATTGTTATTATTTTCAACACATTATGGATTTGATTTTTTATGTTATTTTCTTTATCAGTGATAGAGAAGATATAAGTTGTCACAGACGGGAGAGCGTCTGGAAGATAAGGAAGCTGAGCATATGCATCATCCGTTGCTTAGAGAGGAGATGCATAGCATCGTTCCACGTCTAATGAACTTTAGCACTTTCCCCAGAATGGTCTTCTCGACCAGACCTTCCTTAGTCTCCTCGATCAGACCTTCCTTAGTCCCCTCGACCAGACCTTCCTTAGTCCCCTCGACCAGACCTTCCTTAGCCCCCTCGACCAGACCTTCCTCAGAACACTGGTCTTGGCGGTCACCCAGACACAAGCGGGTATTATTCTGGCCCACAGCCACTTTATCTTTTACTCCCCACTCCCCCACTGCAACAGCAAGAAGTTGCAGTTGGGAGTTGCATTATTACTCCTCCCCCGTTACAGTGTGTGGGGTCCTTGTACTTGCATTGATGTCCTGGAAGTATTTATGTCACAGTTAACAAATGTCATACTGTAATATTTCGTGAACAAAAATCCCAGCATATCATTTCGAAATCCAGCCAAGCATTCTGTGATCGTTGTTGCTTGCAATACCTTGCATTATGTACATATTGCAGGATAATTCTACGACCCGCTTGGGGTGCTCCAAGGTGTTCACAATCCCCTTCAACACTAATCATTTAGAAGAATGAGCTTGCACTTTTCTTCTCTCGTATTTACAGTAATCAAAAACTTTCATTTCGAACGAGAAAGAGAGAAGCTCTCAGTGCTCGTTGGAGGCAACCGGCGCTCTGAACACAATATTATTGTCTTCGTCAGCTGACAGACTTGATCGATGAAGAAGCTTTTCAATGGTTCACAACAATACAGTCAGTTTGCGTGCATTCACGTGGTGGTGTGCGGCTGATGCTGCGTCGGTGGTAGCCTCCAGGTGCAGTGTGGTGGTCCAGCTTGTAAGAGGCGCCGTGTTCTCTCATCAGAGTAATCGTCTCATTCTGAGAAAATCTTTGTTTCCTCCTTACGTTTTTAATTATAATAATGGACGTCGTCGTGGAGGTGTTTATGACACCAATAGCAGCTGGATATTACTGACGTCCAGTTAAACGACGATTGATATATTATATATATATATTATATATATATATATATATATATATATATATATATATATATATATATATATATATATATATATATATATATATATATATTATATATAAAGGGTTAGATCAATGAATCAAGCACGAATCTTATTTTTATTTCTTATGGTCTTCTTCACTTCAATGTTATTTAAAAAAATAACTCATAAATTATTTGAAAATTATAATTGGCCTGACCTGTTTTACTAATGATCATCTTAGCATCCTCAGAGGCTGATGTAAACTCTTTATTACCTGGAAAGCACAGAAATATGACCCCTAACTCGGAACGGAAGATACCGTTTACCATTTACTATAAAAAGCAAGTTGATGGTCATCATACTTCTGGAAACTCTCTCGACACTAAATGTTCGGAACGTCTGGAAAAAGAGACGACTATTGTCTATGCCTTTACATGCCTACTTGGGGACTGTCAGCCCCAATCTTCTCTATACATGAGCTGGATGAAAACATTCCATTCAAGTCTTCTATCAATGCATCCAGAGTCGCGTCTGCAGGATATGGACAATCTTGCGTTTGCAGGGCATCCGCAATCTTGAGTAAGAGCGGCAGCAGACGGTAAACAATCTTGCGTCAACATGGAGTCAGGTAGATAATCCTGCGTCAACATGGAGTCAGGTAGACAATCTTGCGTCAACATGGAGTCAGGTAGACAATCTTGCGTCAACATGGAGTCAGGTAGACAATCTTGCGTCAACATGGAGTCAGGTAGACAATCTTGCGTCACTAAGATCCATCCTTTTGGATTACCGTATTATTTATACGGGAAGCAGATGCACCATTAACCCATCAGAGTACACCACAACACCACGGAGGGAGGCAGGTAGACGCAGGTAGAAGCAGGTAGAGGAAGGTAGAAGCAGGTAGAGACAGGTCAGCTGGCATCTCAGCTGATCTCTCACAACACAGTATTTACATCAACTCATTCATACCGTACCTGATGCACAATGCAATCAATAATAATGTGACGAATCTATGAATATATATTGAGGCTGTTCTGTTGAATGGTATCGAACCCGCGTCCCTGAACACCTCTGTATCTGATGATTACCAAAAATCATTGATAACATTTCGTATTGAAACGGGAGGAATATTCCCATCACATTTAGTAGAGCAGGTTCGGAACCCGGAGCCTGAAATATTACCGTGGAGTCGCGTTCCTCTCTTCTCGGAAACATTTATCGTCATCTTGAGAGTTGGAGACATTGAGCCATGTCGATTAAACGAGGCAAAGGGAATCAAGAAATGATTAGATGACATTCGACGGGGAGCGGTTCTTATTTTTAAAAATTGAATTGATCAATCAGAAGAGGCTATTCACGATGGCAAGGTGGTGAAGGGTAGGGAAGGTGGTGAAGAGTAGGGAAGGTGAAGAGTATGGTAGGTGGTGAAGGGTAGGGAAGGTGAAGAGTATGGTAGGTGGTGAAGGGTAGGGAAGGTGGTGATGGAAAAGGAAGGTTGATAGTGAAGGCAGTGTGTATGGAGAAAGGCTACAGTAATGAAGATAGTGTGCAGGAAAGAGGGTTGAAGTGGAGATTGTGCGTAGTGAAGATGGTTACAGTGAAGATGACATGTAGTAAAGGTGTGACACACGTCACCCGAGCAATGCCGGGTACTTCTGAAAATGACTTGATTTACTGGAAAGCGCTTTAAGTAATTTATTGCTTTATTTTCCATCATTGTTATACGGTTTCACATTTTCACACACACACACACACACACATATATATATATATATATATATATATATATATATATATATATATATATATATATATATATATATATATATATAATTGGGTAGCATCTCTGGCAAATTTGTGAAGACTCGTGGCCTCAGAGAAGGAAATAATGATGGTTCAAGGGGAAAATCTTACCTCATGACTCTGAATTCGAATAACTATTTTCTTCTACCACTGTTTAATATCTGTGTCTGCGTAACTCTGGTCTTCCAGCAGACTCCTGCTTTAACAGTCTATGATAAAGAACCACTTATGTTTGATAATGAAAACATAAGTTATAATATTTATCAAATTTAATCATGATCTACACTTCTTATATACTCCCAGGTACCTATTTACTGCTAGGTGAACAGGAACATCAGGGTGAAAGGAACTCTGCCCATCTGTTTCCGCCGGCGCTGGGATCGCACTCGGACCCTAGGATTACAAGTCCTGAACGCTGTTCACTCAGCCACAGGGGCCCCGGCAAGTGTGTGTGAGTGTTTACTATTTGTGCCTGCAGAATCGAGCTATTAACTCTCTTGTGTGTGTGTGTGTGTTTGCACAGCTGTTTTGCCCCTGCTGGGGAGGGGGGGGGGGAGGTGGTCGGGGTCGAACCCTACCTCCATTCACAGTCAACAGAAACCATACACACAAGCCACAAGGTCACCCAAGTTCACTCGTGTATACATATGACTATAGTTACAGAACGCCAACATTTTTTTATACATATGGGTGTACATACACTCGTCCCCCCTCCCCAAAAAAAAAAAGAAAAAAACTCGTGTACACGAGAGTACGTACATTCCCTTAACACTCTTGTGCACATGTATACCATCTGGTGCACATGACTGCATGAAAACTTCAACCTTTGTAAGCTGTTATTGACTCTCGATTGGATTACTGAGCAAATCCTGTCAGCTCAAATATTCAGCACGAGAATAATTCCATTATTCATCAGAATCTGTCCTGCCCTCTCCTCTTTCTCCTTTACTCGCTCCTCTCCCTCTTTTCTCATCTCTCTCTCCTCCCCATCTCTACACTCTCCCTCTTGTCTACTCTTCTCATAATTTCTCTCCCCTCGCCATTTCCTTCATTTCCCGCATTCTATATTACCCCCTTGAGAGCTCTCTTTGCATTCATTCCGGCACAGCTTCCCCCCTATCTCTCTCTGTTTCTGTCCATGTCTGCGTTCTGCTTCTCACAATCAACACTCAAACATATCATGGGTCATACATTTCACTCAGATTCTCCACCTTAAAAATAAAAAGACCATAACTTCCTTGAAACATTAACCTCGACTTGACAGAAAGCCAAGAAGAAGTGTTATAAACACTGGTGTCTGACTACCTGGTCGCTGCCCACCTTCCAGGGGGACCCTGGTCGCTGCCCACCTTCCAGGGGGACCCTGGTCGCTGCCCACCTTCCAGGGGGACCTTGGTCGCTGCCCACCTTCCAGGGGGACCCTGGTCGCTGCCCACCTTCCAGGGGGACCCTGGTCGTTGCTCACCTCCCAGGGGGACCCTGGTCGCTGCCCACCTTCCAGGGGGACCCTGGTCGCTGCCCACCTTCCAGGGGGACCCTGGTCGCTGCCCACCTTCCAGGGGCACCCTGGTCGCTGCCCACCTTCCAGGGGCACCCTGGTCGCTGCCCACCTTCCAGGGGCACCCTGGTCGCTGCCCACCTTCCAGGGGGACCCTGGTCGCTGCCCACCTTCCAGGGGGACCCTGGTCGCTGCCCACCTTCCAGGGGGACCCTGGTCGCTGCCCACCTTCCAGGGGGACCCTGGTCGCTGCCCACCTCCCAAGGGGACCCTGGTCGCTGCCCACCTTCCAGGGGGACCCTGGTCGCTGCCCACCTTCCAGGGGCACCCTGGTCGCTGCCCACCTTCCAGGGGGACCCTGGTCGCTGCCCACCTTCCAGGGGCACCCTGGACGCTGCCCACCTTCCAGGGGGACCCTGGTCGCTGCCCACCTTCCAGGGGGACCCTGGTCGCTGCCCACCCTCCAGGGGGACCCTAGTCGCTGCCCACCTCCCTGGGGGACCCTGGTCGCTGCCCACCTTCCAGGGGGACCCTGGTCGCTGCCCACCTTCCAGGGGGACCCTAGTCGCTGCCCACCTCCCTGGGGGACCCTGGTCGCTGTCCACCTCCCAGGGGGACCCTGGTCGTTGCTCACCTCCCAGGGGGACCCTGGTCGCTGCCCACCTCTCAGGGGGACCCCTGGTCGCTGCCCACCTCCCAGGGGGACCCCTGGTCGCTGCTCACTCACCTCCCAGGGGGACCCCTGGTCGCTGCTCACTCACCTCCCAGGGGGACCCTGGTCGCTGCCCACCTCCCAAGGGGACCCTAGTCGCTGCCCACCTCTCAGGGGGACCCCTGGTCGCTGCCCACCTCCCAGGGGGACCCTGGTCGCTGCTCACCTCCCAAGGGGACCCTGGTCGCTGCTCACCTCCCAGGGGGACCCTGGTCGCTGCTCACCTCCCAAGGGGACCCTGGTCGCTGCTCACCTCCCAAGGGGACCCTGGTCGCTGCTCACCTCCAAGGGGACCCTAGTCGCTGCCCACCTCCCAGGGGGACCCTGGTCGCTGCTCACCTCCCAAGGGGACCCTGGTCGCTGCTCACCTCCAAGGGGACCCTAGTCGCTGCCCACCTCCCAGGGGGACCCTGGTCGCTGCTCACCTCTCAGGGGGACCCCTGGTCGCTGCCCACCTCCCAAGGGGACCCTAGTCGCTGCCCACCTCTCAGGGGGACCCCTGGTCGCTGCCCACCTCCCAGGGGGACCCTGGTCGCTGCTCACCTCCCAAGGGGACCCTGGTCGCTGCCCACCTCCCAGGGGGACCCTGGTCGCTGCTCACCTCCCAAGGGGACCCTGGTCGCTGCCCACCTCCCAGGGGGACCCTGGTCGCTGCTCACCTCCCAGGGACCCTGGACATAATTCCTGGCGCTCTCATGCACTTTCATTATGAATATTTCTGTAGTCTTCATCGCTTCCCTCCCAGCGCTACACCGTTCACTCCCCTCTGTCTACCCTTACCTCCTCGTGTTAACATTCCCTCAACCAGTTTTCTGGTTTACAGCTATTGAGGACCTCAGTATGTTGTCTAATTACTGAAGTTCCAGGCTTTAGCTATCCCTAAAGACACTCCTTGTGTGGTGTGTCCATATTGCGTGAGGCGCCTCACTTGTCCTGGTTACCAAGAGTGCCTTCTGGTCCTCTTGATCCAACCTCATATTATATACAAAAAGTCTTTTGATTTGTCAATATTTTATGATTCCTTATATAATCCATATGGAGCCTTCCGAGACGGTCGGAAGAAACTGACTGCGCTGATCTGTCACCAGCAGTAGGCTTTGTCGCGGCCCGAGATTAAACTTTGCCATTGCCTGACCGCCTTCAAACCATTATATGAAGATAAAGCACTATATAACATCAATTAAAATGAAAGGAAAAGACATTATCATTAATGCCAAACGAAGAGTGATGGTGGAAAGAAAGTAGAGAAGTCATAAAATAATTGTTTTGATTCAGAACAAAAAATAATTCCAAATAGTTCTAGATCAATAAGAACGGAGATGCAACTGTTGATACGATTGGAGATAGAGGGATTATTGAGGCGGACTTACAGGGTTGACATTCCAGATAGGAAATGCTTTTTTCAAGCACGAGGAGAGGAATTCAGAACAAAATCCTCCATGATTGACGTTAGTGAAGCTCAATGTATCAAAAAACCATTCGCAAGTATTTACAAAACAGAGCAACAATTACGTTGTTTTTTTCTTCGTTAAAATGTAAAATAAACAATAATTACTAATTTTTCAATTGTTATTTAAACGATTTATTTACAGGAAAATTATATACGCTATAAAATTAAAATTGGTTCTATAATTCAGGAGAATAAGCACGGTAAATAACTGCGAAGTAATAGAAAATTGTCAACTTGTTGAGAAAGCTTTGAGAGGAAACAATGAGAATCTGTAACAACAGAGAGCCTCGAACAAGTGAACTCAACGTCTGTTATTCAGCGCGAAACTTGCAAACTAGTAGCCGTCTTGTATGCGCCAATTAGGCCTCGAGTTGTTTTTATGCTCAGGTTCTTATATTCTTTAATGAAGGAAGTAAATTACAGTTTACACCAACAGAACAAGTTGAACCAGTAAAGTTAATTTAAAAGGTCCAGGACGGACCGAAACGTCGTCGTTCCTTCACTTTCTTGTAAGTGGTTTGGTCAACATATTTCTGCCATGTTATTGTGACTCTTCGTCTGCTTAATTTAGAAGCTCAGGTTGAAGGGAATTACCTCAAGGAGGGCACCACTTACCAAATCTTTCACAGAAATATTAGATGTTCAAAGCTACTTAACTTGGATGTAACTTGGTTATTAATCAGTTTAAACAATTTAGGTGATGATATCATGTTAATTGGCGATGTCGACGGTGATAGAGATAAAAACAGAGTCACAAAAACGGAACTGAAACACATAACTCAACCCACACATCAACTGAAGTTAAAGTGACAATGTTTCTAACCTCTCTGGACACTTATGGCGTCATGTCACCACTTGATAAGGATCCAACATAGGACCGAAATGCTGTCAATATCATCACACACGCGTGTGTCAACACTGATAGCGATTGATAAAGTTTTCATAGCAACATTCTTTAACACAGAACAAGGAATACCAAAAGTAGAATTGACTAGCTACGTATGGTGGGAGGAAAGTGTGGCTCAGACACACACACACACCGCTCTAAGAGGTTCAGAAGGATCTTACAACATAAATGGTTCAGAGACCAGACAAACACCGAGGTATATTGCCAAGGTCTGAGACACATGGGTGTGTACACAAGAGCTCCACCTGCCACTTTCACGGCTTTACATACATCGAGTAGTTCCTGCGTCTTTATACACACACACAGTAGTTCCTGCGTCTTTATACACACACACAGTAGTTCCTGCGTCTTTATACACACACAGTAGTTCCTGCGTCTTTATACACACACACACAGTAGTTCCTGCGTCTTTATACACACACACAGTAGTTCCTGCGTCTTTATACACACACACAGTAGTTCCTGCGTCTTTATACACACACACAGTAGTTCCTGCGTCTTTATACACACACACAGTAGTTCCTGCGTTTTTATACACACACACAGTAGTTCCTGCGTCTTTATACACACACACACACAGTAGTTCCTGCGTCTTTATACACACACACACACACACAGTAGTTCCTGCGTCTTTATACACACACAGTAGTTCCTGCGTCTTTATACACACACAGTAGTTCCTGCGTCTTTATACACACACACACAGTAGTTCCTGCGTCTTTATACACACACATACAGTAGTTCCTGCGTCTTTATACACACACACATACAGTAGTTCCTGCGTCTTTATACACACACACACACACAGTAGTTCCTGCGTCCTTTTACACACACATACAGTAGTTCCTGCGTCTTTATACACACACACATACAGTAGTTCCTGCGTCTTTATACACACACACACACAGTAGTTCCTGCGTCTTTATACACACACACACAGTAGTTCCTGCGTCTTTATACACACACACACATACAGTAGTTCCTGCGTCTTTATCTTTCCTCCTCATAATTATATATAATATTATATATATTACATATAAATATGTTTATGTCTAATCTATAATTTACGTGTGTTCCTTCATGGTGTGGTCGCTGGTGAGGGGTCCTGTCAACTCTTGTCTCAGGCCACACACCTGAACACAACTTTCACTCACAAAACTTCTGCACACAGTCGGCTCCAAGCCCGAGCCTTTTTGTAGAGGGGGAGGGATGGAGGACAGCAGCGTCCCTCTCTCATCCTCCATCCCACCTTCCCTGGCAACTGCTCCACCTTTCCCACCCGTCCTCCAGTAGCTACTCCATCTAGTGGATCTGTTCCACCTGTGACTCCCCCCCCCCCCACCTTTCCCCTGATAGTTAATTTCTCCCCCAGGTAATAGCACTACTAAATATATAATTCTTCCAATACTTGGAGGACATGTTCATAACATACAAAATGTTCATGGCAATTCCATACCCAAGGGAACGTGATCACGAAATATTAAATACGTAATAAATGGGAAATTGATAGGTTAGGCAAGGACAGACAGCAACTGGGCGAACACAATCACGTTAAACACTCGTAAAAAAACTAATTACGACATGTTAGTGTTACAATTTTTTTAGTGCCAAAAGCAGTTAAAAAAACGCAATGCATTAGGGAGTGAAATTGTGGAAGCAAATTCCGAACATGGATTTAAGAGTCGATATGACAGACCCCATAAGGGCTTGTACCGGAGTTCGTTCACCAGTTGACAGAACATTGAGACATTATCTCCACCCTCACACTCAACTTCCTCTGTCTTCCGTTGGTGGAGATTATATGAATATCTGGAAAGGAGAAACTTCGTTGCCACGCGCCAACATTGTATTATTGAAAACAATTCTTACTTGAAAAATTCCTCGAATTCTATGACAAGACGACAGCAACCGTGCCAGACATATAAGGCCTGCTTGACTGCATCTCTCTGGACAGTCAAAAACTTTTTAAACTGTACTACGTTATAGATGCGTTCTCTACCTTCGTGAGACCAGTACTGAAACATGCAGCTTGCTTGTGGACACAACATTTAAAGAAACAAAGCTAGGCAAAAGTTCAAAGGGTTGCCCTATATCTAATCCTGGAATTGAAAGGGTTAAAAAGTGAGGAATTCTGAACTTTAGGCCTATGTATTTAGACCTCGGCAGAGCAACGACTTCTAGCAGGTTCGGCATTCGATTCCCAATGGTCGAAGTGATTGGGCATTATTAGTTTAACTCCGTTCTCATACATTATCATCATAACTTTTCCGAGTATGATATAAATACGAGACGTGAACAATAGTGTCCCATTGTAGGACAGGAAGCCTGTTAGGTCTTTCAGGGTGTTCCAGCCAAGGCCGGGGCTTCTCAGGCTGCAATCTTACTCCCGCTCCTCCTCCTCAGTTGAGTAACTCACATATACTTATCATCTGGCCGGTAAACAGATGTATCAGGTGTAAGGAAAGGTTCCCAGAAATCTCGCCCCGGCCGAGATTTCTGAGATTGGTGCCGAACCAGGCACCAATCGATTGCGAGTAGAATACGCAGACTACTGAACTACTGGTAACTCAAAACAGATGTCTCTCTTCGATATAGGCTGCAGAGTTTCTACTTCCCCAGTCTGGGGGTCTGTACTCCAGTCTGGGGTCTCTCCCCCAGGTTGGGGTGGTCTCTACCCCAGGCTGGGGTGGTCTCTACCAAGCCCCGGTGGTTTCCATTGATGTGCCTTGCAGCTTTGTTCTTTTTTGTGTGTGGCCATTGTGTGAGTTGTGGGAAGTTCGGTTTTTTTCTCGTACATGTGTAGCATTCGACCGTGCCCAGGACGGGTCCAACAATAGTCGACTGACAGTCAAGCACCTGTCGACGTGCCCCGAAGCAGCGGGTGTCGACGTGCCCCGAAGCAGCGGGTGTCGACGTGCCCCGAAGCAGCGGGTGTCGACGTGACCCGAAGCAGCGGGTGTCGACGTGCCCCGAAGCAGCGGGTGTCGACGTACCCCGAAGCAGCGGGTGTCGACGTACCCCGAAGAAACGGGTGTCGACGTGCCCCGAAGCAGCGGGTATCGACGTACCCCGAAGCAGCGGGTGTCGACGTACCCCGAGGCAGCGGGTGTCGACGTACCCCGAGGCAGCGGGTGTCGACGTGCCCCGAGGCAGCGGCTGTGACATCTATCACAGGTCGAGTTGTTTATCAAAAAGAGAGACCAAGGTGACGTACGGCAGAACAAATCAATGAAAAGGTGATATATTAACCTTTGGCAGCATCCACTTAGGGAATACCTTTGCATTTTTGGAATGGTTCGTTTTGATGAGTGTATCATAGTGATAATTCAGCTGGTCTATTACAGCGGCGGTGAAGCTATCCTCGTCTGTTTCTGCTCATACAGTTGATGAATTTGAGCGAGTAATACTAATAAGTAATACTAATAAGTAATACTAATAAGTAATACTAATAAGTAATACTAATAAGTGGTAGAGGCGATACACCATTTTCAATAATGCTATCATTCAAATATCACGTATATTTGTATTTTACGTAAGGAAAAGTAATGTTTTCCTTGAGTTAAAACCACGCTGAAAAGTTACTGAAAGAAGGCAGCAAAACCCCTTCACGCGAGGCCTCCAGAGCCTTGAACCATCCATCTGCTCTAAGCTATACTGATGACCTTTCTCTCTGAGATTCTCACTTTGTTAGTGAAGATAAACTTCTCTGTAAGCGACAAGGCTGTGTTGCTCGTCTCATCTTGTCTTATCTCTTCTCGACTTAACCCAATTGTTTTTAGATGAAACTAAAATTATATCTAGCACCTCCCAGACAATTGTTTTTGAAAGTGTGTGTGTGTGTGTGTGTGTGTGTGTGTGTGTGTGTGTGTGTGTGTGTGTGTGTGTGTGTGTGTGTGTGTGTGTGTGTGTGCTTTACAAGTCCGGGCTTTAGCTACTAGGCCTCGCCTTTTAATTCCAAGCCCGAATTTTAGGTTTGATTCACTTACAATAATAATCTTGCAAGTTTCCTGCCACCCCTCATCCATTTGAACTGGTCGGGACCAAGACAGTCTTGCTGCTTTCAAGGTCAGCGTTCGAGTGCCGGGCACTATACCGTCCTCATACTCAAGCTCCTCGTTCTCATTTCGCTTCCAAGTACAACAAAGTCAAAACTGGCTCGACGCTTTCTCCCGAGTATTACTTTACTGCTGTCACAACTCCTGTTATTGTCAGCGAGACGAAGTGGAATGTTCAGAGAAGTGCGTCGGCCAAGGATGTCTTCAGAGTGCGTCGGCCAAAGCGATGCATGTTTAGCCTTTATGGACGAACGTGGTGTCACTGTAACAAAGAGTAGCACAGCGAGAAGGTTGTCAACACGAAATACTTGCCCGTGAAAAGGTCGAAGATCCGATATCGCGCATGTGATATCGGATCCTGTGTTACTCAGTCGTTAAGGATCCTTGTATCAGGGGTCATATTACAGACGTTTTCCACTAGCGAGGAGAGAGGCTGGAAGGCTGACGACGTCTAGTAGATAAACGTCTGGTGTAGACGCAATGTCTGGTGCAGTACACGTCTACGAGTAGGTGAACGTCTGGTGTAGACGCAATGTCTGGTGCAGTGCACGTCTAGTTGTAGATGAACGTCTGGTGTAGACGCATTGTCTGGTGCAGTGCACGTCTAGGAGTAGATGAACGTCTGGTGCAGTGCACGTCTAGGAGTAGATGAACGTCTGGTGCAGTGCACGTCTAGGAGTAGATGAACGTCTGGTGCAGTGCACGTCTAGGAGTAGATGAACGTCTGGTGTAGACGCAATGTCTGGTGCAGTGCACGTCTAGGAGTAGATGAACGTCTGGTGTAGACGCAATGTCTGGTGCAGTGCACGTCTAGGAATAGATGAACGTCTGGTGTAGACGCAATGTCTGGTGCAGTGCACGTCTAGGAGTAGATGAACGTCTGGTGTAGACGCAATGTCTGGTGCAGTGCACGTCTAGGAATAGATGAACGTCTGGTGTAGACGCAATGTCTGGTGCAGTGCACGTCTAGGAGTAGATGAACGTCTGGTGTAGACGCAATGTCTGGTGCAGTGCACGTCTAGGAGTAGATGAACGTCTGGTGTAGACGCAATGTCTGGTGCAGTGCACGTCGAGGAGTAGATGAACGTCTGGTGTAGACGCAATGTCTGGTGCAGTGCACGTCTAGGAGTAGATGAACGTCTGGTGTAGACGCAATGTCTGGTGCAGTGCACGTCTACAAATTAGATGCGTCTGTATGGGAGGTTTTCTTTCCACCTGGTAAATGTATAAGTGAGAGCTATGCTGCTCTTCTCCCCTTCAACGTCAACACATTAAGCTGGACACTTGCACACGACACTTCATAAACACTACAATGAACACTAACTCTGACTTCATAACATATGCACCGGGCAGAAACACTGGCTTTTAGCAGCTATTTACGTCCGAAATCCATTCTCTGGCATTTTTGAGCTTGCGAAACTTGCCGACATTGTTAGAGCACAGACTCATGTAAATCGATTACGTCCTTGCATACCTAATGACCGCTTGTTTAGACAAAGTTGCTTGAATTTACATGTGCTGTGAAGAGCGTTTGTTCGTCTGTTTTGGGTAATATATCACTGCCAGGGAGGATTAGACTATAGCATCATTCCCAGAGAATCTTACTTCTGTTTGGGAGGAACAGATTTCTTGATACCCTCCCCCAGAAAAATGTAATGGTGGAATAGACCCCATGACTCTCCCCCAGAGAGACGTAGGGTGGAACAGACCCCATGACACCCTTCCCCAGAGAGACTTAGGGTGGAACAGACCCCATGACACCCTCCCCAGAGAGACTGAGGGTAGAACAGACCCCATGACACCCTCCCCAGAGAGACTTAGGGTGGAACAGACCCCATGACACCCTCCTACAGAGGTGTAGGGAGGAAATAAACAGCATGAAAGCCACGAGTCTGGTAACACTCTCCCTTCTCGCGGCAACTTTTCAGGTGTGATACATGGATGCGCTTTTATGCAAATTTCTACTCTCATTCTGTGTCTCAACCCCTGTTTCCAGGGCCAGTCGAGTGACCTTGTTGCTACGTGCTGGTCCCAGGACCAGACAGGTGGAGACATTGATGCTTGGAGTTTCGCATTATATTTTTTACTTCATTTTTAACAATGTTACTGAAAATATGTCCAGACTTTTTAAATTTCCAGCGAATTTCTTCACACAAAGATTAATATGACTGGCCTCCTAAACTTCCCGAAACCTGGAAACTCTTATTTTCTGTCTTCACTTTTGAGTGTAATTTATAGAGATGAAAAGGTCGCTCTTTTCCCCATGTGTCAATCAGCAAGGACAAACTCGCGCCCTGAGACTTTTCTGTTGCGCGCTGATGACTCTTGCAAAGTTAAACTTCTCCCGCTCTTTGTAGCAAGAGCCAATGGCGCCCAGGTTTCCACTTTGGTGTCAACTTCCCGTCTTACTCAACAAGGCGGGAGGAGCAAGTTGTCACTTGATTGTACTTAAGGCTGGTTAAGACTCTGCTCTTTGATTCCGCCTCTCGAACTTGAATTGGTTGACCAAGTTGCGTTGCGTCTCTACTAGACTACTGCGATCCGTATCTTCGCTTAAAGCTTGGCATGGCGACAACCTCCACCAGCTTCTTAGTGTTGACCCGTCACCTCTGGTTACTAATGATTACTAAAAGCTGTTTGTTAATGATTATATATATATATATATATATATATATATATATATATATATATATATATATATATATATATTATATATATATATATATATATATATTATATATATATATATATATATTATATATATATATATATATATATATATATATATATATATATATATTATATATATATATATATATATATTATATATATATATATATATATATATATATATATATATGTCGTACCTAGTAGCCAGAACTCACTTCTCAGCCTACTATTCAAGGCCCGATTTGCCTAATAAGCCAAGTTTCCCTGAATTAATATATTTACTATAATTTTTTTCTTATGAAATGATAAAGCAACCCTTTTCTCTATGTATGAGGTCAATTTTTTTTTATTGGAGTTAAAATTAACGTAGATATATGACCGAACCTAACCAACCCTACCTAACCTAACCTAACCTATATTTATAGGTAAGGTTAGGTTAGGTAGCCAAAAAAAGTTAGGTTAGGTTAGGTTAGGTAGGTTAGGTAGACGAAAAAACATTAATTCATGAAAACTTGGCTTATTAGGCAAATCGGGCCTTGAATAGTAGGCTGAGAAGTGCGTTCTGGCTATTAGGTACGACATATATATATATATATATATATATATATATATATATATATATATATATATATATATATATATATATATAATATATATATATATATTATATATAATAAATATATATAATCGTTCTAATCAAGTGTTGAATATGCATTTAGTTTAGTGATAAATATTTTAGAATTTGACTACAATTATATGCCTGGGATCCTCACAAGCGAGAGGACCCGGGTTCGAGCCCAGGGCGGAATGTCACCATTGGGGAGAAGACGGAAATCTATAGGTGTAAATTTTTTTATATTGCAAATAGGCTGAGTAACCTAACTGGATTTAGTACGTACTCCAAAACCTATATTTCTCCCCTACAACCCGGCCCACAACCCCCTCCCCACATCACCTCATTCCCATGGGAAGAATGAGATTCTCATATGTATTTTGGCAATACATATGTATATATTGGTGATGATGATAGTGCTCTGCAAGTTATACCGGTTGTCACCATGTATATAGTGACGTTGAAGGCCCTGTTCATTATATTTACAATTCACTATGTATTCAAAAATATCCTTCAAACTCCCCCTCTTCTGTAAATATTCCGAACACAGGAAAACGTGAACCAGAAAGAGAAAGTAATTATGTAGACAAGGCTGAGCTAATTGGTCGTGTTGTTAGCGGGTGACCAATGATATTGCCAGTTTTGTCCATTGTCAGACTGTGTTCTCATCCCAGTCCCCTCGTTGATTGGCTGGTGCAGGGGGGCGGCTGGTGTCTTGATGTGCAGGGAGGACGCTTACAGTCCCTGTCCCTCTCTCATGCCAGTCACCCTCCCATCGTAAGATTCACCCACTCATCGTAAGATTCACCCACTCATCGTAAGATTCATCCACCCATCGTAAGATTCATCCACCCATCGTACGATTCATCGACCCATCGTAAGATTCACCCACCCATCGTAAGATTCAGCCACCCATCGTAAGATTCACCCACCCATCGTAAGATTCAGCCACCCATCGTAAGATTCACCCACCCATCGTTAAGATTCACCCACTCATCGTAAGATTCCCCTTACCTTCGAACAATTCAGATGTACGGCCTCGATTACAAAGACTGTTAATCGAGGTCGTGTACCTACCTTGGCTTATTAAGTTATCACGGCTCTGTTTGCTATCTCAGGGCAACTGTGTTAAGACCAGCAGGGGGAACCATGAACCATGTTCCTCTTGTGTTCCACCAGCGATTCCAGTCAATATGGCCATGACCGGAGTCTCCTAATACTAGTTGAGTCCGTCTCTCAAACAATCATTACCAACCACATTCACCCACGTGAAAGACTCGGGGAATTGTTCCTACTCGGCAATAGGATGCAAAAAGCCGATGAATAACTGTAAATACGTGATCAACTTATTCCCGTTTCAAATAAGGGAGAGACGGAACCAACTCTGCTATCTGATCAACTACCTGATCAATCAGGCTACCTGATCATTCTACCTGATCAACCAGGCTGTGACTCATACGTCAGGCTGCGAGCAGCCGCGTCTAACAGCCTGGTTGATCAGTCCAGCAACCAGGAGGCCTGGTCGACGGCCGGGCCGCGGGGACACTAAGCCCCGGAAGCACCTCAAGGTAGCCTCAAGGTAACTCTCAGAGTTGGTTCCGTCTCTCCTGAGATGGTAGTTATCTGCAACTGTGAATGTCTTCATGTTCTTGTCCGGGTCTTCTGCACATCTCTGGTGAGTTCTCATGGCGACTACCACATGTTTTTTTCCCCTTATTTGATTTCTGTGACAGTTTATTTTGTTTCTTCGTTTCATCTCTTCAACATTCGTGTTTTCTTTTACCAGTTTCGTCCACCCGGGTGAAACTGGGAGCCAGTCGGCCGAGCGGACAGCACGCTGGACTTGTGATCCTGTGGTCCTGGGTTCGATCCCAGGCGCCGGAGAGAAACAATGTTCAGAGTTTCTTTCACCCTATGCCCCTGTTACCTAGCAGTAAAATAGGTACCTGGGTGTTAGTCAGCTGTCACGGGCTGCTTCCTAGGGTTGGAGGCCTGGTCGAGGACCGGCCCGCGTGGACACTAAAAAAAGCCCCGAAATCATCTCAAGATAACCTCCCTAGTCTTCTCCTTGAGGGATATTAAATTATTGGATATTCTACCTATTTTAGTTCCCACTTTTGCCATAGCATCGGAATTCACGTCCCTCGGGAGTGTTATTTCGGGTCCTCTGCTTAACTGACAATTTGGCCACATTACTTTACCAGATATTTAAGACCCTGACAATTGTATTCTGTGCCTGGCTAGCTCTTAACATGAGGCTTGAGTACTGGTGGAGTGAGGTGAGCAGGGAGACAGGCGGGGTAGACAGGTGACAGGCGGGGGTAGACGGGTGACAGGCGGGGGTAGACAGGTGACAGGCGGGGGTAGACGGGTGACAGGCGGGGTAGACGGGTGACAGGCGGGGGTAGACGGGTGACAGGCGGGGGTAGACAGGTGACAGGCGGGGGTAGACGGGTGACAGGCGGGGGTAGACGGGTGACAGGCGGGGGTAGACGGGTGACAGGCGGGGGTAGACGGGTGACAGGCGCGGGTAGACGGGTATCCACGTGTCGTGAGAACCGACAGAGGGTAGGGAAGGTGGCGGGCAAAGTGGAGGACACACGCGGGAAAGCGAAATGTCAGATTTGGAAAGTTTTATGTAGTTGGGATGTCAGGGGGAAGTGTGGTAGGAAGCAGAGTAGGAGAGGGAAGGGAGGTGGGGAGTAGGGGAAGGGAATTGAAGCAGGGAGAATTGAAATGGGGTTTTAGAGGGGAGAGAAGAGGAGGGGTGGAAGATGGACTAAATGGGGTAGGTTATCTTGAGGTTATCTTGAGATGATTTCGGGGCTTTAGTGTCCCCGCGGCCCGATCCTCCACCACCAGGAAGCAGCCCGTGACAGCTGACTAACACCCAGGTACCTATTTTACTGCTAGGTAACAGGGGCATAGGGTGAAAGAAACTCTGCCCATTGTTTCTCGCCGGCGCCTGGGATCGAACCCAGGACCACAGGATCACAAGTCCAGCGTGCTGTCTGCTCGGCCGACAGGCTCCCCCCGGGGTAGAGTAGAGGTATATAATAAAGTATCAGTATATGGGAGGAAGGTTGCCTCTGGTCGTGGAGGAATATGAGAGAGGGAAGCTGGCAGCACTACACCCCATGTTGTGTGTGTGTGTGTGTGTTGTTGGGTGTGTGTGTGTGTTGTTGGGTGTGTGTGTGTTGTTGGGTGTGTGTGTGTGTGTGTTGTTGGGTGTGTGTGGGTGTGTGTGTGTGTGTGTTGTTGGGTGTGTGTGTGTGTGTGTGTGTGTGTGTTGTTGGGTGTGTGTGTGTGTGTGTGTGTGTTGTTGGGTGTGTGTGTGTGTGTGTGTGTTGTTGGGTGTGTGTGTGTGTGTGTGTGTTGTTGGGTGTGTGTGTGTGTGTGTGTGTGTGTTGTTGGGTGTGTGTGTGTGTGTGTGTGTTGTTGGGTGTGTGTGTGTGTGTGTGTGTGTGTGTGTGTGTGTGTGTGTGTTGTTGGGTGTGTGTGTGTGTGTGTGTGTGTGTGTGTGTGTGTGTGTGTGTTGTTGGGTGTGTGTGTGTGTGTGTGTGTGTTGTTGTGTGTGTGTGTGTGTGTGTGTGTGTGTGTGTGTGTTGTTGGGTGTGTGTGTTGGGTGTGTGTGTGTGTGTGTTGTTGGGTGTGTGTGTTGTTGGGTGTGTGTGTGTGTGTGTTGTTGTGTGTGTGTGTGTGTGTGTGTGTGTTGTTGTGTGTGTGTGTGTGTGTGTGTGTGTTGTTGGGTGTGTGTGTGTGTGTGTGTGTGTTGTTGTGTGTGTGTGTGTTGTTGTGTGTGTGTGTGTGTTGTTGGGTGTGTGTGTGTGTGTGTTGTTGTGTGTGTGTGTGTTGTTGTGTGTGTGTGTGTGTGTTGTTGGGTGTGTGTGTGTGTGTTGTTGGGTGTGTGTGTGTGTTGTTGTGTGTGTGTGTGTTGTTGTGTGTGTGTGTGTGTTGTTGTGTGTGTGTGTGTGTGTGTGTGTGTGTGTGTGTGTGTGTGTGTGTGTGTGTGTGTGTGTGTGTGTGTGTGTGTGTGTGTCCACGCGCGTGAGTTCGTACACATGTACAAGGGCGAGGCTCAGGTCTCTAATACTGAATACATAGCTGTTACAGATGATTTATTTCACCCGGCTGTCGAAATTGATAATTCAGGCTGCTCGTTAATAACTAATGACCATAATGTGGGTCATCACACAGCGAACCGGGTTGTTAAACTAGCGTTGTGACCGACGGTTATGCAGGGTCGGCCTGGCACCGCTCAGGGGAGTATAGATGACATATTAGCCTCGGAATAAGGCCAGCATTGGCACCAAGCTCTTGATGCCGCGTCCAGGAACTAATTTCACGTTATCAAATATTACATTTTTGATGACCTTTCCCAAAAGGTCATGTTAATCATCTTTCGGGAAAGGCTAGACAATTATAAACATATTTTGTTTTTCACGTGTATCTGCTGTTATGTCAATTTGATCATAAGTTGTTGCTAGTACAACCAGGTAATTGTTGCATCGTGTAAAATGCGATTTGGTAATACCATTTAATTTTCTGTTGTCGTTTAAAAAATTTCGCGTGATCATAAGTGGCTTGGGCGTGCCACTGGTAATTAGTCTTTGCCAGAGTTATTAGTGGCAGAGTGGATCAGATATGCTCTCAACAGGTAGCGGTTGTTAGTTTTAATATTCTGTATCATAATAGTTTGGTCCAGGCTGCCTGTAACCCTGGCTCAGGCTACCTGTAACCCTGGCTCAAGCTGCCTGTAACCCTGGCTCAAGCTACCTGTAACCCTGGCTCAGGCTACCTGTAACCCTGGCTCAAGCTGCCTGTAACCCTGGCTCAAGCTACCTGTAACCCTGGCTCAGGCTACCTGTAACCCTGGCTCAAGCTGCCTGTAACCCTGGCTCAGGCAGCCTGTAACCCTGGCTCAGGCTACCTGTAACCCTGGCTCAAGCTGCCTGTAACCCTGGCTCAAGCTACCTGTAACCCTGGCTCAGGCTACCTGTAACCCTGGCTCAGGCTGCCTGTAACCCTGGCTCAGGCTGCCTGTAACCCTGGCTCAGGCTGCCTGTAACCCTGGCTCAGGCTGCCTGTAACCCTGGCTCAGGCAGCCTGTAACCCTGGCTCAGGCAGCCTGTAACCCTGGCTCAGGCTACCTGTAACCCAGGCTCAGGCTACCTGTAATCCTGGCTCAGGCTACCTGTAACCCTGGCTCAAGCTGCCTGTAACCCTGGCTCAGGCTACCTGTAACCCTGGCTCAGGCTACCTGTAACCCTGGCTCAGGCTACCTGTAACCCTGGCTCAGGCTACCTGTAACCCTGGCTCAGGCTACCTGTAACCCGTATTCAACATACCCAAGTACCACAATGCAACTCGACATACAAGGAACCACCTCGGGTGGTACTATAAAACCACCCAATTAAATTTTCACGGTTATGGCAGCCGGGGATGCGGTTGGAGAGAAGGGGGAAGAGGGCTGGATTCAGTGAGCGTCTTCAACAGGCTCTCGTGGAAGCCCCGACAGAGTGTCGGCCGCGGCACGGTGTCAGCCAAGGCTCAGGGCTGCTACGTGCCGGAACACGCCCGGCGCTTTGTTAAGATTATTGTCATCTGGAGCGTTTAATACAGCTTGAGGGGCTCTGTCGACGAGATCTTCGGGTCCTCGACTACGCCTCTACACTTACACATGGGCGACGGAGGTGTCGGCTACACCTCCACACACACACACACACACGCTGGTGGTAGTGTCTCCAGTGTGCGTCTTGGGTGTGATACCACTATCGTATAGACTTTTGAACCTGTGAATTGCTTTCGTTATAATTACCTTTTCTTTAAGTCCCGTCCATTCACCAAGTTATGGCATGTTCATCACGGGTACAATATATTATATTATATATAATATATAATAATAATAATCCTTTCGGGTCATTAATATTAAGGATAATATTAATGATTCTAACAAGAATTCTCTCAATATTTCTTATGTATTCTTCACTGTCGAGGAAAGTTGAAAAATTAACTCGCCAAAGTCCATTTTCACACTTTATTATAGTCTGACGCCTAGGAATGCGTTTCTCAAGGTACACCTTACATTTTCAAAGACAATTTTACCATGATTGATGAATATTAACCCACCCTAAATGTGGCACGGGCATGAATAGCAAGTAAAATTTTAGTGTTGTTTAAGATTCGATAGCCCATGCTACTTGGAACAAAAAGTTCCAAGTAGCATGGGCTATGGTGAGCCCGTCTCCCATTTAAAGTCTCGTAATGGAGCCGTGTGGAAAATATTAAGAGAGAAAAAAAGGAGAAACAATTTGACCCGTATTGGAGAGGTTGTCCCGATGTTTGACGATGATGGACCAAGGAGACAAGGGCCAAGAGGATCCCGCTCCTCCGTCTTCCTTCGGGGCACTAATATCCTCCAGCAGACAGTGACGGATACACAGGTTCCACACACATGCGACGTGCGGACCCCAGGGCAACGACACCCCAGAGTTCCTTACTGTCGTTGTCACAACAATGCTCAGACCAGGTACTGGGGCCGTCCCCCTGAGACCAGGTACTGGGCCGTCCCCCTGAGACCAGGTACTGGGCCGTCCCCCTGAGACCAGGTACTGGGCCGTCACCCTGAGACCAGGTACTGGGGCCGTCACCCTGAGACCAGGTACTGGGCCGTCACCCTGAGACCAGGTACTGGGGCCGTCACCCTCAGACCAGGTACTGGGGCCGTCACCCTCAGACCAGGTACTGGGGCCGTCACCCTCAGACCAGGTACTGGGGCCGTCACCCTCAGACCAGGTACTGGGGCCGTCACCCTCAGACCAGGTACTGGGGCCGTCACCCTCAGACCAGGTACTGGGGCCGTCACCCTCAGACCAGGTACTGGGGCCGTCACCCTCAGACCAGGTACTGGGGCCGTCCCACTCAGACCAGGTACTGGGCCGTCACTCTCAGACCAGGTACTGGGCCGTCACCCTCAGACCAGGTACTGGGCCGTCACCCTCAGACCAGGTACTGGGCCGTCACCCTCAGACCAGGTACTGGGCCGTCACTCTCAGACCAGGTACTGGGCCGTCACCCTCAGACCAGGTACTGGGGCCGTCACCCTCAGACCAGGTACTGGGCCGTCCCCCTCAGACGTACACTGCCCACACACCCACACACAGCCCCTTCTCTTCCATCGCCCACAGGTACGAAACCTTTACACATACACACACAAGCTTACATGTTAATGTGTAGGTTTACTCGGGGTCAGAGGCCACCCAGCTTCCCGGGAAGATTACACCAACACCCATCCACTCTGAGGGTGGATGATGCGGGTACCATGACGGCCAACAGTGAGAACTCGCGCCTCTCTCGTGACTGTCATCCACGCCAGGCAACCACCACACACACACACACCTCGACTGTCATCCACGCCAGGCAGCCACCACACACACACACACACCTCGACTGTCATCCACGCCAGGCAGCCACCACACACACACACACACACCTCGACTGTCATCCACGCCAGGCAGCCACCACACACACACACACACCTCGACTGTCATCCACGCCAGGCAGCCACCACACACACACACACACACACACCTCGACTGTCATCCACGCCAGGCAGCCACCACACACACACACACACCTCGACTGTCATCCACGCCAGGCAGCCACCACACACACACACACACACACACACACACACACACACACACACACACACACACACACACACACACGCACACACACACACACATCTCGACTGTCATCCACGCCAGGCAGCCACCACACACACACACACACACCTCGACTGTCATCCACGCCAGGCAGCCACCACACACACACACACACACACACACACACACACACACACACACACACACACACACACACACACACCTCGACTGTCATCCACGCCAGGCAACAACCACCACACACACACACACACCTCGATTCATCCATCACCCGACAACATACACCAGTCTGAGCTTCTCCAAGACAGGTGCACCTCAGCCCGTTCTCTGTCACCAAGCCTTCAATAACCATAACTATTCCGCAAGATTTTAACAGCTCAAATTCCAGCAGAATGCCGAATTACCTTAACTACCTTAACATACTGTTAGCGGCTATTACTCGCAGATGTTGTTCGCGGATGTTTGGTGCGGGTGGTTCGTCCGGCAGTTGCTCCTAGTCTACTCCCGCTGTAGTTATCTACCGTCTACTTGAACCAATTAACAGGAAAATTAAGCCATTTGTCAATGTGTTTGATATTCATGGAAACGAGAGAATTTGATTGGTTGCTGAAGAGGAAGGTCGGTGGAGAGAGAGAGAGATTGAGTGGACAGATGAAACAATACAGTTGGATGAACTGGAAGACTATTTCGCCTCAGTTAACCAGTCGGATGAGACTTTTGAAGCCTTCTATCAAGGAACTTGAGCCTCAAAGAAGTGGACGAAAAGTCTGGTGTTGCAAAGAGACTGAGGAAATCACAGTACCATCACCAGAATCATCACCCCCATCGCTATTTCCTTTCCTATTCATCGCATCATCTCATCTTTTCATCATTACCTGTTTGAAGTACATTTTATCATCTCTCCCTCCCACAGGGGAAGCTTGACTGATGGATCAGATCTCTTCATCTCTCCTAAGGGAAGCTGATCTGATGGAGCAGATCAGGTAACAAGAAAAATTCGTTTCGCCAGGGAGTATTTTTACGTGGTTAGGTTGCCTGAGATGCTCCGGTTAAGGTCACTAATATCCTTACGTTTAGCCCTTGATGTTTACTGGTGGCCGTGAGTAGACAGGAATGTGGCTTCAAGCACCCCCTGTCAGGACGGCAATGTGCCCATCAGTACACCATCAGGACGATAATGGGATCGTTCCATACATATTTCAACATCATAAGTTTAAATTCATTATATTATTATTTACGAGATTAAAATATCAGTTTATATTGCCGACGGTGAGAGCAATAGTGTGTTAGTTCACCGTTGTTGTATGTTATAGTGAATCCTGGGGGGGGGGAGGGAAGAGGGGGGAGTGGTGATTAGGGGATAGGAGGTAGGAGGGATAGGGATGAGGTTGGTTGGTGTGAGAGTGGGAGAGGTGAGGGGAGAAGTGGAGAGGGGGTGGAGAGGGGGTGGAGAGGGGGTGGAGAGGGGGTTGGGGAGTGGTGGAGAGGGGTGCTAGGATAGGGGATGGGTGGGGTGATGGGAGGAAGGTTTGGGATTTTCACCCGAGCTGGTCGACAGGTCTTCTGTCAACTTTGCCAAATGGACATCTGTTGACCGTCGCGTGTGGCAATTTACGAGTTTATCCTTGTATTAAATCGCCTTGACGGTGCAGTCGAGGCGGTGCGGTGTTCATCGCTGTTAGATTTGATGGCTCTATGTGAGGGCTCCATGTGGATGCTCTATGTGAGGGCTCTATGCGAGGGCTCTATAGCACATTATTATTTTTACACTCTCTACATACACACAAGCGTACACACATATAAACCTAAACACACAAACACATTCGGATCAAAACAGACAGAGATCTGGTTTGATTCCCTCTTACAGGACTTGAGAAAGCTCCAGGACATTTACCTTATGCAGCTGTTTACCAGGAAATGGAAAAACCAAAACATACACTCACACTTGGTGTAAACAAACTGTACACTTAGACATTAGCACCAGTAGGTAAAGTGTAACGATGTAGGGAACAGCACACCAGAGCACAGACAGACACAGAACACTAAAGAATCTTACATACTAAAAGAGGAACAGATATACCACTAAAGTCTCACAGTCTAGGTCAACACCGGTTGTTCCAAGGTGTTCCAAGCTGTGGAACAACTGGACAACTTAGTGAGGGAGCATTTTGATCCTTGTGTTCCGTCTTTTCGTGACAGCAATGCTAGAGTAAGCAGCTCCGGTGTTCAGGGCTCACGTCAAGAAGCACTTGATTTAACTTAAAGGTTCATGAAATTGGAACAAGGTTCGTCTAGGGACGAGGTGGGATGAGAGTGCGATGAACTGAACTTAATAACGCTATGTAACAGACAGAACAGAAAATGTTATGTAAGATACAGGATATAAGATGCTATGTAAGAGAAAGGACAGAAGATGCTATGTAAGAGAAAGGACAGAAGATGCTATGCAAGATACAGTACAGAAAATGCTATGTAACAGACTGAACAGAAAATGTTATGTAAGATACACGACATAAGATGCTATGTAAGAGAAAGGACAGAAGATGCTATGTAAGAGAAAGGACAGAAGATGCTATGTAACAGACAGCACAGCAGATGCTATGTAAGATACAGGACAGAAATAAAATCTTTACAGGAATGGGCAGGGTGAGAATGCTTCCAGTGGAACCACAAATAGAGAAAAATAGAATCAAATACACCCAAAGTAGTGAGAGAGATTGTGTATATAAAAAAAGAGTGAGACTGTTCAAAGTTGACAGTGTAGTTACGAAGCCTCAGCAAGTTTCATGGTGTATACTCGTTCATAAATTGCGATAAATAATAACGACAAAAGTAAACGATGTCTCATTGTCGTGGACAGGAAGTGTTTTAGGTTATCTTGAGGTTATCTTGAGATGATTTCGGGGCTTTAGTGTCCCCGCGGCCCGGTCCTCGACCAGGCCTCCACCCCCAGGAAGCAGCCCGTGACAGCTGACTTAACTCCCAGGTACCTATTTACTGCTAGGTAACAGGGGCATTCAGGGTGAAAGAAACTTTGCCCATTTGTTTCTGCCTCGTGCGGGAATCGAACCCGCGCCACAGAATTACGAGTCCTGCGCGCTATCCACCAGGCTACGAGGCCCCCCCCACGAGGTTAATCGATGTTCCCCAAGGATATAGGTGGCGAACATTTTGGGTGCTCGGAGTGAACCCAAACTGACGATAATCTTTAAAAAGAAAAAAAATTATCACATGTCCATGGGGGAACAAAATGTCTGAAAACATTTTTAAAGGAATTTGTTTTAGCATGCAATAACTTTTGTTGTTGACCAGACCACACACTAGAAGGTGAAGGGACGACGACGTTTCGGTCCGTCCTGGACCATTCTCAAGTCAATAACTCTTGTTAATCATTTGCCATAGAAGAGCTATAGCAATTATACGTTAATAATAACTAATAATTCACAAAGACAGTAATGTATTAGAAGCAATAATAATGAAAATAATAATAATGAAAAAAAGCACTTGTTTACCAGCAAGTATTATTTCTTAGTTTAGACAAAGTTCATCACAAGAAACAACGACTCACGGGAACATGTCGAAGAATGCAGGCGATGAGTCACAATAACGTGGCTGACAATTGACTTGAGAATGGTCCAGGACGGACCGAAACGTCGTCGTCCCTTCACCTTCTAGTGTGTGGTCTGATCAACATGTCGAAGAATGCAGGCGGTGAGTCACAATAACGTGGCTGACAATTGACTTGAGAATGGTCCAGGACGGACCGAAACGTCGTCGTCCCTTCACCTTCTAGTGTGTGGTCTGATCAACATGTCGAAGAATGCAGGCGATGAGTCACAATAACGTGGCTGACAATTGACTTGAGAATGGTCCAGGACGGACCGAAACGTCGTCGTCCCTTCACCTTCTAGTGTGTGGTCTGATCAACATGTCGAAGAATGCAGGCGATGAGTCACAATAACGTGGCTGACAATTGACTTGAGAATGGTCCAGGACGGACCGAAACGTCGTCGTCCCTTCACCTTCTAGTGTGTGGTCTGATCAACATGTCGAAGAATGCAGGCGATGAGTCACAATAACGTGGCTGACAATTGACTTGAGAATGGTCCAGGACGGACCGAAACGTCGTCGTCCCTTCACCTTCTAGTGTGTGGTCTGATCAACATGTCGAAGAATATCCTGTTAATACTGCCATTACGAGAGTGCTCAGACAGCTAAAAAAGTTTCAGGAATAAAATTCCAGTTTTTAAGAATCTTATTTTCTATAAAATGTATGTGTTAATCCAGCCACTAACTAGGCTCTCTAAATATCTTCAAGTTCAGATATAAAGTCGACAAATGTATGCCTCAAAATTTAGCAATTTTGTAGTCAACTGAATCTCAAAATTATCCAAATCAACTCACTGCAACATTTCCAATTATAACAATTATAACTGTCTACATACTCTATGATTTTTTTTGCAACTTCTAAAAGTGAATTAAACGTAACAATTCTTAACTTTTCCATGAGTTTAATCAATGAAGTTCTAAAATTCCATTTGAAGATTTACAATATCAGCCTTTTTTTTAAGCCTGAAGATCTATTACGTATTTCCTTAGAGTTGAGAAGTATTTATAGAAACATATCAAATTCACTTTTAAATTTTTTTATATCAAATATAGCAGAAATTTTCTGCCAGAATCTATTATCTGGTTTTGAAGTCATTGAAATGCGAGGATAAATCTACATAAAACAAACAAATCCACACAACAAAATCCTTCATTGTTTAAAACGTATTTTAATTTTAGTCGAACACTCGACAATTCGTTTGACGACAGAACCTTTATTGAGTCAACAAACAATATTGTACATTAGTGGTCCTGTGTACACAGAATTCACCACCAACGTAAATAAAATTTAACTATTTCCGTTATAATTGTCATCACTTCAAGTTCCTTAAAACAAACTTTTGCACTGCAAGTCTCCTCGTGTAGAATACAGTGAAAGCCTGCTAGTAGATGCCCACGCGTCTTACAAACACAGTTACAAAACCTGGCTACAGTGTCTGGATTAAGGAGCTTTTACCAATCATGCTGGGTGATGCGCTATCATTGCCACGGGGATAACTTGAAAGGTCAGTTTCTCAATTAGACATCTCGTTATCACTCTCTTATATAATTCAGGTAACGCTACCAAGTTAATCAAACATTTCGCAACAATGGGTTAAGTTTCAATACCTTTGCTTATTACTATCAACGAGTCTATTAAACTGCAGAGGTTGTTACTCTCCGGGTACGCCCAACTACCTTGTACTAACGTCTCCGCTATAGTAATTATGGCACATTAGAAGTGCTCAACACCTCCCATATCCTGGGTATGCTACGTCTCTTAACTATAGCAATGAAAACAAGAAAATTAGCACTTACCTCGAAATTGGTGGATTTCTGTCCCTCGTCGTAGTTCTAAACTATGCTAGTAAAGGAACGAGTCATTAAAGCACCGTGGAAACACAATTATAATTTACCTTTCACAACACGGCAAATGTTTGTCAACATTACAAAACACAACAAATAAAAATCACTGTAATTGAACACTTATTTGAGTCTCTTATCCGGCGGCAACAGTAAAATGATTACAGTACACTTGAGTACATAACCCGCCGCACACCACAGCACACACTACAGTGTACATAGTTAACACTTTAATGATCTGAGTCGCGCTAATTGTCCTCAAGCTCGCCTCGCCCAATCAGCGGCTGCCGACCCTAAAGACGCATTTTTCAATTTTGAATACACACTGCATATTCAAAATTTGCATGTTTTCAAATATAAGTTAATTACTAGAATGTTTTGAATAATTAACCCTAGCTTAGATTAGGTTCTGTTGGCAATTATTCGTATTTGCGGTCCGTGGATAAACATTTAGAGAGAAGCGATTCATTTAGAGAGGTGTGATTCGAGCAGAGGACGTGACTGAAGCAGTGTTCGAAAATAGAGCCCACGTCGTCAGTTGTGGTTAGTGTGTAAAGTGTTGTTCCTTCATATACCAGTGTTTGCTGGCTGGATTAACAAGCATTTGGCCTTCGTTGATGAGGCCGAGTTGAGTTACTTTAGTAGAGGGTTCAGAGGTTTTCCTCTCGAGTCCAGAGTGACCCGCTCACACACCCGCTCGAAGCCAGGTGGTGCTCGGCTCCACAATCTCAAAACACCGGCCAAATGTAATCATTCACTTCCTATATTCGCGTCCCACCTCCCTAAATACTTCACCCGTGTACTTTAAATACAAGTAATTCATTGCGTCCTTATAAACATTGGCTAAATAATCTTGAATCCAAATTCTCCTCGACTCACGATTGAAATATTCTCACTTCCTGTGTTCGAACCTAACGTCTCTAAATGCTTCACCAGCGTACTAGAAATACCAATAGTTGCCAAGAGAATGTTATGAATGTTATAACACTCTAATCTAGGTCTTACTTTACACAAACATACAATATATAATAAAACCAATTTATATCGGAGAAATAGTTGGAACACACACAGTATAATATTATACATGATAACACCCTTGGGCTATGCGGCAGTTCGAACAAGCACAGCCTACGGATGGGTTCAAATAATTCCTTCCAGCCTCAGACCACATCCTGGCCACCGGCGATGCTGGTCCAAGCTACCGCTGACCTCAACAGCGTATTCATACATTTTAAGCGGGTAGTGAAACCAAAAACATTTTCTCGAAATTTATATTAATGTATATTATAAATCTACGTATAATTGTGTAGAAGTAGGCCATGTGTAAGATCGGTTAGATGTGTTCGTTTTATTCATAAATATTTATATTTGCTGTAGGTGGTGTCACGTGGGGGTGGGCGGTCCGGGGCTCTGCTAACACTCGGCTGCTAGGGGCTCAAAGGCCCAAATACTCAGCCCCTCCGACTCCCTGGATTCACCGGAGTCTCCTTGGTCACACAAGAGAGGACCAACAATGCCCACCTCCGCAGGTCTTTGCTTCCACCACAAAGGGGTGCCACTGATTCACCCTGGAAGCCCTTCAGTCAGACACGGGGAAACTGCTGTTAACAGTTCCGGCCTAGACCCGTGGGGGAGTGAAGGAAGACTCAGGCTTACCTATAACCATAACCTCCCTGAGTCTTGCCTGCCAGACAAAAAAGGTTGCAGGAACTCCTTTCCCGCCTGTCTTCTCTATCTTCCTCTTAGCAAGGTCGCCAGCTGGGTTATTGTATCTGCATCCCAGCAATGCAGTTCAGTGGGTGTATTATATATTATTTGTAGCCAGAAATGTATGCTCATAGAGAAATATCACAAATGGAGGCACACTCAAACACAGTAATAAAATGTGTGGATTTACTGATGCAAATTACATGAACACACACACACAATCACAAGTAATACATGAATATGGAATATGGATAATGAGTCTGGAGATCGTCAGCCTCTTCTTCCACGACCATCCAACGCTCCTTCTACTGGGCAGGAAGACAGGAGTCTCACACTCTCACAGGAGGGCCTCTTCAACACGTCGGCACCTCTTCTTCACTGTCCTGCCATCCATACACACTGTCCTCTCTGACAGTCCTGGACACAAGCTGCCTTGCAGCCTACTCTACTATTAAAGTAATAAAGTCTTGCTGCCACATACACGAGTAAATATTGTGGCCTAACTAGCCTACTCATACAAGGGGTAATGGGAGGGAAAAATGATCTACCTTACACTCCTGGCTCACGACGCCTGTCCCTCGATGGTGTGAGGTTCCCACGCTTCCTTGGGTCGATCCTCGACGATCCAGGGCGTTCCACAGGTCCTCAGGTGTCGTGAAGCCTTCGCGTCGTCGCCGTTCCAATCCCTGAGATTCAGCTGCCCCAATCCTGGTTCATCGATGGGCGCTGAGCTAATCACTATTTTTCCCCACACTCGCCTCTCCCACAGGGCGTCGCTCCTTGTCCTAGGCACGGTGTCGTCCTTCCAAGATTCTCAGTGGATGTGACCCCAGTCACAGCTAGCTTGCTCGCCCACCTTCCAGACCTCAACGTCCAGCCAGCGGCGCCGCCCAGCGTCGTCGCCGACTATTTTCCAAGTTTGGGCACTTCTCTGCTCACTGAACTTGGTTCCTCTTTTGCTTCCCAGAAGCGCAGGGTCTCCAATAACTGTGGTAGGCTGCGCAGGCCAGCTCAATCCACTGAACAAGGCTTGCAGAGCCTCCAATCTTTGAGAGCAGACCGAGGCGCGTCCTGTCGCTTCCACGGTCAGTACAACTCTGACGTTGGCGCCGCCCGGGGCACTCGGTGACGTCATGGCGGGCCCTGATTTGTCGCCCGCGACCTACGTCGGCCAATCCGCGATCGGCTTGTCTCCCTTCCAAAAGGTCATATCTGCCGTAGGGGATACTGTTTCATTTTATAACAGGGCGCCAATTTTCCTTTATTTACAACTTATAATATAACCTCCTTCCATTAAATGGCAGCCGGTCTGGTCGCCACATATATCATTAGACTCCCTGAACCTCAGAGAATCAGTAGGGAGAGCTGATATGACTCTTTAAGCCGGCAAACGAAAGAAATAGGAGAGGGCACCGTAACATACCCCTCCCCTTAAAATAAGAGTCATATCGGAAGAGCAGCACTCAAGAGGGCAACCTATACTCTTGCTCCCTCCGTTCCTGAAGTGTCACTCCTCCAGTTGGTGACGTGGCTCATACCACTTTGCCAGTCACTTGCCTCATTGTATCTCCACCTCGCATAGTACCGGGTGTGATGGGTGTTCCCTGAACATCTACAAGAAATCCCCTCTCCGTGGCTACGAGTGTACTCCCACGGCTCGTTACCACTGTAAGATTCAGTGCATGCGGCGCCTCCACCGCGTCGTGCACTCCGAGATAGTCTTGCATTTCCACTGCGTCCTACAGGTACTCCATGTTTCCTCTCATGATCTCCTCTTCGCCAATCTTCTCTCTTCTCGATTCCTCTTCTCCCGTAGGTGCGTTGTCTCCTCACAGTGGCACTTGTAACCTGTACTCCATCCAGCAGCTTCCTCTCTTCCACACTAGGCTTTTGCGATGGCCCAATGCCCCTCTGGTTAGGCTGGCGCCTACCCTGGGTGTACCTATTCCCTGCTTTCTTCGTATTGCCTTTCCTATACCACTCGCTCCTTCGTTCCCGACGAACATCTTCACTCCTCCATGAGATTTTCTTCCCTGCAGACGTCTTCTTCGGTTCGTGGTTGGGCTCTTCCACCTCCCTGTGGCTCACCTCACTACGGTGGTTCGTCTTGCACCTACCACTATTCATCTGGCCGGCATAGGGTGCCTTGCGTCGTGGTTCCTCCACTCTGCCCCTCACTGCCGTTCGCTCATCCACTGAGCTTACTTTATTCACGTTTCTGTATGGAGGGAGTGCGGTCTGCAGCCTCTTCGCCGCTCCAGGCGTTTGTACAGCTGCTCCTCGCCACTCCTCCACACGCATCATCAGGCTTAGTCGGAGGTCCCCGTCGGGGTTTTCCACAACCTCCGACGACCTCTCTGCACTCTCGCCCTCGTTGTCGTCGTCTCTGGCGACGTTTTCCCTGGCGAAGTCGGCTTCCTCACCACCATCTGGAACGACCGATACCTCACCTGGCAGGGTTGTACTGCTGCTTGCAACATAGGCACTCCTGGCCCAATCGGGTTGTATCCTGCCTCCTCCGAGGTCATTACCCAACACCATCTGTACATGCTTGAGGGGTAACTTAGGGGCTACAGCTACTATAGCTTTCTCGACTCCGCAGTCGGCAATCAGCTGTACTTCGTGAAGTGGCAACCTGTATTCCTCCCCCACACTGCGTATCCTCACCACTCCCACAGGTGAATCATTAAATTCCTTGGGGAGAATACTCCTGGTCACCATACTTATGTCAGCACCCGTATCTCGAAGCACGGCAATCTCCACTGGGTCTGACTTTCCAAACTTCACATTGGCCCCGAAAACGAAGGGATGTTCACCCAACTTCATTTCCCAACCATTCACGTTGGGTCCACTATAATATGGGGTGTGAACAAACACTCTCTCCTCTTCCAACATTAATCCTACATTCCTTTGGTGCTCCTCACACTCGCGGGCATAATGTCCTCTCACGCCACAGTTGTAGCATCGGCTGCCTCTCCTGGGCGGCCACTCGCTAGTCACTCTGGCGGTACCACTTGCAGACGTCCCCTGTGTCCTCCTTGGACTCCTTGTCGTCGTATCCGGGACTGCAGCACTTGCCCCCGAGTTAGGTCCACTGCTCACAGCTTGGGGCTTCCTCCCCGCGTCCCTTGAGCTCTTGAACCACGTTACTTCATCGGGCACACTACTCTTGGGAGAGTTCCCACCCGTCCTCGCTCCTCCTGAACTCCTAAGGTTCCCTCCCGACCTGGGGTAAGGCGAGTGTCTGGGCGGCCCCTCCCTCCTGATATGTAGTGCCTCCTCCAGCATGTCGGCTCGATCCGCTACAGCCTTCAGGTCCTTAATACCTGCTTCTCTCACCCTTACTCGCAACTCAGGATGGAGCACTGACATAAACTTCTCCATCACTATCAGTCGTTTGATATCATCCACCGACTCCGCTTCCTCCGCCTTCAACCATCGTAGGAATTTCCGTTCCATATCCCTGGCGGTCTCGGCGTAAGTCTTTCCCGACGCTCTTGTACACTCTCTGAACCGCTTCCGGTACATCTCCGGAGTCAGCCGGAATGAATGGAGAACCGCATTCTTAATCGCGTCATAACTAGTACACTCCTCTAGGTCCAGCATGTTATAGGCTTCCCGGGCCTCACCAGTCAACCTGCCCTGGACCAGAGCAGCCCAATCATCTTCCGGCCACTCCTTCAGAGTTGCTATCCGTTCAAAGTGTTCGAAGAACGCCTCAGCTTCTTGTGGTTCGAACGTAGGTAAGTCACGTTCCCTTACCTTGAGGTCATCCCGCCGTGCAGGTAGTGAGTGCAGACCACGTTCAACGCGACGCAATTCGACTTCTTTCTTTGCCCTTATCTCCTCCAGTCGCAGTTGTCTCTCTCCTTCTTCCCGCTGCAGCCGAGCTTCTCGCTCCTCTCGCTGCAGCTCAGCCGCACGTTCCTCTTGCTGCAGCTCAGCCACACGTTCCTCTCGCTGCAGCTCAGCCGCACGTTCCTCTCGCTGCAGCTCAGCCGCACGTTCCTCTCGCTGCAGCTCAGCCGCACGTTCCTCTCGCTGCAGCTCAGCCGCACGTTCCTCTCGCTGCAGCTCAGCCGCACGTTCCTCTCGCTGCATTTGTGCTTCTCTCTCCTCTCGTCGCAGCTGGGCTTCCAGTTGCATCTTCATTATTTCCAGTTGCAGGCTCCTCTTACTACAGCTGGACCTTCCACTGCTCCCATGTTCACTGTGAATTCTCTCCACACTGGTAGGCGCTTGGGGTGGCCCTAGTCGGGACGGTTCACCTTGCGACGGCTCTCCTCGGGACGGCTCCTCTTGAGATGGCTCCTCTCCCGTCGCTTCCTCTCGAGCTGTGAGCTGTGCCATGATCTCTATCCTTCGCTCCGCTACCTTAGTCGTCCTCAACCTGATCCCAAAGTGGTTTGCCACTTGTTGGAGCTGGGCCTTGGTACACTCTTCCAAAATTCTCTCGTCCCTTGTGTCAATAAATTTCTTTACTTTGTCCTCCTCCATCTCTATATCATTGAGCATACACGACAGCACAGACAAGTTAATAGGCACTAATTTCACCGTTTCAGTCCCTTAGCCGGTTGAGTAACAGTACTACTGAATTCACTGGCCACACTGTATTAGTACCCTGGCAACACTTGTCTTGAAATTTGGTCCACACTCTAGCTTGATCCACGCTTCCTGAGGAGGTTCCCAGTTCTTGGCTACTGGGGTTCGAATCCTGGCAAGGTCGCCAGTTCTCTTGTCACGTGGGGGTGGGCGGTCCGGGGCTCTGCTAACACTCGGCTGCTAGGGGCTCAAAGGCCCAAATACTCAGCCCCTCCGACTCCCTGGATTCACCGGAGTCTCCTTGGTCACACAAGAGAGGACCAACAATGCCCACCTCCGCAGGTCTTTGCTTCCACCACAAAGGGGTGCCACTGATTCACCCTGGAAGCCCTTCAGTCAGACACGGGGAAACTGCTGTTAACAGTTCCGGCCTAGACCCGTGGGGGAGTGAAGGAAGACTCAGGCTTACCTATAACCATAACCTCCCTGAGTCTTGCCTGCCAGACAAAAAAGGTTGCAGGAACTCCTTTCCCGCCTGTCTTCTCTATCTTCCTCTTAGCAAGGTCGCCAGCTGGGTTATTGTATCTGCATCCCAGCAATGCAGTTCAGTGGGTGTATTATATATTATTTGTAGCCAGAAATGTATGCTCATAGAGAAATATCACAAATGGAGGCACACTCAAACACAGTAATAAAATGTGTGGATTTACTGATGCAAATTACATGAACACACACACACAATCACAAGTAATACATGAATATGGAATATGGATAATGAGTCTGGAGATCGTCAGCCTCTTCTTCCACGACCATCCAACGCTCCTTCTACTGGGCAGGAAGACAGGAGTCTCACACTCTCACAGGAGGGCCTCTTCAACACGTCGGCACCTCTTCTTCACTGTCCTGCCATCCATACACACTGTCCTCTCTGACAGTCCTGGACACAAGCTGCCTTGCAGCCTACTCTACTATTAAAGTAATAAAGTCTTGCTGCCACATACACGAGTAAATATTGTGGCCTAACTAGCCTACTCATACAAGGGGTAATGGGAGGGAAAAATGATCTACCTTACACTCCTGGCTCACGACGCCTGTCCCTCGATGGTGTGAGGTTCCCACGCTTCCTTGGGTCGATCCTCGACGATCCAGGGCGTTCCACAGGTCCTCAGGTGTCGTGAAGCCTTCGCGTCGTCGCCGTTCCAATCCCTGAGATTCAGCTGCCCCAATCCTGGTCCATCGATGGGCGCTGAGCTAATCACTATTTTTCCCCACACTCGCCTCTCCCACAGGGCGTCGCTCCTTGTCCTAGGCACGGTGTCGTCCTTCCAAGATTCTCAGTGGATGTGACCCCAGTCACAGCTAGCTTGCTCGCCCACCTTCCAGACCTCAACGTCCAGCCAGCGGCGCCGCCCAGCGTCGTCGCCGACTATTTTCCAAGTTTGGGCACTTCTCTGCTCACTGAACTTGGTTCCTCTTTTGCTTCCCAGAAGCGCAGGGTCTCCAATAACTGTGGTAGGCTGCGCAGGCCAGCTCAATCCACTGAACAAGGCTTGCAGAGCCTCCAATCTTTGAGAGCAGACCGAGGCACGTCCTGTCGCTTCCACGGTCAGTACAACTCTGACGTTGGCGCCGCCCGGGGCACTCGGTGACGTCATGGCGGGCCCTGATTTGTCGCCCGCGACCTACGTCGGCCAATCCGCGATCGGCTTGTCTCCCTTCCAAAAGGTCATATCTGCCGTAGGGGATACTGTTTCATTTTATAACAGGGCGCCAATTTTCCTTTATTTACAACTTATAATATAACCTCCTTCCATTAAATGGCAGCCGGTCTGGTCGCCACATATATCATTAGACTCCCTGAACCTCAGAGAATCAGTAGGGAGAGCTGATATGACTCTTTAAGCCGGCAAACGAAAGAAATAGGAGAGGGCACCGTAACAGTGGGTGAGACTAATATAGGATATTATATGGGAAAGCGAGACTAATATAGGATATTATATAGGAGGGTAAGACTCGAACACAGACAAAGGATGCAGTGCTGTTCAATATAAATTTTAACATTATCATTTGTAAGTAATATGGAGATTTATTTTTGTTAGTCATGGTAGCTGGATTAACAACATTTTGGTTAAATGCTCGTTAATCTTACCACTATAGGATCTCGTACACCAACGTGATCTTCTGATCACGGTAATAACATGACAAACAGCGCTTGGTGATATAGAAGAAAAAAAAGACAACAGAATGAAAGCGAGTGAGAGAGCGATGATAAAATTGAATTGGATTTAAATGAAACCGGAAATGAAAGCACAAATAAAACCTTAAATGAAAACAAGATGTTACATTAAATGGAAAATTAGATTGAGGAAGACAATATATATATATATTATATATATATATATATATATATATATATATATATATATATATATATATATATATATATATATATATATATATATATATATATATATATATATATATATATATATATATATTGTGACAATAATCTCCTTCAAGAGATTGAGCCTGCTCTTCCCTCCACAAATACGTCGTTACATCTATATAAAACTACTATGGAAGAAATGTCCAACAACGACAACAACACCAGCAAGGTTTGCCAGAGAGCAAAACGTATGCAGCCAGGGACACCTGCTCAGACTCAAACCGCCAAACTACCCGTCTTGCTGCCGGCTCCTCGCTGATTGGTCGCCGGTCTGGCTGCAACTGCACTCGCCCACCATACTACTTGATGTCTGGGGCCGCCACGACCTCAGTCCTCAGAATATTCAGTGCTTTCACACAGTTAACACTTCTCCCTGCTAGACGTAAGCTTTGGCGTACGTGTACTAAGAGAGGTGATAGCTTAAAGCCGATATTCCCGCACCTCTCATTTACTTGTCTATTGCACTTCTTGTTATTTTGCTCACTTGTCTTAACATAACTTTTCATTGTGTCATTTAATTATTCTTATTATTTTGATTGATTTTATTATACGAATTTGTTTGTCCATTTTATTCATGTTTTGATTTATTTAACGTAATTAAAATTTCATTGTTAAAATTTACTTGTGTTTTGTGTGTCTTCTCCTTACCTTACCACAGACGAAGTTCCAGATTTTCTATTTTTTTTTTATACTATGTGACGAGGCCATACCCCTAGCTTTGAACAGCCGAACACCAACGCGTTACCGTCACATATTATATGGGGGCCTGTCCTAGGAGCTTCACTCAGGTACTGGTGCCAAGTGGTAATTAATGGTAAGCGTATTTAACTTTGTTAACGTAGCTTTTACTATTTTTCATATCCAATTTCATTTTTTATATGGTGCGGTGTATTGTGCATTACGAGAGTAACATATGGTGAAGGTGAGACAACTTTGGATTACGTGGTGACTGTAGGCCTCAGTCATACTCTTAATTGGTCTTCTCTCCCTCCGTGTTATTACTCGTGTTTACCATCTTTGTCCCTTGGATATTTCTCATTTTGACAGATCATCATATTGGTACCCTGGTACTGTGGTCTGCCCCGGGTCAAGAGTACCCAATCTTCTGCAATCTGACTGTAGGAGGACAAAGAGGGCCATAGTTCCTCTAGTTCGAACTTTAGTTGCTGAATTGGGACCTCAGCAGCAGTTCTCGTCACCAGTTGACACCTCGCACCCCTACACGTCAGTCAGAGATGATGATACATACAACGGTAGGGAATTAGCTTACTTTTTCAGAGCGCAAAAGTTCGTTAATTCTGTAAGTATCATATTAATTTAAGTAGGAAAAACTTGCTTTATGTCCTATAGAGACTTGGCAAGGTATGCCTACATCCTTGGACTACCAATTTTACTTTTGAGGCAATTTACTGTTTCATTTGTTTTCGAAACTGTTTCATTTGTTAGTAGGATTTTCTTGCCCTTATCCTCTTACATGAGTACCGGGTACAAGATTTCCTGCGCCCTTGATTTAATTTAATCATTTAACATCTTTTACTTAACTTTAATTGTTAAAGATCTCACAGGATAGGTACCAGTTGCCACGTTGTCCTGTTTCTGACATTCACTATTGAATATTCGTTGTACCTTTATTTGCTAATTTCACCATGTTTCGTCTCCAAGCTTTCCGTGTAAATCCAGCAGGTGAAATAGGGACTTTAAGTCGTGCCAAGAAGACTGAATTACAAACTCTTGCACATGAGTATCAACTAGAAGTTCCCTACCAAGCCAACAAAAATGACCTACACAACCTGTTGCTGGATTACTATTTAGAGCAAGGTAAGATAGACTCTGAAACTCATGAAACTTACTATATTGCAGATAAAACTGACTTGGCAACGATGAAACTCAAACTGGAGCTGGCCAAGATTGAACGTGAGCAGCAAAGGGACGCCCGCGAACAGCAAAGGGAAGCCCTCGAACAACAAGAACGAACAGCTGCCATACGGAGGGAAGAACAAGAACGAGAAATCACCCTCAGAGAACGCGAAGCTGCTTTGAGGAGAGAAGAACAAGAACGCGAGGCCGCCTTGAGGAGAGAAGAACACGAACGTGAGGTCGCATTACTCTGTGAACGGGAACGCGTACAGCTTGAAACCAAACAACGCGAGTTGGAGATGCAACGCGAACATGACAAGCAACAAGCGACTCTGGCTCTAGAGTGTCGTCAACGAGAAATCGCCTTGGAAACTTCACACTTCACTCAACGCCAACAAGCTACTGCCAATCTTCCCGTCAGTTTTAATATATCACATGCAAGTAAGTTAATGCCATCCTTTGTAGAAGCAGAAGTTGATGTGTTCTTTACCACCTTTGAAACCCTTGCTAATCAACTCAGTTGGCATGTCGACCAATGGGCCACACTTCTCAGAGTCCATCTTACAGGTAGAGCTGCAGTCACACTCAGTACTCTGGCGTCTGAGAATGACTACCCGACTCTGAAACAAGCAGTGTTGGACGCCTACCTCCTCTCTACTGAAAGTTATAGAAGGAAATTCCGTGACCACCTGAAGGCAAGTACCACTACCTTCCTTGAGTTTGCTAACACGAAACGGAGATATTTCATGAAATGGCTGGAAGCAGCACATGTCTCTACTTTTACAGAACTCGTCAACCTGATGCTTGTTGAAGAATTCTTGAGACGTGTGCCGCCTCCTGTCCGCCTCTACTTAGCAGATAAAGAAGAAACCGACTACCTGAAGTGTGCTAAGTCGGCTGACACTTACAGCCTCATCCACCGGCTGACACCCGAACCATCCTCCAGTAAGAAGTCGTGGTACAGTTACGAGAAAGTGAGCCCCGATCAAGCTGGTTCACAACTGTACTGCAAGTATTGTAGACTCTATGGACATACCATAGACAAGTGTGGTAAGTCTCAATACAAGGGAACCACTGACCAACAAAAACCCAAACCAACTCCTCCTAAGTCCGGTAAGCCTGTGATGAATGTTGGTGTTAATGTTAATGATCTTTCTCTTTTCAGTAACCACCTGTATACTGGAACTGTCTCTGCCAACGGTTCAAATCCGGAGGGACGTTTCAAATTGAAGATCTTGAGGGACACAGCGGCTCTTCAATCGATCATCTTGAAGTCGGCTGTGCCCAACATCGTCTACACCGGAGAAACTGTCTTCATCACTGACCTCACTGCTACCACTCCATACCCTCTCGCCCGAGTCCACCTGGATTGTCCCTACGTGAACGGAGAAGTCCAAGTCGCCGTCAGGGAAAAGCCTTTTCCCATGCCTGGAGTGCAACTTCTCCTAGGCAACGACTTGGCAGAAGACCTGCAACCGACCAACCTGATCGTCATGGACAAACCCCAGGTGTGTAACTCTGTGCCAAGTAACCCTATTCTAGAGTATGTTCCAGTAGAGGTTCAAGAGAGTGATGAAGTTTCTCCTCCGGTTCTCGTGACCACCCGTGCACAAGCCGCACGTCCACAGCCAGCTGACTCTACTGCTTCCGCTGTCCCTCAAGACCCTCAGAAACTACCCCCGCATCTGACCAAGTTGGAGTTCCGTAAGTTGCAGAGGGAAGATCTTACTTTAACACCATTGTTTTTCCAGGCTGAGACTCAACCCGACAGTATTCCTGGCTTCTTCCTAGAGAACGACTTGCTCTACCGCAGATATAGACCCAGTAAACTGAAGGAGGAGGACGATTGGGCCAACATCGACCAACTTGTGATTCCTACCAGCCTGCGGCCCACTATTCTACACCTGGCCCACGGAGCACTCTCCCACTACGGCTTCAACAAGACTTACCATGGAATTCGTCAAGACTACTACTGGCCAGGTATGGTAAATAGCGTCAAACAGTACGTAAAACAGTGTCATATATGTCAGATGGCAGGCAAACCGAACATCTCCATTCCCAGAGCGCCACTGATTCCCATACAGGTGCCTGCGGAACCTTTCCACAGACTCATAATAGACTGTGTTGGTCCTTTACCTCGGACCAGTTCGGGTAACGCCTACATCCTAACCATCCTGTGTCCTACCACCAGATTTCCCATAGCAGTTCCAGTGAAGAACATCACGGCTGCTACGGTTATAAAACATCTATTGAAGATCTTCACTCAATACGGATTTCCCAGGGAGATTCAGAGCGACTGTGGTACCAACTTCACCAGTGATCTCTTCAAAAGGACACTGGAGGAGTTCAACATCAAACAGGTATTGTCCAGCCCCTATCATCCTGCTTCACAGGGTTCTCTTGAACGTAGTCATCAGACTATCAAAGCACTCTTGAAAAAGTTTTGTAGTGAAACCTCTAAGGATTGGGATAAGCAGATTGACCTTATAATGTGTATTTTCAGAAGTCTCCCCAATGAGTCCCTAGGAGTATCTCCTTATGAGATGCTCTACGGCCGTAAGTGCCGTACTCCCCTTAAGGCTTTCAAAGACTCTCTCCGAGATGCCACCTTCAGTAAGCATCAGAATGTGCCCCAGTTTCTTCAAAACCTTCAACACATTCTAGAGAGAGTCCACCGTTTTGCCCATGATAATCTATTGAAAGCCCAGGAGAGAATGAAGACTCATTACGACCAGACCAGCAAAGTAAGAAAATTCAAGCCGGGAGACTTCGTCCTTGCATACTTCCCTATCCCAGGTTCACCTTTCCAAAACAGGTTTTCAGGACCCTACCGCGTCAAAGAGTGCAGGAATAACAACAACTACGTAATAGAGACTCCAGATAGGCGGCGGAAGACCCAGCTGTGCCACGTCAACCTCCTGAAGCAATATAATGGTACTCCTCCCACTGTCCTAATTAACTATTCCACCTTCACAGAACCCTACATCCACAGTGAGACCTTCCCAGCTTCTCCTCCCGAAAGCACTGACAAGGAGTCAGCGCTTTCTAATTCCGAAATCCTTAATGATCTTCCCAAATACTTTCAGGATAATAATCGTGCTCCTTTGCCATATTCTAATTCCACTCTCACCTCGTCAGATAAGCCCTTCATCCTCCATGTCGACGCCAGTGGTACCGACGTTGGTGGTGTCGTGATGCAGCAACGAGGCGAGGAGAATACACCTGTCAGCGACTACTGCTACAAGGAACTACGGAACAATTGGCAAGGAGCTACTCTTCCTCATCCTGAAGCTCCAGCACTTCACTCCACACCTGAAAAGTGCTCGGTCCACCATCAACACGGACCACACCACCCTACACCTCCTGCAGCACGCCCACTTCTCATCTCAACGTCTTCTACTATGGGCTTGCTAACTGCAGAAATTCAACCTGGAGACACGCTATACCAAGATTCCGACAACATCTTAGCCCATGATCTCTCCAGAGTTTATGAAGTAGAAGCGACTCCATCCATTACTCCACCACATAACGACGTACTTCTTCCAGAACCGCAGGCTTCGGGGGAGAGTTGTGACAATAATCTCCTTCAAGAGATTGAGCCTGCTCTTCCCTCCACAAATACGTCGTTACATCTATATAAAACTACTATGGAAGAAATGTCCAACAACGACAACAACACCAGCAAGGTTTGCCAGAGAGCAAAACGTATGCAGCCAGGGACACCTGCTCAGACTCAAACCGCCAAACTACCCGTCTTGCTGCCGGCTCCTCGCTGATTGGTCGCCGGTCTGGCTGCAACTGCACTCGCCCACCATACTACTTGATGTCTGGGGCCGCCACGACCTCAGTCCTCAGAATATTCAGTGCTTTCACACAGTTAACACTTCTCCCTGCTAGACATAAGCTTTGGCGTATGTGTACTAAGAGAGGTGATAGCTTAAAGCCGATATTCCCGCACCTCTCATTTACTTGTCTATTGCACTTCTTGTTATTTTGCTCACTTGTCTTAACGTAACTTTTCATTGTGTCATTTAATTATTCTTATTATTTTGATTGATTTTATTATACGAATTTGTTTGTCCATTTTATTCATGTTTTGATTTATTTAACGTAATTAAAATTTCATTGTTAAAATTTACTTGTGTTTTGTGTGTCTTCTCCTTACCTTACCACAGACGAAATTCCAGATTTTCTATTTTTTTTTTATACTATGTGACGAGGCCATACCCCTAGCTTTGAACAGCCGAACACCAACGCGTTACCGTCACAATATATATATATATTATATAATTAACAATCGCGTAACGGCAGCACACTAACCAGGGCGTGCGGATGGTCCGAAACTACCAGTCAACTAACCTCTTCAACTTGATCAGATCAAACACATTCTGTTAGTCCGTTCTCGAATGCAATACCGTAGCGAGAAACGTCTGTGTTGCTTCTTCTGTTCCTTTTTCTGCTGCTGCTGCTGCTGCTGCTACTGCTGCTGCTGCTGCTGCTACTGCTGCTGCTGCTGCTGCTGCTGCTGCTGCTGCTGCTGCTGCTGCTACTACTGCTGCTGCTGCTACTGCTACTGCTGCTGCTGCTGCTGCTGCTGCTGCTACTGCTGCTGCTGCTGCTGCTGCTACAACTTCTCCCACAACTGTTGCGAAATGTAACTACAACTACCGATTAACTGATGATTGATGAAGATTATGCCACCCAAAAGGTAGCACGGGCATGAATAGCCCGTAATGCAACTACCGGTGTTGTTACTGTTTGCTAACAACCACAGTGTTCTCACTCATGATAAAAGTCAGTGAGTAATTACCATCCGGAAAGGCTACTCTTCAAAAGTGTTCAATCAATTGATCTTCAGAGATTGATAACGTTTTGAACAATAACTGGCGAGGGATCACTTTGGCCGCTGTCCGGCAAGTTTATATACATACACAAACACGTATATGCATACTTTGCATATACACACACAGACGTGAACTGGAATATAGTGAGATAAACAGACTGAAAGGCAAACATGCATAGAGACATACAGACAGCAAGACATACATTAAGATAGTTATATATACATATAAACACAGACACAAAGAGACAGAAACGATCACTGCATGATGAACAGACATATATACCGACACACACACACTACACACACACACACACACACACACACACACATACACACACACACACACACACACACACACACACAAGGGGAACACGCACAAGGGGACACAGGTGGAAACTGAGTGCCCAAATGAGCCACAGAGATATTAGAAAGAACTTTTTTAGTGTCAGAGTGGTTGACAAATGGAATGCATTAGGGGATGATGTGGTGGAGGCTGACTCCATACACAGTTTCAAGTGTAGATATGACAGAGCCCGATAGGCTCAGGAATCTGTACACCTGTTGATTGACGGTTGAGAGGCGGGACCAAAGAGCCAGAGCTCAACCCCCGCAAACACAACTAGGTGAGTACAACTAGGTGAGTACACACACACACACACACACACACACACACACACACACACACACACACACACACACACACACACACACACACACACACACACACACACACACACTACACACACACACACACACACACACACACTACACACACACACACACACACACTACACACACACACACACACACACACTACACACACACACACACACACACACACACACACACACACACACACACACACAAACAACACTGCTTTCAGGTCTTCGTACCCACAGTGGGAGTGTCAGCAAATTCAAGACACCATGAAAGCCAGGACTGGAGACCATTCAACACACAAGGGAATCTCATTGTAATAAAGTATTACCTTAGACATTTGCAATGGTGGAAAGAAGCGTCCTAAACGCCCTGGAGAAGACCTAACAGAGCTGTACCGGGAACGAGGAGACATGCAGAGCTGTACCGGGAACGAGGAGACATGCAGAGCTGTACCGGGAACGAGGAGACATGCAGAGCTGTACCGGGAACGAGGAGACATGCAGAGCTGTACCGGGAACGAGGAGACATGCAGAGCTGTACCGGGAACGAGGAGACATGCAGAGCTGTACCGGGAACGAGGAGACATGCAGAGCTGTACCGGGAACGAGGAGACATGCAGAGCTGTACCGGGAACGAGGAGACATGCAGAGCTGTACCGGGAACGAGGAGACATGCAGAGCTGTACCGGGAACGAGGAGACATGCAGAGCTGTACCGGGAACGAGGAGACATGCAGAGCTGTACCGGGAACGAGGAGACATGCAGAGCTGTACCGGGAACGAGGAGACACGCAGCCGTCACCAAGGAATAAAGAGGCAGGAGGGGAATAACAGCCAATAATTTAGCAGAGAATGCTGTGAGGAAAAACACGAAAAAAAGCAGGCTGGAGTGTAAAAAATACAGTTAACTATGTACAGAAGAGCACCAACAGAGGCAACAGGGCTAGAAATACACACTGAAAGATCAGAAGAGATGCATACAAGAAGGAAACTTAGTATTTCAGGATAAGAAACTTGGTTGGAAGTTGCCTGCGTTGGACAGCGGTAGGAAATGTACGTCGAAATGCGTCTACTTGGCCAAACTTGCTTCTAAACATATATGATCCACTTGTGTTAAATGACAAGAAAGTGACGCAGTTTCGGTCCGTTCTGGGGGCCAGGATTCAACAAGCAGGTAAGCAAATACTTATATATCTTTCCTCAATCTTTAGCGGCTTTGTTTACATTTATTAAACAGTTGACGAGCGTCGAAACTTCCCAATCAAATCTTATTATTGTTATAAGCAGCCTCCCTGGTGCTTCGGTACCCATGAACTCTTCAATATATGTAAACATGACCGGTAAAGATTGAGAAAAGATGTAGAGGTTTGTAAGCACTTGTGTACCTGCTTGATCATAGACTCGTGATGTTGTCACTTTACAAGTGTTTCATCCACGTTATTGTGACTTATTTTGTACTTTTGTATTTCACAAACTAGGCCACTTTTTGCAGGCGATGAGTCACAATAACGTGGTTAAAGTATGATGATAAGACTACACACTAGAAGGTGAAGGGACGACGACCTTTCGGTCCGTCCTGGACCATTCTCAAGTCGATTGTGACTTGAGAATGGTCCAGGACGGACCGAAACGTCGTCGTCCCTTCACCTTCTAGTGTGTGATCTTGTTATCATTAAGCCACTTTTGCTGTTTTGTATTTTCCACGAACTGTTAAATACCTGGTGAGGGTTGAAGCAGGATTTACTGCATAATTAGCTCACAGGCTGCCTCAAGCTGAGACACAGAGTGCCATAACTTCATGCCTCATAACCTCATGCCTCATAACCTCATAGCTTCATGCCTCATAACCTCAACCTCATGCCATAATCCTGACGAGGGAGGGTGAAGATGACGTATGGCAGCGGGTCGGTAACTCCCAGAGAGGAAGCTTATTAAGCTGTACATTGACCTACCGTTTATTTTCACTTTCAACCGAACATTTTTATCTCCACAAAGTTGATGGAGCAAATAAGTCTACTGAGAGCATACTTAGTTCCCTAAAAATAGTTCACAAATGCTGACGGCTTGTCTAATTAGATCGACTCATTAGAGAGTTCCCATAATTGGCGGTTTATATCTGATTCTCTGAAAGTTTACGAAACAGCTTCATTACCCCTCACGTCAGGGGTAATGAAGAACAAAGAGAACACAGAACACAAACAACAAGAAAAATATAAAAAAAGAACACGAACAAAAAATAAGACCAGCCCCAGTCTCCCAGGGAAGGGAACTACCAGGGGAGGAACTACCAGGGGAGGAACTACCAGGGAAGGAACTACCAGGGGAGGAACTACCAGGGGAGGAACTACCAGGGAAGGAACTACCAGGGAAGGGAACTACCAGGGGAGGAACTACCAGGGGAGGAACTACCAGGGAAGGAACTACCAGGGAAGGGAACTACCAGGGGAGGAACTACCAGGGAAGGAACTACCAGGGAAGGGAACTACCAGGGGAGGAACTACCAGGGGAGGAACTACCAGGGGAGGAACTACCAGGGGAGGAACTACCAGGGGAGGAACTGCAGTAAACAAGAGAGTCGGCTAAAAATGTTCTCTAACAGGAAAATATACTGTATTCCCTCGGCTTCTGTTATGTATCTAACACCGGATCATGAGTCGTCAATATGGGATAAATATTTCACTCACACTATTGACAAGAACCGCGTTCACCATCGACTCTCTCTCTCTACTTCCTTACTGAATATTAGCGCCAAATAGTCACTCGATAAGACTGTAATAAGAGAATATGTATATTAAAGATTAACTGGTAAGAATTATTGGTATAGACTGCGATTAGAGAATTACCAGCTGTGGTGTGAAGACAATCTCGTCTCTCTCTCTCTCTCTCCCCTGGTTCCTCTGTGCTCACAGCTACTCAGGAGACCAGTAACCAGCCCTTCCTTGCTTAATGTGAGGAACGAATGGAAATTCAATAATTTGGCTTCAGACGCATGAAATGGTTGGTGATGGAAGCTTGGTGCTACGATATCACACACCTTCGGACTCTTGACAATTCAAGCGAAAGTCTAATAGCATTGTAGACAATCTTTCGTACGATATGTTTGATTATATATAATATATTAATACAAAACTATTAAAAAGGTGAATTGTTGACAAAATAACGAGCGTGCTGGTTTAATTGTTTCCAAAATATTAGTCAAGAAATGCGAGTTTTTCTTGACCAAAATTTACTTGTCCAAATTTTCTTGACCAAAATTTACTTGTCCAAATTTTCTTGACCAAAATTTACTTGTCCAAATTTTCTTGACCAAAATTTACTTGTCCAAATTTTCTTGACCAAAATATTAGTCAAGAAAAGTTAATTTTTTCTCGAAGTTTTCTCGCAAAATCCAGATTTTCATGTTTGTAATAATTGCAGTATTGATGACGTGACAATTTTCCTTTTAAAACTAACTGAGGTCTGCCATTCCACAACACACCCTGTTCTTCCCTGGTGTTTTTCAGCAGTTGTTCCGAACAGTCCAACTGTTTAACCAAGCTCTATTCCAATGACCTTTCGAGCCAACTCACCTCTATTGGCCTTGTCAACAACTTTCTATTTTTCAACCACTGTAACTTTCTCACGTCTTCAATTCTAACTTTGTTCCCGGAATTCTTCCTATACTTCGTGAATAATTCATCCTTTCTGCTCTCAAAAAATATATTTGTCTCTCTTGAGGTAAACAGTACGTGTGTTCGTCATACTGTGGAAGTCTTGAGACAGACTACACACACACACACACACACACACACTCACACACACACACACACACAGATAAAGACAGACTATTTAACACAAGGGGCACGCGCACTAGGGGACACAGGTGGAAATTGAGTGCCCAAAGAGACGTTAGAAAGAATTTTTTCAGTGTCAGAGTAGTAGACAAATTGAATGCATTATGCAGTGATGTGGTGGAGGCTGACTCCATACACAGCTTCAAGTGTAGATATGATAGAGCCCAGTAGGCTCAGGAATCTGTATTTTAGCTGATTGACAGTTAAGAGGCGGGACCAAAGAGCCAACACTCAACCCCTCGCAGGCTCAACTAAATGAATACACACTCATCCCATCGTGGCAAGAGGTGTCCCATTCAGGGGTCCAAGGAGGTGAAGTTTGGTCCTATAAACATTGATAGATAAATAGCCTTCAACTCTCACCTGTGTTAAGTAAACAGCATCAACATCCCAACGGCTTCAAAATGGACGTGGGGGAAGCAGCATTGTTTCAAGCAAATGTTTGACAGACACAAGAATAAGAGTGACAAGGTATAAACAAGAGCTGCCTCTAATAGGCCAATATAGGCCTCTAATAGGCCAGCATCACTCATTCACACACATGCTCTTAAAACGCTCTTAAAATGCTCTTAAACTGAATAAATGAACTAAGTGCATAAATCCCAATACTGAGTCTCTGTATAGGAGACAGAAACTTAGCTTTCAGACCTTGATAATTATGATATATATATAGATGGATTGATTCAGAGATAGAGAGATGCGTAGATACAGAGAGACAGAGAGAGTCTGTGAAGGTAGACAGGAGACAGAGAGGATGGTAGACACAGCAGTGACAAACAAGCTTAACTACTCTTGTCCACTTCAGTTGTCAGAGTGTCGAGACGGGCGACACAGTACGCGATATATTGAGCATCAGCGTCCTTTTGAAAAAGGATTATTAATTAATTTTAAATGGCATTCATATTGGGAGAAGGCAATTTCCTCTGCAGCTTATGAGCGAACTAAGCTATGAGGCAGATAATGAACCAATGAAGCGGTCATGTATTAATCTGAAATCTTTGTTGACAGTTTATGAGTGTTAACTGTGAGAATATCCACTACGACTATAGGTACGGTTCGAACCTACGGCTCCGGCATTGCCAGTCGCGTACTCTACCACTAGACCAACAGAACTTGTAAAAAAAGTCGCACCCACCTATAGGCCTATACTGGATTCTCTCATTGCTATATATCACTTCAATGTGATTTCTGTATTTACTATTTGTGTCTGCTGGATCGAGCTATTAGCTCTTGGATCTCGCCTTTCTAACCAATCTATTTTTTCTCTATTATATCTACTATATACATTTCTTCTAACACCCACACACACACACACACACACACACACACACACACACACACACACACACACACACACACACACACACACACACACACACGCACACACACACACACACACACACATATTGTAGTGTGTTTTTGGAGTGTTAACTGTATTGTAGAAATAAATTAGCAACACTGTAGGCATAATAAATACATAAATTATATATATAATAAATAAAGTTACCAGCGAAGGGATGTCAGAGGCGCTGATGTGGCCAGCAAGAGCAGCCAACAAAGACATCTGGAGATATGTCCGGCCCCTTGTACCGTCCGGTTCTGTCAGGGAGCCGCGAGGGGTCACTGGTGACCTACACACACTCCTCAGAGGTCCTGGTGAGGCAGCCACCCCTCACCCCACCCCTCACACACCGCCCACACACCCACCCTCACCCCTGCCCATACACCCACCCTCACACACCCACCCTCACCCCTGCCCACACACCCACCCTCACACCGCCCACACCCCACCCACTCAACCACAACAACTCACAGACCATGGTCATTACATACATCGCAGGAATTTGCCTATTTATTGCCTGTCTCTACCTCCTCATCACAATCAACTTGAGAATGGTCCAGGACGGACCGAAACGTCGTCGTCCCTTCACCTTCTAGTGTGTGGTCTGGTCAACATACATCGCAGGAAGTTTATTCCCGCCATAATCATCCAATCTGTTATATTCTGATAACCAAAAAATCTAAATATATCTTGATAAATGGCCATCTTAAAAAAAACGAAACAACACAGTTAAGACCGTGTCTGTGTCCCAGTCTTCGCTACCGACTTCGGCTCAACCAGTCTCTCGAACACATCACGCAAATATTGGCTTTCCTTCGCTGGTAAGACCGACAAACACACCATACAATATTATACCCATTTAACGGTAAACAAATTCCTCTCCATCGATCTGTAAATCAGACTAAATAAAGCCTTCCCCCCCACGAACGGCCTCGTACCCCGAGCGCCTAATCAGTTTTCACGAGAGCTATAAAGCATGACTGATATTTACGGACCAGAATACGGGGCCTTTTGGGCTTTCTCAAGACGGGTTCAGCCCAGAGCTTGTCTCGTCTACCGCGGATCACCTGTGGCAGATATTGCGGCCCAACCACCACCACCCAAGCCCTGGCTAGATCGCACTCAACCTGCACGCACTGTCGCTATCACCAAATCTGCACTCAAAAGTTCTTCAAGAAATCTGCACTTGAAGTATGCACAAAAATGCGTATGTGCACTTCATGCCGGATGAGCATGCGTATATCTACACTTCAATCTTGTTGGATTAAGATGCGTTAATCTGCGCTTAAAGAACGCTAGTTTGCGCTTATCCTGGTTAATCTTATCAAGATTACAACTTGAAACAGGTCTGTTCGAGAGAGAGAGAGAGAGAGAGAGAGAGAGAGAGAGAGAGAGAGAGAGAGAGAGAGAGAGAGAGAGAGAGAGAGAGAGAGAGAGAGAGAGAGAGAGAGAGAGAGAGAGAGAGAGAGTACAAAGACGGTTCTCTCACAACACTCACTCTTCATCTCTGAGATAATATTTCTCCTCCTTCAGTACCACACTGGGACTGGGGAAGGATCTGTGGCTGGGGGCTGGGATCTGAGACAGTGCTAGGGGTCTGGAGGGATACTAGGGGGAGCTGGGGGCTGAGGGTGGTGCTAGGGGGGCTGGGTGTAGTGCTAGGGTGGCTGGGGGTGGTGCTAGGGGGGCTGGGGGTGGTGCTAGGGGGGCTGGGTGTAGTGCTAGGGGGGCTGAGGGTCGTGCTAGGGGGGCTGGGGGTGGTGCTAGGGGAGCTGGGGGTGGTGCTAGGGGGGCTGGGTGTAGTGCTAGGGGGGCTGAGGGTCGTGCTAGGGGGGCTGGGTGTAGTGCTAGGGGGGCTGGGGGTGGTGCTAGGGGGCTGAGGGTCGTGCTAGGGGGGCTGATGGTCGTGCTAGGGGGGCTGAGGGTCGTGCTAGGGGGGCTGAGGGTCGTGCTAGGGGGGCTGAGGGTCGTGCTAGGGGGGCTGGGGGTGGAAGAAACGCTGGGTCTTTTCACCCATAATTAAATATTTCCTCGGTGGAGGACGCTACGAAACTTGCCCAAAAGCGTGAGCAACTTACCATATAAACAGAATCGAAAGCCTTTCAAAACACTCTGATACCCTAATCCAGTTTTATTCATAAAGAACCTCCAGTTGTTTGCCAATCTTACGTCTCATAGCCACCAGAATACTAGCAAGAGCTAGCATTATATGGTGACGTATCCTTGACCGGATGCAGTGATGCCGGATGCCCAGACAACTCACCATTAGCGCTTCCATCTACATGTGACATGATCTCTGGTCGGTCACAATCTCCACCATACACGTCTTCATTTGGCCTTGTTGAAACGCTCACTACATCTATCATATTAACAATGGATCATCAGCAAGTTATAACTGCCACAAATTCTGAAATGAGTTAATTAGTGACGATGTATCAGAGCCAGACGGAGTTGTTGCCTGGTATTCACAGCACAAATAATTATTGAATTGTTATTTGTGTCAGAGAGCCGAAGATAAACAGAAATTCCTCTTTGGTTATCGTCAAATATTTAGTTCTACAAAATCTGGTGTTTATTTTCTAAATGTTCATATTAGAAAAAACAATTAGATTTTTAGATTTAAAAGTTAGATTCGTTGGTGATTGATACAAATTATTAGAATATAGATATCAATCATTGTCTTTATTTTATACAGGTGGGTTCTGGAGCAGAGTATTTCTGACTCCTACAAGCAGACTTTCCCTTCTCATAGGTCAGGGTAAGCCTTACCCTCAAGTTTTTCCTGGATCACGACTCACCAGTTGGTTAACAACCAGACCTAAATTACTCCTGGATGAACAGTGAAAGCAGTTAAGCATCGCGCCCGGTCAAGTCTCGAACCCAGACCAAATTACCTGAGAAGTGCAGCGCGAGTTATGTACCAGAAAACTTGCGCAGCGGAGATATGTTAGAGCATTAGCAGAATATTATGGCAACATTAAATATATATATATAAGAGTACTGGTAGAACTGGAATTAACCTGTACTAATATACTGATGGAAGCTACGACTTTTGTGTTTGTCTACTGCTAAAACAGAGCAAAGCTCATAGTCTGAATTACCGTGTAGGCCTACAAAGGCCGCTCTGGGGGCAAGTGCCAGGTTAACTACCCTAACCTGCTTGTTATCTTGCGGGTTGTTAGTACTATGTTATTCAATCTCGTGAAAACAATCTCTTTCTCTTACGATTATCTGGCTTCTCGCCTTAGTATTATTTTGCCTTCTGAACACTATGTTTCCCCCCCCCCCATGGCATTTACACTTCAGGTCTTGCTCTTCTGGTCTAATGGTTTTCTAACGTTTGGTGTGTCCCATGTCCTAGTGTTTATCTTGGTTTACGTGCCTCCTCTCTCATTATTCACTTTAAAAGAAAACACAGTAATTTATTTCAGTTTAAATATATATATATATCGAGGCTGACAGAGTCTGGCCGGCGGGGACCTGGCCACCCGAGCACTTTCATATATTCTGGTTATTATTTTTAGCCCGGATGTTGCTTCTCTAGCTCCTCCTCCGCCTCCTCCTTCTTCCTCGCCTGCTTTCTTCATCCTCCTACTCCCTTCTTCTACTCTCTCTTGTCCTACACCCTCGACCTTCTTTTATGCATTCATGCTATACCCACATTTCCTTCAATGTACGCTTCTTCCTTCAACTTTCTCGTCTTCCTTCGTGGCCTGACTGGGCATAGAGGCAGCCACCCATGACGGTGGTGGGAGGCAGGCTGGCACCTCTGGGCACCTTTGGGCCCAGAGGCTTCACCTTTGGGTGAAGCCTCGTCATATGTGTATTGTGTGGGGAGCAGGACAAATATATTTGGTTCTCATGAAATACCATTTTCACCGAGTAAAGCTGAACAATTATATGGGATTAAATCAATAAAATCCATTATAATAAACCAGAAACACATTATCCAATGCATATGTGACAGGAATGGACAGAAACGACGTTTCGGTCTGTCCATGACCGAAGTAATTTGTGTGGGTTAATGTTGTACGTTTCAGCCCCGTTATGACTTATTCTCTGGAGATAAGGAACTCCTGTTGGAAGACTTGCCACTGTGTACAACAAATAACTTGGAGCGCCACAATGCTCTTTTGTTCAACACCTTGATATGTGGTCTTTTAAATTTTCAGAACTAACACAGAGGACTTCTTGTTTCTTTAGAAGGCGGCGGTCGGTGTGTAGCTCTTGGGCCGCTCAGCCCAGGGAGTTTGCTCAAATATTATTATAATATATATACGTGACAGTCGGTAAAATAAGTCTTTCTGCCTGTGGTCATATCGCAAAAATCAGCAAATGGATACTTGGAGGTTTTTGCGTAGCGTGGAAAATGGGTGGAATCTATCAGGGGGTTTCGATTGATTCAGTGATATTTTCATAGAGTCCAATGGAGGATCTGAAAGGATGAAGAGAAGATTGAGATCTCTTTGAGACCCTTGTGAGAATAATATATGTCTGTTCGTTGTTGACATTATATAACGGTTTATCAGTCGGTATATGAAAATGGTACGGTATATGAAAATGTTGCTCTATGGAGCTTCAGACCCAGACTGCTCGACCATGCTCGACGACAACCTCTGCAGACTTGGAATTATATTAAAAGTGTTTAGGGCTCTTATTTCTGAATATATATATATATATATATATATATATATATATATATATATATATATATATATATATATATATATATATATATATATAATGTCGTACCTAGTAGCCAGAACTCACTTCTCAGCCTACTATGCAAGGCCCGATTTGCCTAATAAGCCAAGTTTTCATGAATTAATTGTTTTTCGACTACCTAACCTACCTAACCTGACCTAACCTAACTTTTTCTGCTACCTAACCTAACCTAACCTATAAAGATAGGTTAGGTTAGGTTAGGTAGGGTTGGTTAGGTTCGGTCATATATCTAAGTTAATTTTAACTCCAATAAAAAAAAATTGACCTCATACATAATGAAATGGGTAGCTTTACCATTTCATAAGAAAAAAATTAGAGAAAATATATTAATTCAGGAAAACTTGGCTTATTAGGCAAATCGGGCCTTGCATAGTAGGCCAAAAAGTGCGTTCTGGCTACTAGGTACGACATATATATATATATATATATATATATATATATATATATATATATATATATATATATATATATATATATATATATATGAATGCGAAACAGACCACCAAGCAAAGCCTAGTTGTTCACAGCTCACAGCAAACAGCCAAAGAATATTCAGTGGTTCACTGCAAACTGCAAACAACTAGGTAGAATCTGGCGAATTACAGTATGCAAGCAGAGTCTAATGAATCACAAAAAAATGCTGAACACCCTACACGATGTAATGAACAATTGGTGGCGAGTACACCGGACATAATGAGCAGTGTACTGTGAGGTCGTCAAGTACTGGCCTCGACTCATCCTGCTAATGACAGAAAGTACTGAGAAGAGTATCTACACCGCCAGTTACCTACGGTGAAGTCCCGTCTTGCCTCACAGTACCGCTGTGCCATTATGTTCCTCCAGGTAGTGGGAACAAGAGCACCTCGCGTCAACACTGCTTCAGCTCCTCTACCACACGGCAGCGTCCAAGTCCTCGCTTCCTGCAGCGTCCGTATCGGGAGACTCTATTCATGCCGCCACTTCGTGCGACCAGAGAACGTCCACTTCATGCGACCAGAGAACGTCCACTTCGTGCGAGAAGTTTGTTGACAGTCTAAGTGTCAGGAGTTGACTACCACGGCGTCACCTCGGTCAAACGTTGCCCCTCGGTGTCACGGGAGCAACAAGCTGTCCGGCAGTTGTAGCGACCCTTACTGGTTACTAAGTCGTGTGTGTGACCCGCGGAGGGAATCATTCTCAAGGCAGAAGAGACACATATCATGGCTGACTAAGAAATGGAACCCGAGCTGTAATATAAAGCCAGCCGCAGAACGGGTTAAGAACTGGAATTACGTCTGCCCAGTAGATTTTATTATTATTAACATCTCTATTCACAAAATTAATATACAATTTTGACTAAGTGGAGCAATTAAGCTAGGTCTTGTTACAATGAGGTTGCTGCTCATATTCGCTGCCACACACGACAGAGGATCATATATAAGACAATAGGTCTAAATAGAAGATTTAAACACATATTTCATGAGGTTACAATCTACTACAGCATATATTATGCATGTTTGATTTACGCCACACAGGACACAGATGGAGTCACAAGAAATGTAGTGAATGGAATCGCATTTTCTTCCTCTTTGTCCTTCTCTAATATGGCAAAGCAAATTTTTGATAAATTGTCCGCATGTCTTCCAGTACTCTAGATTCAATGAATTAATTTCATAGTTCAATATGCCAGGAGGTCTAATATCTATTACAGTTTCACATACAATAATAATATAGTGTTTTAATGAATTCCTTACCGGTTTGTCACAAAGTTTAGCGGCTGAATATTGTAGTGGTGGGTCAGCCTCACTAATGTTCCACAGGTGCCAGTGGTGGGTCAGCCTCACTAACCTTCCACAGGTGTTAGTGGTGGGTCAGCCTCACTAACCTTCCACAGGTGTTAGTGGTGGGTCAGCCTCACTAATGTTCCACAGGTGCCTGTGGTGGGTCAGCCTCACTAACCTTCCACAGGTGTTAGTGGTGGGTCAGCCTCACTAATGTTCCACAGGTGTTAGTGGTGGGTCAGCCTCACTAACCTTCCACAGGTGTTAGTGGTGGGTCAGCCTCACTAATGTTCCACAGGTGTTAGTGGTGGGTCAGCCTCACTAACCTTCCACAGGTGTTAGTGGTGGGTCAGCCTCACTAACCTCTTACACGTGTCCATAGCCAAGGCGAATAACTACACCACATTGTCTGGTTCGACAAGTGTGCTCACCATTCACACTTATTATTAAAAACGTTGTCAGTATTTTTGTCTCTCGGACGTCGAAGTCATTATTCTCACTCCAACATGAGATGGAACACCCCCAAGCAAGTTTTACACAAAAGTTATTTTCATTAGCAAAAATCACATTGGATATTTAATCCCAGTCACATGGAAATATTAGCTCGGAGCTCCCAGCTGCACGTCGTGGTGGTGTGGGTTATCAATGTTGACACCCAGTGATGCTCCACCACTGATTAGTCTCATTGTCTATGGTAAGGAGAGAGAGAGAGAGAGAGAGAGAGAGAGAGAGAGAGAGAGAGAGAGAGAGAGAGAGAGAGAGAGAGAGAGATAGAGAGAGAGAGAGAGAGAGAGAGAGAGAGAGAGAGAGAGAGAGAGAGAGAGCGAGAGAGAGGGAGGGAGAGAGAGAGAGAGAGAGAGAGAGAGAGAGAGAGAGAGAGAGAGAGAGAGAGAGAGAGAGAGAGAGAGAGAGAGAGAGAGAGAGAGAGAGAGAGAGAGAGAGTGAGAGAGAGAGAGAGACCACCAAGGAATACTCTGACTGCTTACTTAAATGTTTCTAAATTGAAACATTTAAATCAGCAGTTGAAAGTGTTTTCACATCATAACTTCATATTCTTCATTTGGGAGTGAAGATGAGAAATTAGTTATACGAAGTAAATTTTACCATTTTCTTTTGCCATTGCCATTATAAATTTTAGTGTGAGTAGAACTGCTCGTATCATGAGGTAGTGTGAGGGAGGGACCACAGCTGCTGCTCTTGCCTCGTCTGCTTCTGCTGCTTCCCGCTGCTGCTGACAGCTTCAACTGGTTCACAAGAGGAAAAATTCTACAGGTAATTACCAGCTGGAAGCACAGTAGAGAAAAGTGAATATTAAATTTGACTTCAGGGAGATACATAGTGAATAATGAACACATTGCTTGGTGTTGAACGTCTTCTTAACTTAGTGGGGTTCTCTAAATATTCTGTGCTCACACACGCACGTACATACATACACATACACACACAGGGGGGCCTCGCGGCTGAGTAGACAGCGTCGGGGGTCGTTGTCCTAATGACTCGGGTTCGATTCCCGGCGGAGGCGGAAACAATGGGTAAAGTTTTTTTCATCCTGATGCCACTGTTCATCTAGAAGTGAATAGGTATCTGGGAGTTAGACAGCTGCTACGGGCTGTTTCCTGGGGATGTGTGTGTGTGACAGTGTGTGTATGTGTGTGTGTGTGTATTTACATAGTTGTACTTACTAGTTGTGCTTGCGGGGGCTGAGCTACGGCTCTTTGGTCCCGCCTCTCAACTCTGTGTGTGTGTGTGTGTGTGTTAGAGAAATAAATGTAGTAACTATAAGAGGAAAATAGATTGATTATAAAGGCGGGGTCCAAGAGCTAATAGCTCGATTCTGCAGACACAAATATTAAATACAAATAGTAAATACACACACACACACACACACACACACACATACACACACACACACACACACACACACACGCTTACACTAACACAAAATTCTTAGGGAAATTAACAGGGTGGACAAAGACAAATTATTTAAGACGGGTGGCACCCGAACAAGGGGACACAGGTGGAAACTGAGTACCCAAATGAGCCACAGGGACGTTAGAATGAACTTTTTCAGTGTCAGAGTAGTTAACGGATGGAATGCATTAGGCAGTGATGTGGTGGAGGCTGACTCCATACACAGTTTCATATGTAGATATGATAGAGCCCAGTAGGCTCAGGAATCTGTACATCAGTTGATTGACGGTTGAGAGGCGGGACCAAAGAGCCAGAGCTCAACCCCCCTACAAGCACAATTTGATGAGTACACACACCTTTGTGCATCTGCTCGCAATCTACATAAACAAATGTGGATAGGGATAATGATAAGTAGATGAACTAGATGCACCAGTTTAATATATTACTCTCTACAGCAGAGACACAACACACAACTGTTATATGACTGTAGAAGGAGAAATATTTGACTGTTATGGCCATAGGAAGTCTTGACCACTCTTACTAACTCCACTCAGTGTGGATCAACAGTGCACATACACACACACACATTATCTCTCTCTCTCTCTCTCTCTCTCTCTCTCTCTCTCTCTCTCTCTCTCTCTCTCTCTCTCTCTCTCTCTCTCTCTCTCTCTCTCTCTCTCTCTCTCTCTCTCTATATATATATATATATATATATATATATATATATATATATATATATATATATATATAAAGATATATAAGGATAAAGACCAAGCTACTATATATGCATTTATCCTTATAGAGATATAAGGATAAATGCATATATAATAGCTTGGTGTAGTGTGCCAAGGAGAGATTGGACAGTAGTTGCAGAGAGTTGGTTACTATCCGGCTTGGATAAGCAGCCACGTCTGCTCACCCTATCGTGGAGTGACAACATGTACAACCAGTCTTAAGAGGCTGGTGGGGAGGGAGGGAGAGGGGGCAGAGGTGATGGTTGGGTAGTTAGGGGTTGTAATTAAGGCCAATCAACCGCCGAAGGGTTGTTAAGACCACGACAATTGCTTATTGATTAGCCTGTAGGTATACGTTAGTCTTGTATAGAGTCCAGGATTATAGTCAACTCTCTCTGTATGCTCAGAGAGAGCATACAGAGAGGTATAATATATACCTCTCTGTATGCTCCTCTCTGTATCTATACCTCTCTGATACCCATATAATTGGGTATACACTCTCAGGGAGTATATCTTTGGAGGGAATGGGGGAGGGGCTGTATCAGACCGATGATAAGTATGATAAGTATGATAAGTGTATTCTGGGACGAGGCTTTTATCTGCTGACGACGCACTTTGGCTGCCTGATAAACCGCAGTTCTTAGTACATCAAGTTTTTTATTTTGTAATATTTTAGCTATTTAGTTTTATCAACTAAAATTCGTCGAATGTGAGTGAGAGTGTGTGAACTAGTGGTCGCTGCGGCCACTTGTTTGTATATGGTCTATCACCCTCTCATTACCCCCCCCCCCGTCACTATCACCCCCCTCACTATCACCATCACCCCTCTCCCCCCTTCCCACATAACCTCCACCTTCCTAACATAAACCATGTTGCAGCTGCACTCGTGACTGTAAGCTTCGGTTACCTGACCTGACACCTCCTGATGGCTGGTCTGGGCACACCAGAGTCTGAGGCCAGCACCTGACCTACAAGGGACTAGTGCAGGTGTGCACACACACACACACACACACACACACACACACACACACACACACACACACACACACACACACACACACACACACACACACACACCCTACATGTGCAGTACGCGAATAAAATATAAATATTTGTTCTAAATATTTTCCTTCTTTATTGGTTTGTTTGAGGCTTCACGCTCCGTGTAATATCGAAGCTAATGCCGGGAGCTCAGGGGACAGTGTTGACTTTATCCAAGCAAAACTGTTCCGATGGCTTAAGATGGACTAGAGCGCCATGTCGACTCCAAACTGATGCAATCGGAGCCGTTAACTTCAGCACCAAACAGTGGTAAAATATTCGAAGAAATCAATCTATATCTTAGGTACCAAATAGACTCTGGAAAGCACAAAGTCATAGCATTTTTGAAGCCTTTGGTAGAACACGAATCCCCGAGAAACTGGGCAGCATTAGCAAGAGCTAAATTGTATTCATAGGGCGAGAAGATAGTTGAATTCTGTCTATATTGAACCTCACTGCCGACCACAGTAATGAAGCTACTTCACGTAAGACTCAGTTGACGCTACAGGATATACTTCTGTACTCTGTGCAGCAGTACACACACACACACACACACACACACACACACACACACACACACACACACACACACACACACACACACACACACACACACACACACACAGGGGGCGGGGGGGAGTGTAAGGGGCCTGGTAGCCTGGTGGATAGCGCAGGACTCGTAATTCTGTGGCGCGAGTTCGATTCCCGCACCAGGCAGAAACAAATGGGCAAAGTTTCTTTCACCCTGAATGCCCCTGTTACCTAGCAGTAAATAGGTACCTGGGAGTTAGTCAGCTGTCACAGGCTGCTTCCTAGTGTGTGTGTGTGGTGTAGAGAGAGAAAAAAAAAAAGTAGTTAGTAAACAGTTGATTGACAGTTGACAGGCGGGCCGAAAGAGCAAAGCTCAACCCCCGCAAACACAACTAGGTGAATACAACTAGGTGAATACACTTTCTTTTATTTTTCAAAGCAGTTAACAGATGGAATGCACTACGAAGTGATGTGGTGGAGGATGACTCCATACATAGTTTCAAATATAGATATGATAGAGCCCAATAGGCTCAGAAATCTGTACACCTGTTGATTGACAGTTGATAGGAGGGACCAAAGAGCCGGAGCTCAAGCTCCGCAAGCACAACTAGTTGAGTACAACTAGGTGAGTACACATTATCTTTAGAACAGTATGAGCAGTAGATGAGTCGTGGCGGAGAGATGTCGCTGGGAAGTGTGTTGAAGAGATGTTAAACACTTATTTAACCCCACTTGGGGTTAAATAAGTGTTTTTTTAACCCCTTCCTTCTAAACACACACAGAGAAACACCCTAACACATAGACATGAGGTACACTTGAAATACACCTGGTATGAATACTTTACAAACTCTACAAATAAGAGATACATTTGGAATCTAAACACAGTCTTGGTGTGTCGTAATTCCAGTCTTCACAGGGTATCAGATCACCTCTTTCTGGTGCTGTATAGAGGACTTTCTGGTGCGTTCGCCTTTCTATTGTGGACTTTCGGCGCCGTGGAGAGGGGGGACCTGCTGCCTGGGTAACAGCTTCTCCTCCATACCAACCTACCCCTGGCTTTGCGCCCTAGTGAAGCCACTCCAGAGCACAACACCATAGTCTCCTGAGACTGATGGATGCCTACTAATAGAGGACGGGAGTGTTCCTCTCTTGCTGTAATGAGTTAAGAATGTCATTTTGAAGAGGTGGGTTACACCGTATTTCTCACACCTGGTCAGAATTTCAATAATGGTTTCTTTCCAAATGTTTCTTTCAAGGCTTTCTGTCACACTGAACCCCGCCCCCTCTCCCCCCCCCTGTTGATTGTCTGAGTTTCTTGACTGAATTCCTATTATGCAGATTCTTCAACACTTAATTTGTTAATAATCATTTAAAGATTACGAGGAGTAATGTACACGTGTGTGTGTTTATATATATATATATATATATATATATATATATATATATATATATATATATATATATATATATATATATATATATATATATATATATATATATATATATATAAATGTTAGTATGTTTGAAAGCAATTTGGCCAATATCTTTCTTAGGAAGAAATATTCACACCGAGAAGTATACCCTGCTTCATGCTGTATATACACAGAATTGAACTGAATCCTGAAACATATTCAGGACCAAAGAACACTTGTTGGTTAGTAACTAAACTGTTGTGGTGGTTTTAACAACGTTACAGAGGTTGGCAGACCATAAGTCCAATACCAAACCAATCTTACTACACGAAAACTTGAGAGTTGAGAGAAGCTGACATTTCACTTACGATACACCAGATGCGACAAGCACTTAAGGAAACTAAGGAAACACTTAAGTCAATCTTGTGAAGTATGTAAAAAGTGAGTGCAGATTTAGATCAGTACAGCTTTCCTGATTTCAATAAAAGCTTACAGAGGAGATGCGGTCCATGTAACACCAATATATTATATATATATATATATATATATATATATATATATATATATATATATATATATATATATATATATATATATATATATATATATATATATATATATATATATATATATATATAGTGTTTAAATTAATTAATATTCACTACACATGTGTCCTATGGAACTTACCCTGCAAAATATTGTGCCAAACGTTACTTTAATAAGAGAAAACGTAAAGCTGTGAAAGATTAGCAAAATATGTATACAGGCTGTATTATAACCGCCTCCCCAAACCGGTTATAATTATTATTGTAATGATTGAATACTCCAGTATATATACATATATACCAGTTCATATACACATGTCTATACAACACGCAACAGTAATTGTTAATATAAAACATAAAAGCAGTCTATATATATATATATATATATATATATATATATATATATATATATATATATATATATATATATATATATATATATATATATATATGCAGGCTGCCTTATACAGGGCTAGTATAGGTTAACAGGCATGTGATAAAGTAAAGGTGATTAAGATGAATTAACTGACAATCTATGAGAAAGGTGATAATGTGAGAAATATATATATATATATATATATATATATATATATATATATATATATATAAATATATATATATATATATATATATATATATATATATAAATATATATATATATATATATATATATATATATATATATATATAAATATATATATATATATATATATAAATATATATATATATATATATATATATATATATATATATATATATATATATATATATATATATATATATATATAATCATTACAGAAGAAAATCTATAATATATATTCCAGATTGATTATAGAATTCAATAAGTATTTTACACTATTGTATAATGCAAAATTTCCATATAGTATTATCACATGATATATACAGATTCACACTGCATACTGATCAAGTCTCTATGTATATCCTAGTTGATTGATGGTTGAAAGGCGGGACCAGAGAGCCGAAGCTGAGCCCACGCAAGCACAACTAGGTGAGTACAAGAGTGTACTACATTCCTACGTACACAAAATGGTCGTTGACGGCCACACCTGCACCCCGTGGGGGTGAGGGCGTCTTCTGGGTCTCTGGTAGCTCTCAGCTGCTGTATGTAGCTCTCAGCTCTATATGTAGCTCTCAGCTGCTGTTATGTAGCTCTCAGCTGCTGGTATTTAGCTCTCAGCTGCTGGTATGTAGCTCTCAGATGCCTGCATGTAGCTCTCAGATGCCTGTATGTAGCTCTCAGCTCTGCCTGTATGTAGCTCTCAGCTCTGTATGTAGCTCTCAGCTGCTGTATGTAGCTCTCAGCTGCCTGCATGTAGCTCTCAGCTCTGTATGTAGCTTTCGGCTGCCTGTATGTAGCTCTCAGCTCTGTATGTAGCTCTCAGCTGCCTGTATGTAGCTCTCAGCTGCCTGTATGTAGCTCTTAGCTGCCTGTATGCAGCTCTCAGCTGCCTGTATGCAGCTCTCAGCTGCTGTATGTAGCTCTCAGCTGTGTGTGTAGCTCTCAGCTGCTGTTTGTAGCTCTCAGCTGTCTGTATGTAGCGCCCAGCTGCTGTATGTAGCTCTCAGCTGCTGTATGTAGCTCTCAGCTGCTGTTTGTAGCTCTCAGCTGCCTGTATGTAGCTCTCAGTTGCTGGTATGTAGCTCTCAGCTGCTGTATGTAACTCTCAGCTGCTGTTTGTAGCTCTCAGCTCTGTATGTAGCTCTCAGCTCCCTGTATGCAGCTCTCAGCTGCCTGTATGTACAGAATCTTAGCTTTCCGGAAAAAATCATTGTAATTAGAGGGATCACAAGTCAATTCATCCGTCTAAGTAATGAGGTATAGATTGTCTTACTACGATAGTTGGGTCGTGCTTCTTGCAGGAGTCGTAGAGAATTAGTGAACTAGGAAGGTGGGAGAAAGGTGGAAAGGCACCGCATGAGGAGGTTTCCTCCTTATCCCGTGGACCCCAAAGGCTGAGAAACTTCCAGGTTTTCTGACTGAGATAAATCGCCACACAGGAAGAAGGGTAAGCAAAATTTTTGGAGTAGAGAAGGGCGCCGCAGCGAGCCGTGATGGCCGACTATCAATTTCTTCAATCACAAGCGTTTCGAATTCAATCTACGGCGTCGAGCTTGCCGTTAGTGAAGGGGATGTTAGTCTCCGGATAGCTGTGGCTCTGGTCGTCAACTTCCACCACCTCAATGCCTCCCAAGACGGAGGTGGGTCGAGGGCGTCTCTGCTCCATGCCGGGGTTGGTAGTGAAGTTATCAGCCAAGTGGAGAGCGGGGCTGAGACCGTTAGCTAGCGACCGAGGGCGCCCCGTGTGGTATCTGGTGCGAGGATTGGCGCGTCCCTCCAGCGTGTACACGTTGGCCGGGCTGGTCTTCTGACGGTTGATGGAGTCGACGGTGCCAGCCTCTGGCCGGATAGTGGACCGGTACGACGGGTAGTACGACCGTCGCGTCGTGGAGTAGGAGTAAGAGTCGTAGCGGAGGGTCCCGCAGCACGACCGGCTCTTGACGATGGCCAGGAAGCCGTTGCGGTACTTCTTGTTGAAAAAGGCGTAGAGAATGGGGTTGATGCAGGAATTTGATGATCCCAGCCACTGAGCTATGGGTGTGATGATGGCCAAGATCGCTCCCTCCATCTCCCCAAGCTCATCACCCAGCTGAAATAGGAAAATAGGTCCCTATTTATGTGTGTAAGAGAGAGGAAGAGAAGAAATGACTGAATGAATACTACATGCGCATAGTCTTAACAAAGAGGTCATATTATTTGCTAATATGTAAATGATTCGAGGGTAATTTCTGATGTTATTTTCTCGGTGTTATTCTAATTGCTGTTTGTAGACTATACTGAGGAGATAATACTGAACTATATATTACAGTGAGAACAAGTGACGTCCAGTGACGCCCCGTGACGCCCAGAGACGTCCAGTGACGCCCCGTGACGCCCAGAGACGTCCAGTGACGCCCCGTGACGCCCAGAGACGTCCAGTGACGCCCCGTGACGCCCAGAGATGTCCTGTGACGCCCCGTGACGCCTAGAGACGTCCAGTGACGCCCCGTGACGCCCAGAGACGTCCAGTGACGCCCCGTGACGCCCAGACACGTCCAGTGACGCCCCGTGACGCCCAGAGACGTCCAGTGACGCCCCGTGAAGCCGAATGAGTCCAAGACAGTGTCAAGAAAAGTAAGCGTCTTCATACCCCGGAACGATATTAAACGTACGACTCATAATTCGTATGACCACAGGTCCCTATGTGTGTGTGTGTGTGTGTGTGTGTGTGTGTGTGTGTGTGTGTGTGTGTGTGTGTGTGTGTGTGTGTGTGTGTGTGTGTGTGTGTGTGTGACATATCATCACTTAAGAAAACAGAAAATACGCGTGAGTTGCCTACCTTGATCCTGATGAATATGACGTAGAGAGGGAGCCAGGAGAGCATGAAGATGATCACCACCACCACCAGCATCTTCACCACCTTCACCTTGCTCCGCTGCTGCATCTGGTGGACCGCAGCATCCCTGGTGTCTCCTGGGATGGTCCTCCTGGCCACCTGCCACACATTAGGGGGAGGTTGTTACCTCCTGAATACACCAGAGGTTGGTGTAATCAACCTTCCTTGATTACACACCAAGGGACGTTGATTACCACCTATATACACATCAGAGAGCTGGTCAGCAGTCTCTGCAGCCGTGTCAAACCTTACCAAACATTCCTTATCACAATGAACTTAGTACAATGTACACTCTCTCCATCCAAGCTATTTGATATGCCAAACGTGAACACCAGGAAATAAGTCTGTGTGCCAAAGCAGGTTTAAACCTGCTTTGGTTGTACGTAAAGTACAACCAAAGCAGGTTGTACTTAACCAAGTACTTATGGTTGTACGTAACCAAGCAAGTAATTAGTTACGTACAATACCCAACGTACGGGAGACTGCGGTATGTATTTAACATTACGACATAACTGTGAACATTACAAATGAGGAATGAATTACCTATCAGTGATAAGTTATGATAATTTGTTGAGTTTAGTTTGTTGAGCTGGAGAGCAGTGTAGGATGCCTCAGCCCTGTTAGTGTCAGTGTGAGATGAGTCGGGTCAACTTACCCTGATCCAGATCATGACGTAGAAGAAGATGATGAGGGCGAGAGGCAGCAGGTAGCAGAAGAGCAGGTGGGCGATCAGGAAGTACAGACGCTCGGCCTCTCTGCTCGGCCACATCTGCAGGACCAAGGGATTTACTTTCTTTACTGGTCAGCTGTTTTTTTTTTTGTGTGTGATTACTATGTGTTGCTGCAGGATTGAGCTTTAGCTCTTGGACCCCGAAATGTGTGTGTGTATGTACTCACTTATTTGTGCCTGCAGGATCGACCATTGACTCTTGGATCCCGCCTAGTGTGTGTGTATATCCATCAAATTATGTTAATTTGATGGATACACACTCACACACTGTGTTAGTGTGTTTGTGAAATTAGTATTCAGCAGGAATTAAATAATTCCATTTTATGTATCATACACCAGGTCAAGGGAGGTGTATGTATCATACACCAGGTCAAGGGAGATGTATCATACACCAGGTCAAGGGAGATGTATGTATCATACATCAGGTCAAGGGAGATGTATGTATCATACGCCAGGTCAAGGGAGATGTATCATACACCAGGTCAAGGGAGATGTATGTATCATGCACCAGGTCAAGGAAGATGTATGTATCATACACCAGGTCAAGGGAGATGTATGTATCATACACCAGGTCAAGGGAGATGTATGTATCATACACCAGGTCAAGGGAGATGTATGTATCATACACCAGGTCAAGGGAGATGTATGTATCATGCACCAGGTCAAGGGAGATGTATGTATCATGCACCAGGTCAAGGGAGATGTATGTATCATGCACCAGGTCAAGGGAGATGTATGTATCATACACCAGTTCAAGGGATACATACACGGAGATGTATACGAGGCTTCTCGGAATGTATAGACTGAGAGTTTGCTAAAGGAAGCTTTCTGGTTAGTCATTAAGCTCTTGTGTGGCCACCTGAACCACTCAGAACTTGAACTGTCATCCACACTTCCGTGGAAATAAACTTTCACGGAAGTGGAATAAATAAAATAGGACGGGCACAGGTCCTTAGGTGGAGCTGGGAGGAGTCTTGGAGACGCCTGTCTATAGTGAACGTCTCAGACCAAGCGCAGGGATTTCACACATATATTTCCAGTGTATCCATCAAATAAATTTAAACTGAAGACGCTTTCTAGTTGTATTATTGAAGGCAGTGTCTATTGCAGTTACATTTTATTCTTGAGACAGGAGTCTCAAGAATTTCGTGCGAAGATCATTGTATTTATTCACTAATTGAAGCAACAGAAGACATTCAACACGATGAATGATAACCACATCATAGTTTTCACCGAGGTGCTCCAGTAATCTCTATCAGGCTCCTCACCTGCTCCCTCTGGCCCCCCAGACGAGCAAATAAACTCCTTTCGCTCGTTGTAAAATGCGGGTCGTTGTTCGCGTGTCCCCGTGTGAACTGAAGCAGCACGGAGAGGTGTACCTGTCTCACCCGGAGAATAATCGCCGGCGTCGGGGCTTCTATTATTCACAGACAGACACGACGGGTTGATAGTCTGCTCTTATTGCGTGTTGTGTGTGTATGTGTGTGTGTGTGTGTGTATGTGTGTGTGTGTGTGTGTGTGTGTGTGTGTGTGTGTGTGTGTGTGTGTGTGTGTGTTTGTGTGTGTGTGTGTGTGTGTGTGTGTGTGTGTGTGTGTGTGTGTGTGTGTGTGTGTGTGTGTGTGTGTGTGTGTGTGTGTGTGTGTGTGTGTGTGTGTGTGTGTATGTGTGTGTGTGTATGTGTGTGTGTGTGTGTGTGTGTGTGTGTGTGTGTGTGTATGTGTGTGTGTGTGTGTGTGTGTGTGTGTGTATGTGTGTGTGTGTGTGTGTGTGTTGTGTGTGTGTGTGTACTTACCTAATTGTACTTACCTAATTGTGCTTGCGGGGGTTGAGCTCTGGCTCTTTGGTCCCGCCTCTCAACCGTCAATCAACTGGTGTACAGATTCCTGAGCCTATTGGGCTCTATCATATCTACATTTGAAACTGTGAATGGAGTCAGCCTCCACCACATCACTTCCTAATGCATTCCATTTGCTAACTACTCTGACACTGAAAAAGTTCTTTCTAACGTCTCTGTGGCTCATTTGGGTACTCAGCTTCCACCTGTGTCCCCTTGTTCGCGTCCCACCAGTGTTGAAAAGTTCGTCCTTGTTTACCCGGTCGATTCCCCTGAGGATTTTGTAGGTTGTGATCATGTCCCCCCTTACTCTTCTGTCTTCCAGTGTCGTGAGGTGCATTTCCCGCAGCCTTTCCTCATAACTCATGCCTCTTAGTTCTGGGACTAGTCTAGTAGCATACCTTTGGACTTTTTCCAGCTTCGTCTTGTGCTTGACAAGGTACGGGCTCCATGCTGGGGCCGCATACTCCAGGATTGGTCTTACATATGTGGTGTACAAGATTCTGAATGATTCCTTACACAGGTTCCTGAACGCCGTTCTGATGTTAGCCAGCCTCGCATATGCCGCAGACGTTATTCTCTTTATGTGGGCTTCAGGAGACAGGTTTGGTGTGATATCAACTCCTAGATCTTTCTCTCTGTCTGTTTCATTAAGTACTTCATCTCCTATTCTGTATCCTGTGCCTGGCCTCCTGTTTCCACTGCCTAGTTTCATTACTTTGCATTTACTCGGGTTGAACTTCAACAGCCATTTGTTGGACCATTCACTCAGTCTATCCAGGTCATCTTGTAGCCTCCTACTATCATCCTCTGTTTCAATCCTCCTCATAATTTTTGCATCGTCGGCAAACATTGAGAGGAACGAATCTATACCCTCTGGGAGATCATTTACATATACCAGAAACAGTCTAGGTCCAAGGACTGACCCCTGCGGGACTCCACTTGTGACGTCTCGCCAATCTGAGACCTCACCCCTCACACAGACTCGTTGTCTCCTGTTGCTTAGGTATTCCTCTATCCACCGGAGTACCTTCCCTCTCACTCCAGCCTGCATCTCCAACTTTCGCACTAGCCTCTTGTGTGGCACTGTATCAAAGGCTTTCTGACAATCCAAAAATATGCAGTCTGCCCACCCTTCTCTTTCTTGCCTTATTTTTGTTGCCTGGTCGTAGAATTCAAGTAACCCTGTGAGGCAGGACCTGCCATCCCTGAACCCATGTTGATGCTGTGTTACAAAGTTCCTTCGCTCCAGATGCTCCACTAGTTTTTTTCGCACAATCTTCTCCATCAGCTTGCATGGTATGCAGGTTAGGGACACTGGCCTGTAGTTCAGTGCCTCCTGTCTATCCCCTTTCTTGTATATCGGGACTACGTTAGCTGCTTTCCAAGTATCTGGCAGTTCCCCTGTTGCCAGTGATTTGTTATACACTATGGAGAGTGGTAGGCTCAGTTCTCTTGCTCCTTCCTTTAGAACCCAAGGGGAGATTCCATCTGGGCCTATAGCCTTCGTCACGTCCAACTCTAGTAAACACTTCCTTACTTCCCCACTGGTAATCTCAAACTCTTCCAGTGGTTCCTGGTTAGCTATTCCCTCACTTACCTCTGGAATTTCTCCTTGTTCTAAGGTGAAGACCTCCTGGAATTTCTTATTCAATTCCTCACACAGTTCCTTGTCATTTGTAGTGAATCCTTCCGCCCCTATCCTTAATCTCATAACCTGTTCCTTTACTGTTGTTTTTCTCCTAATGTGGCTATGCAACAATTTAGGCTGAGTCTTTGCCTTGCTTGCGATGTCATTTTCGTATTGTCTTTCTGCCTCTCTTCTCATCCTGACATATTCATTCCTGGCATTCTGGTATCTTTCTCTGCTCTCCAGTGTCCTGTTATTCCTATAGTTTCTCCATGCCCTTTTACTTTGCTGCTTAGCTAGCCTACATCTTTGATTAAACCATGGGTTTCTCATCTTCATTTCTCTGTTTTCCTTTTGGACTGGGACAAACTTGTTTGCTGCGTCCTTGCACTTCTGCGTGATGTAATCCATCATATCTTGGGCCGTCTTTCCCCTGAGCTCTGTTTCCCATGCTATATCTGTTAGGAATTTTCTTATCCCCTCATAGTTTCCCTTTCGGTATGCTAACCTTTTGGTTTCGGTATCCCTCCTCGAGTTCAATAACCCTTCTTCAATCAAGTACTCAAACACCAGTACACTGTGGTCGCTCATTCCTACTGGGTCCTCAAAACCGATTTCTCTTATGTCGGAGTCGTTCAGAGTGAAGACTAGGTCGAGTCTCGCTGGTTCGTCATTGCCTCTCATCCTTGTGGGTTCTCCGACATGCTGCGTTAAAAAGTTGCTTGTCACCACCTCCAATAGTTTGGCTCTCCACGTATCCTCGCCTCCATGCGGTTCCTTGTTCTCCCAGTCAATCTTTCCGTGATTGAAGTCGCCCATGATGAGCAGGTGGGATCTATTTCTACAGGCAGCAGAGGCTGCCCTCTCAATTATAGTGTTAACTGCCTTGTTGTTGTTTTCATACTCTTGACTGGGTCTCCTGTCATTTGGTGGAGGGTTGTATATTACTGCTACTACTATTCTTGGTCCTCCCATTGTTATGGTGCCTGCTATGTAGTCTCTGAACTCCTCACAGCCCGGGATGGCCATCTCCTTAAAACTCCATTCCCTTCTCATGAGTAGGGCCACTCCGCCTCCTCCTCTACCTTCCCTCTCTTTCCTTATTACTGTATACTCCTGGGGAAACACGGCATTCGTTATGATTCCAGAGAGTTTTGTTTCAGTGAGTCCGATTACATCTGGGTTAACTTCTTGTGCTCTTTCCCTTAGTTCACTTGTCTTGCTTGTGATCCCATCTATGTTCGAGTACATCACCCTGAAACTGACTCTCTTCTGCTTCTTTTCTGGGGGGACCTTTGGGATCTGGGGTGAGTGGGAGCTGGGGGGACCTGGCACGGGGGGATTGGTGGAGGAGGGAGGGCTTGGGGTGGTGGGGGAGAGGGGGAGGGTACAGGGGGTGGATAAGAGGGGGAGGGTACAGGGGGTGGATAAGAGGGGGAGGGTACAGGGGGTGGATAAGAGGGGGAGGGTACAGGGGGTGGGTAAGAGAGGGAGGGTTGGGGAAGCATGGGGGGAGGAGAGGCTGTGGGGGATAGGGGAGATGGGGGGGCTTGGGGGAAGAGAAAAGGGTGGAGGGCTTGGGGGGCGTGGGGGAAAAGGGAGGGCTGAGGTGGGTGAGGAAGAGGGGAGGGTTTAGGGGAGTGGGGGAGAGGGGAAGACTTAGGT